>NW_017729032.1:159538865-159547519 GCF_001723915.1 Gavialis gangeticus | reverse complement strand
TTTTTTTTTTTTTGATTTTGTACTTTCTGTTTAATCAGATCTCTTATATGCTTAAGTTTTTATGTGGTGTCCTCTGTAGATTTTTGCAATGTAGCTTCATACTTTACTTCCTCAGCCTAAGTAAACCACAGGGCAGGGATACAGGGCAGAGCAAGCACCACCTTGCCCTTACTGTCCAGCCTAGATCCTCCTGAGCAGTGGCCTCAGGGACACCAGCTCCCACACCTCAGGCAGACAGTGCTGCCCCTGACCCATGTTGACCCTTGGCAGGCTGTCAGGATGGGCTGCACACAGGGGGCTGCCATGGTAGGGAAAGTGTGCATCCTGCCTGAACCCAACACGGGGCTGGGCCTGGTGCTGGGGCTGGGGCCACCTGGACAGGAAGCCGCACAGAGCTGGGGGGCAGAGTGGAGCAAGGTCCTTACCTTCTCCATGTTCCAGAGGGCACAGGGCAGGGCAGGGCAGGGCAGGGCAGGGCAGGCTGGGCCAGGCGAGGCCAGGATGGGCTCACAGAACGGAGTGGATCAGAGCAGAGCCAGTGCCCTGGGAGGGAAAGTTTGTGCGACGGAGGAACAGAAAAGTGGAATTCAATCAGGAGGTTGTGGGACTAGCCTAGCCCACCCCCCTGCCTCCCACTGCCCACCCCTCCCTATGCTGCACTGCACCAGGATCTTGCAGGCACAGGGGTGCTGTTCTGCATGGCTGAGCTGAGGGTGCATAAGGGGACCACTTGGGGGTAGGGAGTATCAGCTGGGCTCAGCTGGCCCCTCCTGAGCTGACCTGGGCACTGCTCCTCCTGCCTGGAGCGGAGTTTGGCCAGGGTGGGGCAGGGCAGCAGGGTATTTGGCACCCCCCCCGACCATGGCACACTGGGAGGTTGCGTTAAGGCTGGCTCTGGGTGCCTGGGGTGTGGTGCAGGGGACAGGCATCTGATGCCAGGAGGTACAGCTGTTACCACCAGGCTGGCCACTGACAAAACTGTTCCCTGGACCCCCAAACTCGACCCCCCATTATCCCACATACCACCTTGCTCAGCCCCACATCACCATGCTCCAAACTTATCAGACCTCACCGTGCCTGGCACACCCAGCCGAGTCCTACCCTATCCCCTCACTGCCCCTAGGAATCTACTGTGCCCTGCAAACACTCATCCCCATCACACCTCAGCAATGCTAACCTCTTACCATCCTCCTTACACCCATCTGAGTCCTTCCCTGTCCCTCTGAGCATTCAAACCTACTGAAGCCCCTTACTTGCCTTGGGCCACCTTCACCCTCAGTATCTCTTGTTCCTAACCTCTCTCACAACCCCTTTCCCCCCTACATACTTCAACACCCCCCTTAGTCCCATAATTCATGTCATGCCTCCTTACACCACAGCCCCTCATAACACCCCAGCCCCTCCTCACCTCATGCTAGACTACTGCACAGGTACTCCTCATTCCAAAAGCCCCTTGACTCCCCTGCACCCAGTCCCTCATGGTACTTGGAAGCCCATTTCCCTCAAAACAATTCCCTTCACCCTGAGTGGCTCTGCTCCCCCCACCTCACAGCATACCTGTAGCTGGCCTCCACTATACTCCATCCTCAACATACAGAAACAAGCAGTTGGAGACAGAGGAGGATTTATTTCAGCCACTGTTAGTGCCCCTACCCAGGGGGACAAACCTGTATCATCCACCCATGATCTAGGTTTAGGCAGCCCTTTTTATAAAGCTGATTCAGCGTCCCACAGCTTCCATCATCTTCTGTAATAAATAACCTAGGAAAGGGTCACTGCAGTAATATACCGCTTCATCTCACCTTTGCAAATCCTTCCTGCCTATGACTGCTGGGCTACTGAACAGCTCAGCCTGCTTTTAGGCCTGCCCTTCCTTCCCTGTCTCTGATTTTTTGTAGTTTTGAATCCCCTAGGAACAAAGCCACCTAGTACAGGTTCCTAGGTAGCAGCACACCTTTATTGGACAACCTTGGAGGTGAGCATAGAAACATTATCAGGAGTAGAAAACAGACAGGATACTTGTAGAAGAAAAGCCTGCTTGATTAGAGGAAGATCAAGGTTTGTTAACACCTCTGGGGTAAAGAGATCAACAGAAATCAAGTAGACAATAATGAGTCATGAAGTCAATTGACTCCTTCAGCTCCATCTGAATAGAAATGTGGCTGTCCTTGCCAGGAAGTTTATCTTAAACTTTCAGTGGAAAAGAATCAAAGAGGGGGCATGACTACACTCCCAACTGCCTCCCTGGATCTGCCCCTCGTTCAGATGCTATTTTTCAGAAATCACAACAAATCTGACAAATATATGTTTTATTTAGTGTTTGAATTCTAACTGATAGGTTTTATGTAACTTGTACCTACATAAGATAATAGTAACTGCATTTTGGTCACATGTAAATAGCATTTTTTTTCTAATCTGACTGAAAATATAACTAAAAATCAATGCAAAATATATGTACTTCTATGTATGTAAATATACACATATAAATGGGTATGTGTATATATGTATATGCCTTTTGGAATTTCATGCCCCTTTTTACATTCATCCTTTCTTTATATATCGCCATATTTCTGATTACCCAGCACATATCTAAAACTTGAAATCTTCTGGAACCATTGCAGTTTTTAAATAAGATCTGAAAGTGAATACAAACAATATTGAAAGTCACTGCCATACCTACACCTCATTTAAATAAAGTACTATTTCTGATGTCAGCGCAGCTGTGACTTTAAATTAAATAGTGTTTTACAAGCAATAACTCTTTAAAATAAAAACTGAAAACTTAAAACAGACCTAACTGGGGGTGGAAAGATTTAAATGTCTGAAATATGATTTTTTAAAATAAAAATATAATCAAAACTATAAATAAGTAAACCCCTATTAAAACATGCAGAGAATGTTAGTGTTCCAGAGCATTATGGGTGATTGAAAGGCTGCTCATCAAAAAAATAAATCATCCAAAATAAAATAATTTCTGCTTGTGTACAATATAGGTTGCCTCTTGAAGCTGCTCTGTGTGAAGAATAGGCCTGTGCAAAGTGGCTAGTATTTGCTTTGGATTCAGATTTGGCCAATTCGGGGGACAGTGATTTGATTTGGTGATTTGAATCACTGTCCCAAATTGATTTGGCCGAATCTGATTCAGAGGTTCGGCCACAGCTGAATTGGCCGAAGCTCTGAATGAGCCCCTTCCCCTGCCTGCTCTCAATGGCTGCCCTGCCCACTCTCCCAGCTCCCAGCTCTTTAAAAAAAAGCCCCCACTCACCAGCTGCTACCAGGTGGGAGGTGATCCCGCTGCCCCATGCCACATGGGGGCACTGCCAAGAGCCCCCCAAACCCTAACTGCTTTCCCAGCCCCCCCCGTCCCCTCATGGCTATCCCACCCCCCCCAGCTCCCATCCCTTTATAAGAAAAAAAAAAGCCCCAACTTACCAACTCCTGCCAGGTGGGGGATGATCCCTGCTGCCCCCCACTGCCCTATGCTGTGTTGGGGGCTCTGCCATGAGCCCCCAGAAGCCCCAAGGCTGCTGCAGCAACCGGTGAGGTCAGGGCTTTTTTTTTTTTTTAAACAGCCGAAAGCTAGGGCGGGTGGGGCAACCATGACGGGAGCTGAGAGAGCAGGGAGTCCCCCCCCCCCCCCTTCCCCACCCCCTACTTACCAGCATGAAATCCGTGTCCAGCTCCCTGAGGCAGCAGTCAGGGACTGCCTGAATCGCCAAAGCTCTCTGAATCTTTTATGAATTGTTTCAGAGAGCTTTGAATCGATTCGGACCTTTTAATTGGTCTCCTGATTCAATTTGGATTCAGAGATTTGGCCACCAAATTGGGCCAAATTTTCTTTGAATCAAATCATCACCAGAAGCTGTGCACAGCCCTAGTGAAAAACTCTCCTTGGGCTACATTGTGACACTAGAACAGAGCCCACAGCCAGGACTGGTATCCCACAAGCAACTTAGGAAAGTGCTTGCGCCTCAAGGTGCTTCACTTCCATTCCAGATTGTCAGAAGTCAGTCATTGCTGGCCTGTACATGTAATAGCAAGAAATTATTACCTATCTCCCCCAAGTGCCAGCTTGTTTCTGTCTGTGAAATGCTAGGTGGATGCAGCCTAGGCTCCATCTAGAGCCTTTGCTGTCTGCCTACTACAGAGTGCGTAGGAAAAATTGGACATGAAGTGTTCCTTTACTACATACGGCTTTTTCTAAAGTGCTAAAAGTATCCTCAAAGAGATTTTAGTAGAGAAGGCACTCTTACTTCTGAGTTTAACTGCCTTAGAAACAAAGAAATCCTTTCTTTTCCTGCAGTTCCTTGCCTCATTCACAACACACCTTTACATATTCCAGTCAGAGAGGCAGGGATCCTACAGACAGCAGCCTTTTTAACTACATAAACCTGATTTATTTATTGAACAATCTCCATGCTGCATGGTCAATTAGGAATACGTCTTGTAGCACAAGCAGTATGCAGTCATAATGTATATACCCAAAGGGGCTGAACTAAGCTTGTTCGGGCCATCATAATTCCTGTATTTCCTTTTTGGCACCACATGGCCCCTCTTCCTGGAGTACTGGAGCAGCTCCTTGACACAGTTTTGTTTGCAATACAGCCTGTGAAGTAGAAGGTGCTATTGCTTAACTGTGTTCTCTGAACCTTTTAAATCAACATTGAATTGCATCTTCATTATCATGTGAGGTGTTTAACACTAAGGGTTCCACTTCAGCACATCTTAAGCATACTCACTATTATTGGACTAAAATGTGAAGTGATACTGTCATAAATTCTTAGCTAGCTGGACTTATTTTCATAGGTGCAATATATATCCCCACAATTCAATACAGAGAGGCATGGAGGAATAACCATCTAATTTGCACTGCATCAAAACTAAAATCTCACCCAAAATGAAAACATTTAAAATGTCCATAGCCAAAGTATATTCGTTTGCATATAGTTAGTTTAAGAGATGATCAGTCAGTCCTTACAGTTTTTTAGAGCAGAACTAATCTGGATAATGGCCTTATGCTCTCCATGTGGAGCTAGGTGTTGATTGACCCTTTGTCATTATGAACGCTTATAGTTTTTCTGGCTTTTATCTTCACATGCTTTCTGTTAGAATCTGTGCCAGTCATCTCTCTAATTAATGAATTACATTAATTCATTTATTTCTTCATTATTTTCTCATTATTTATTACATTTCTCCTATCACAGAGTATGATTCTCCATAGGGATGAAGCGCTTTCCTTCTTGCCAGTGCTGCAAGGGAAAATAGTTGCTCTATACTACATATGCCTAAAATGTTTGAAATTCAAATATTAAGATAAAATGCACTCAAATGCAAGGTACCTCATTCTCACTATCACCTTGTTTTGTTAGCTCCATGCTGACAATCGCTGATTAACTCAGCTCCAGCATGCAAACCAAAGCAAATTACAATGTGATGTGTGATTCCTTAGCAACATTTCACAGGGACCAGATTTTTGCTTTTAACTACAATTTGGGTAACTAAATATGAGCATACTGTAACATTCAAATAATGTACTGTACATTAGCTTCCCAGCTGCAGCCTTATCATATTATCCTTTATAAACTTGGCTCAAAGTCCAGAGGGACTCTGGACTACTTAATATTCACTTAATTTCTGTTTTGATTGGAAAGGGGAAAGAAAACCTTTTGGAAATGAATTCATCATTTCAAACTGCATAACAGGCTTTATTGAAATGCGGTATGCAATGTTCTTAAGTCAGCCTCATCACTGAACGTTGGGACTTATCTTAATTATGGTTGGTTGTAATACTGTACTTATATTAATAATGTTCTTATGTTAAAGAGATTTTTTTGACCTTTTGGAGTGCAGAAATCAATGAGAAGTTGATAAAGCCAAGTTCATTGCTGCCTAAAGTAAAGTAAGCCTGATTTGTTTACTTACCTAAGCCTTCATCTGTCAGGCCCATTCTGAAATGATTTATAGACCTCTACCCAATGAAATCATTTAAAGTAGATTAGATTCAGGGAACAATCACCTCTAATATGACAAGCTGATGGAGGCTGACAGGTAACCAAGTTGCTCTGGATAGCAAACAAGTTCCTGAAATTCTGATTAAATTAAAATATTAATGGTACCACTGGGAAAATAAGATTGAATCATGTTAGGCGAATTCAGTATTAGAACCAAAATGCAAATACAAAGTCATTCTGTGTGAAGAAAGCTGGCTGAGGTACCAAGGGAAGTTACCTCCAGTAAACGAGAGAGCAGGAAGTGAATTTAAATGAAAAGCATTGTGTCAAGAGCTCACCTTCACCTTTCTGAGGTCTCTAAAACAAGGCCTAACAGGCTCTGGGGTTGGTCTGAACACTTCTGAGAGGTTACATATTTATTTGGACTTGCAGTCTAGTACTAATGAACAACTCTTGCTTTCCTAAGGTTATAAGGTTATTCTTTGAAGTATTGGTCCATGGTTTTTTTTAATGTTTGTTTAGTTTCTGTTTTCAGCCTGGTGCATTAAGTGGCAATGACTGCACTATAATTGCTATAAAGCTAAATTTATTGATACTGTCTGGCTTGGGATCTTTATTAATTTTGATGCAGAAAGTAATTAAATGTGCTATTCTTCTCACACGCATTAAAAGAATAATAGATGCTTTATCTGTAAGCTAAGCCAGGAATGCACCAGGTCTGCTAAGTTGTATAATTATAACTCAATAAGTAAATTAGTTGTGTTTTTGTTCAGCACCCTTTTTGTTAGGATTTGTTATATTTGAACATTATTTCATTTCAGTTTGCATGATGTTACCTATCAAACACAATTCTATGCACACCATGTTATAATAACCTACAGACTCCCCTTGTTATTATAATTTCATCACTGGAAGCCCCTTGATTTGAGGATGGCAATCCTTCAGGAAATAGAGAAGTCATTGCTGAGCCTGTAGATAGCTGAGGAGGCCAATCCAAGATCCACACCTTCAACAACAGGCTATTATATTGAATGCATGCTGTTAGCCCCATTTTACAGATCGGGCACTGATGTGCACCGGGAGTGAGGTGCCTGCATCCCCTTGTAATTCTGGGCCTATGGTCTATGTGATTTTTCCCAGTTTACCCTAGAAGTCTATAGAAGAACAGAACACTGAACCTGATTATTAAATATTACAGTAGCACTGTACTCACTGAGACATCTTTTTTTCTCCAGATCATCCTTTTAAGAAAAACCCTGTTTACATGGTTGTAGAAACTTGAATGGAATTTAAAGGGGTGAACACAGGTTGCAGAAGGGAAAAGTTTGTTTCCTTGATGCATGATGGAATAGCCAGAGTTCAGCTCAGGATCTGGATCCAAGATCAAAAAAGCTCTAATGTGGCCATAGGGACTGGGAACTGGACTCAGTTGCTCAAGAAGTCTATTCCAGTCTTATATTCCAATGTGGGGGGAGACAATGCATTAAATTCTCCATGCATGTGTAAAATCCATAATGATTGTATCAGGCTATTACATATTTTTGCTGGGAGATTAGGGCCAAAGTTTGGTCTTAGCTTCTTGTTTTTTCTTTTAACAGGGCCATGTTTCAGTTCATGAATAACATAGAAAGCACACTTTTCCCACGTTGTCATTTCATTGGTCTCCTGTTCTTTCATTTTCAGAGATGACAATAGTAAGCTGATAGTAAAACTGATGTGCACTCAACAAAATTTCACTGAACTTAATTCCCCAGTCCCAGCCCCATGCACCTGTCCTGCTCCTGAGCACATGCCCTGCCTGTGGGGGTCCCAGACCAGTCTCCATGAAGATACCACCCACCTGCCTGCTCTGTCCAGCACCCCAATGATTCCTGTGGGAGAGATGGCATGGGGCTAAATAGAACCAATTGCCCTCCCCCCTGCACACTGTGCTGGGCTGTGTTAGTCATTGCTCCCTCTTCACCACCCTGGGCCAAGTTAACCCCCTCCCCCTCAGCAGCTCACCAAAACTTCTTAAGTGGCCGTCCAGCCCAAATAAGTACCCTCCCCTGAGCTAGGAGCAATGGACTCTGGGCATTTGGAGGAAATGTCTGACTATGAAGGTGGTTAAGCATTGGTTAAGCATTGAAAGTTGTGAAATCTCCATCTCTGGAAATTTTCAAGAACGGGTTGGAAAGACACTAAACCAAAATGATTTAGCTGAGGATGGTCCTGCCTTAAGCAGTGATCTGGCTTCACTAGATGATCTTGTGAGGTCCCTTCCAGCCCTTTTTGTCTATGATCCTATAAATAGCATTGAAATCACAATGTAAAACTACATAAGCAGCAACCAATTAGACATTACTAAACCAAAGATTAGAAAAAGCACAACAAACATGCAGGTCCCCTGTTTAGATGCAGGATGCAAGTGGGGTTTAGAAATTCTAATAATTTGCCCATGGGAAACTAAGAGTTTAAGTTTGGTTGTCTAACAAACAAAACAATTTGTCTCAGTGTTACACTGTGGTCTTATCGTCCTCAAGGAATCAAAATGAGATATTGTTCCTGCTGTGATTCTTGAAAGATTGCTCTATGTTCCTTACTTGTTCATTCACTCAAGCTAAGATTGTACTGATTTGGATTACCATGGCAGAGATTCTAATTTTGGTTCACTGTCTTTAGGTGATGGTGATTCTGACATTATTTTCAATGTTCTGTTTTACT
>NW_017729032.1:159536044-159538854 GCF_001723915.1 Gavialis gangeticus | reverse complement strand
CTGTGTAGTTTACAAATCTTATCTGATGACTTTAGGGTGATGGTGATTCTGACATTATTTTCAATGTTCTGTTTTACTCTAGTTTTACTATAAATGTATATCGCATAGCCACTATGTTCTCTATAAATAAGAATTGAGATGATGTAATAATTTGTTTCAAATCCAAGCATTATGATAAAAGACTTGGAAGTTTAGCTTCCATATGGCCTCATACGAAAGACTGATAGTTTAGTCCTCTGCTAATGCGGACTTTTTCTAGGATTTTCCCAGGAATTTCCTATTGGAATAATTTGAAGATGGAAAATGACCATTTTAGAAAAATCAAAAAATGTTGAGAAAAAATTTCAATGTTGCCAAAGTATTTTTTTGTTCCATTGGGAAAACCAAGATGATGGCTCACAAAAAAGTTTTTTACCATGTCACATGAAAATGGTTCCTATCATTTGATGAGACCCTTTTCAATCAGAAGTCAGCAATCCAAACTTTCCACTTGGGATCTCCCAAATCTGATTTCAACAAACTTTTCAGTTTTTGTTCTGAATCAGAATAAACATATTTTATGAAACCTTTTAATGTTCCATGGGACAGAGTGTATCTTTTATAGTCAATGTTCGTGAATAATCACTGTAATTGTGACCATGAATGTGTTTTGCTCTCGATTCCCTGTTTAAACAAGTGGATAATAGCCTGAGGGGATTGGAAAGCAGCTTTATTGTGCCATTCATTGATATGTGAATAAGTACTGGAATGAGCTACGTTAGCTTGTGTGTATGTGTGTGGCCTTGTTTTGATTAACTTTATTATGGAAATTAATGTTCTATGACTTCAGCACTAGAGGAAAATGAGAACAGTATTTATACCGTGAGCAATACTTCCTGAAAAGCAAGCAGCCTGGTAGTTGTGTTTTTGTAAAATATGCATGTGTGCTATTTATTGGGGATTTGATGATATAACTGTAATTTTAGACGCAACCACTGAGGTAGGTTTCCATTATAATTGTTTGTTTGTCTGAGTGTTCAATACTTCTGTAAATTTTTCTGTTGCCAAAATAGGCCTATTCTTTAAATCATTCCACTAAAGTGTGGAGTCAAAGCCTTGAAACCATGTGAACAGTACTTGCATTAGCCTATTATCTATGGTATCCAGATATTAAATTTCAATATCAAATATTATGGGTCTGATTGTTCCTCAACTTTGGTTTTAATGACCCAGTGATGTTTACTCCTTCAAATCTGGCTTACATCATGATATGTTTTTTTGGATTCAAGGGCTAGTATTGTGTTTTAGTGCTTTACAGACTAGCAGATCATTTTCTAGGTTTTCCAAAGCTACAAACCACAAGAGACCTTATCCTTGAAAATTAAGAAAGGCTTCAGTTACCATATGAATAAGTTCATCACAGCATGCCCCCAAAGTTGCCTGGCTTAATTTCTTTAAGTCAGGAAATTTCCTAACTCTGGTTATGTCGTCTCATTTTCTGTAGCATGTTCTAAATGAATGACAGCCAAATGTTGCACTGAATGCTATCTTATCTTATGACATCTTATCTTGCAGTTTTAGACCGCCACACACAATCATAGTTTCTCAGTGTTTTCCATGGTAAATCTTCACAAGAGCAAATCCCTGAAAGACTTCATGGAATCTCTCTGCCTTTTTTAGATCCAAACTCTGCTTAGGGTTGGGTTTTATTATTCTTATTCTTCTTATTATTATTATTAATAATCTGTTGGGAAGCTAGATTTGTAGAATACCAGGAATACCATGTTTGTATCATGAGCATAACTTCTGGTGGAAAAACTCTTTCAGAAAGGAAAGTTTTCAAACATTTCATAAAGATGGCCAGACTAGATTGTCCTGATGTCTTTTGGAAAACGAGTGCAGAACCGTATCCCTCCAACAGAAAATGCTTTTTCTCAGCTGTCAGACATTTTACCCATAGCTTTGTGATCTTCATTGTCTCAAACAATTGCAGCTGTCTTTGATGCAGCTGAGGCTTGGTCTGTTATACACTGTGAAAATTAGAACAAACCTGGCATCAGAAGCTGTCTGGGAGCCAGCTGAAGATGTGTACATGGACTGGATAGGCTCACAGCAGCTGGAGTCATGAAAAAGGCAGACAGCTGCACCAACTGAAGCCAGCATATCATCTTCATCTGATGCATATTCAGCTTCAGATACAGTATTTTACACTGTTCCAACCCTGAGCTGACAACTGCATGTGTCCTATGGCCACTGTGTCCTCATGGAAGAAAAGGAAAATGTTTCAAAGCAAGATGGTGGTGAAAGATGATTTTCCTGAATAATACTACCCCATCATACTCCATCATTCAAACTTAGCAAGGAGTCAAAGAAGACTCTGAGACTTAGAAGAACTTTGATAAATATAGACTCTATGCCTTCAGTGGAAGATCAAAATAACGTCTTTAATATCTTGTAAAATTCTTCAGTGTGTTCCTTTTCTGGTCAGCATAACTTTGGCTTGCCTAAGTTCACATACATAGGCAGCTATTCTTCATCCAGGGAGGAAATTCTTATAAGTATTTTATCATTTTATTAGTGAGGCTGTTTGAATCACTTGAGAATGAGTTGTACAGCTGAATGTCATTGGTGCACTCTTGATGGCTCTCTCTTTCAGTGGTGTTACATAGATGCAGAAAAGAAGAGAACATCACAGTGATGGCCTTCAGAGACAGTAAGCAGTTATTCATTACAGTTGTCTAAGTTGTGCTGCAGTGAGATAACTGAAGCCTTTGTACTGCTGCTATTAAATCCCCTCTCAGTCTTCTCTTCTCTAGAATAAATAAGCCCAG
>NW_017729032.1:159502222-159535987 GCF_001723915.1 Gavialis gangeticus | reverse complement strand
CTCCACTGGATTCTCTCCAATTTGTCCACATCCTTTCTGGATGAAGGGCGTGCAGGCAGTGAATCATGGCTCTGCCCCTGTTCTGGACCATGCTGCCAGACTTTGCCCACCTCTGGCCTAGTATCAGGTAAACAAGCCCTCCAGAAAAGACTCAACTTACCATCTACAGAGAGAACAGGCCAGATGAAGTAGGGAGCAACACAGGCTATGTTATTTTTTTTATTGTAACAAAAATCACTGTTTAGCATTAGAAGAAACAATTGTTCCTGTGATTCCTTACCATTGTTGTGACTGGGGGCCCAGGTGGGGAAAAAAAAGATTGGTGGCTCCCCTAACAGAAGTCTTATGAATATTGTGCTAGCAATTGAGCCTGGGGAGGATGGTACAAAACATCCCACTATGGGGAATGCCTTGCTGGACTTGGTGCTAGCTACAGAGAATGACCTGTTGGAGGATCTGCAGATACAAGGCAACCTAGGAGATAGTGACCATCAATTAACTGAATTCACTATCCAGAGAAGGGTGGGGAAAGTAACCAGCAGGGCAGAAATGCTAGACTTCGGAAAGGCTGACTTCAGTGTGCTTAGGAGATTAGTTAGTGGGGCATTAAAGCTCAAGAGCATTGACAAAATGGGGGTCCAGGAAGGGTGGTCATTCCTCAAGGAAGAGATCCTTCGGGCGCAGAAGGAGGCAATCCCACTGCATAGAAAAGGGGGCAAAGGGGCCAAGAAACCCTGCTGGCTAAACAGGGAAATCCAAGAAAACCTAAGGGCAAAACAAGGAGCATACAGGCTGTGGAAGCAGGGGGTAGCTACCAAGGAGGAGTATACCTCCTTGGCTCACACTTGCAAGGAATCAGTTAGGAAGGCCAAAGCAGCATTAGAAATCAGGCTGGTGACAAATATTAAGGACAACAAAAAGTCCTTCTTCAGGTATATAGGGAGCAAAAAGAAGGTACAGGGCACCATAAGACCCCTACAGATAGACAAGGGCAGTTGGTGACAGAAGCAGAGCTCTTCAATGAGTTTTTTGCCTCTGTGTTCCTGAACTCAGATCTAGACAAATCTCCCAAATGCATTACTGACAGAAGCAGGAGAAACACCAGCCTACCAACTGTTAGCACTAACATAGTAAAGAGAAAGTTGGAGGGGATGGATGCATTTAAATCAGCAGGACCAGATGAACTCTATCAAAGGCTGAAAGAATTAGCCAGTCATAGCAGAGCCACTGGCACATCTGTTTGAGAACTCACGGTGCTCAGGTGAGATCTCAGAGAACTGGAAAAGGGCCAATGTGGTCCCTATTTTCAAGAAGGGGAGGAAGAAGGATCCAGGTAACTATAGACCAGTTAGTCTCACCTCTATCCTCGGGAAAACCCTTAAAAAAATTATCAAGGACCACATTTGTAGGAGTCCAGTGAGTAATGCTGAAGGGCAACCAGCACGGGTTCATAGCAGGTCAATCCTGCCTGACTAACCTTGCTTCCTTCCATGACCAGGTCACTAAAAGCATAGATGCAGGAGACAAGGTAGATGTCATCTACTTGGACTTTAAGAAGGCCTTTGACATAGTATCCCATTCTATTCTGATAAACAAATTGAACGGCTGTGCCATAGATGATTACACAGTTATGTGGGTGGCAAATTGGCTTAAGGGCTGTACCAAGAGAGTGATGGTGGATGGGTCGGTATTGATCTGGAAAGATGTAGGCAGCGGCATGAACAACGCATGCCCCCAGAGGCTGCGGGAGCACAGCAGTGGTAAGTAGGAGCTCCCACAGATGCCGCCATCTCTGTTGGCAAACGTCGGTCAGGAGTCGGCGAACACCCACAGATGCTGCTGATGGTGTCATTTTGTAGGCAGTGGGATCCCCCAAGGCTGTTCTTGGGCCAGTGCTGTTCAATATCTTTATCAGTGACCTAAATGAGGGCATGGAAAGCACTCTGTCCAAATTTGCAGATGACACCAAATTATGGGATGAAGCAAACACCCTGATGGGAAGAAACCAAATCCAGCCAGACCTGGACAGGTTAGAGAAGTGGGCAAAGAACAATAGGATGCAGTTCAACAAGGACAAGTGCAAGGTGCTGCACCTAGGAAGAGGGAATCACCAGCATACCTATAGGCTAGAGGATGACTTTCTCAGCAGCACAGTGACAGAAAGAGATCCTGGAGTTGTTGTCAGCTCCAAGATTAATATGAGTTGTCAATGTGATGAAATAATTTGCAGAGCTAACCGCATTTTGTCATGCATTAGTGGGTGCATCACAGACTGCTCCAGGGAGGTGTTGCTCCCCCTGCATGCGGCACTGGTCAGGCCGTAGCTAGAGTACTGCATCCAATTCTGGGCGCTGCAATTCAAGAAGGGTGTGGACAACCTTGAGAGGGTCCAGAGGAGCACCACTCATATGGTTAAAGGCCTGCAGGGAAGGCCTTATGAGGAAAGGCTGAGGAACCTGGACCTTTTCAGCCTCTGCAAGAGAAGGCTAAGGGGGATCTTGTGGCAGTATACAAATTCACCAGTGGGGGGCAGCAGGGAATAGGAGATGCTCTGTTTCACCCCTTGGAATAATCAGAAACAATGGCCACAAGTTGATAGTGAGTAGATTTAGGTTGGGCATCAGAAAGAACTTCTTCAAGATTAGGGTCACCAGAATCTGGAACAGGCTACCAAGGGAGGTGGTGATCTCCCCTACCTTGGGGGTCTTCAAGAGGAGACTGGACAAGCATGTGGCTGGGGTCACATGACCCCAGCACTTTTTTCTATCACTGGCAGGGAGTCAGACTCAATGATCCTTTGAGGTCCCTTCTCACCCTAGCATCTATGAATCTATGTCCTGCCACTTTGATGCAATCTAGAGTTTTGCTCATTTGGTTGCTCTGGGCTCATCCCCAATGCTCACTTTTAGGCCCACCAGAAACCATGCAGGCACTGGGGACAACCCCAGATCAGCCCCACAGGTGAACTTCCAGCTCTGGAGCACATCCACGGACTCAGCTTGACAGCACATGCTCAGTCCCATCCTCCCAGAGACCTTATATTGATGTGGTATCAATAAAACCAGTATGAATTCTATGCATATGAGCTACCAAAATGAGTTATTGCTCATAGTAGATTTTTGCAGTTACTCAAACTATGATTGTGTAGGTTGCTTGGTTTCCACCAAACTCCTTGATCCTGGCTCCCCTTGGTGGTGCTTTAATATGTACATGGTTTATTCTAAGGTGCTTAGATGCAACTCTTTCCTCAAAAGTGAAAAAGAATAAATGATGCAATGGTGGGGTTTTTTTAATTGATTTCAAACCCTAGCCACATACTCGTAAATGAAGCAACCCATATATCTCCTATCACGGGATCCACTTACAGGGGACAGTGGTAGTACTTCCTAGTGGCCATTCTAACACTGGCTTGCCTACACTGGCCTCCTACTCACTTACCATGTCTTGATGTCTAATATAAATATGGAAGGCTGCCCAGTGTAAGCCTTGGGTGCCTTACTTGTCCCCAGATCTTCACTGAATGGCCTTCATCTTGGTCAACCCCTGCCTGAACAAGGCATCACTTTCTTCTTTCCTCTTGACTCCAGGCCCACCAGCCTTGCCTTGCTGCTCTGGGCTTGCTAGTCCTGCCCACTCTCCCTCATCTGTAGGCTTGCTGCTCTGCAGCCACTTAGCTCTAACAAGCCTCAGGGCTTTCCCCTTTCTCATTAACAGGCCTGCTACTCTTGTAGCCTATATCTCTGCACTCTGGCCTCAATTCTATGGCTCTCTCAAGTCGCACTTGCGTACCAGGGAGCTCTTTCTCTAAAAGGCAGAGGTGGTTTTCTCTAGCATGATATTCTTTTTCTCCTTTGATGGACAAGCTGGCAGCTGGAAGTTATGAGCAGGATTTCCAGATCTGTCCTCCATCCACCCAGGACTTTTGACCAGCTCCCCTCTCAGATCACCTATTAATCAGCCAGGGTCTGATTAATAGGCTGGTCTTTTTACATTCCTCTCCTGCGCATGTCGCATGCGGATTCCCAAGTATCTTCCAAACGCCACTTGTGGCACCAAAATGAAATGTCACACACAGTAAATCGCACAGATCAGTGACCCTCCCTCTCCTTTCTTCCATGAGGAAAGAACATTTACCATTGTTGACATCTAAATTATCATCACTGGGCATCTGAGTTAACCCTTCACTGGGATGGTGAATGGGGCAGTTCATGGTGCTCCAGGTTCTCTGCAGACCCTATGCACTCATTTTTTAAGATTTCTTATTGCCATAATAATGGGGGGGTTTCCTTTTTTTGTCCCTTTTTTTACTTTGAAATGAGACCTGAGATTCTTGAGAACAGGACAGTAGTTCCACTTGATTTATATAGTACACCACACAGCACAAAAGCATGTCTAAGTTCTGGTCACAAGATATTTTTATGATTGTGCAATATCTACTACAATGAGCTAACTCTAGGCTTTATTTTTATATATAGGTCAGATAAGTAAAAATAAGGATAATAAATCAGTGTCCCTGTCCAACTTAAATGAGTCTATTCCAAACTTTGCCCATAGATATTTTTCTAGAATTTTACAAAACCCCATTTGGTCTTTTTGGAAGTGGTTACGTGTCTAATAATGAGGTAGTGCATCTTAGAAACAAACTAACACTGGTATCTGAATAGAAAAAATTGATAATACCATATTTTTAATAGGTAGATTTTTTTTTTCATTTTATGCATATGCTGAAAGGTAAAATATTTGTCACCTGCAAATTTAGACTTCTTTTCAAAATATGCTTGCTGTAATGAAAATAATTATTAAGTAAATTTGGCTTCCAGCTTTTTTGCTATATTAAAGAAAGAGCATGGAAATAAATATATTAACATGTTATTAATGTTTATTGCTGAAATATGTATATATTGATGTCCTCCTTTATGCATTATGCAACATTTAAATTGCAAAAATGTAAAGAAGTTTAATCAGTTGGCCACATGGGTTGGTCTTTTAACATAATTTTACACACATTGTAAATTAAGTTGCGAAGATTCTCTACCTTTAGCAATTTTTAAAATTGTCTTGTATCTGTGAGAATCTAAATCATAGCACACTGAAAATATTATGAGTAAAACTGCATTAAGAGCATTGATTATTTTTTCTTAATCAAAACGTGGCACATTGAGAAGTTAAGCAAAACTCTGATGAAAAATGATAGAAGTGCCCAGCAGAGCAGAAGAGGGAAGAAGGGGTGATTAATAATAAATCTGCAATTGAAATATACTGTCTGTATATGGTAAATTATACCTGTCAATACTTGGGGGGTTTTTTCTTCCAACTATTTCAAGTAGTGCATTTTATTGAGCTATGGTTGTGAGTGCTGGATTGATGGCAGGAGGCTTCATCCAGCTCTGAGCAACAGCTTAAGGAGATTTGGAATATTTCAGGATAGTACTGCAGAAATAAGATGTGCCTCTCCAAACTCATTCTAAATAGATGATGACTGTAATAAAATACTCTTTAATAGCCACTTTAGAGTTGGGGCAATTGTCTGGTGCCCCTAGGGGAATTTTGAGTGTATCATTAATTCTGACTTTCTTTTTTTATTTTAGTCAATGTCTTTTGGGTAGCAGCAGACTTGATAAAGTGCATCATTCATATAATGCAAGGAGGAACCAGAGAGGGTAAATGAATAACTTTAACAAACTGTTAAAAATATAACAAATATAGTTGTTCATTCCTTTCTGAAATGTTTTCTTTTAAATTAGAAATACCTGCCAACCTCATAACAAGACTGTTGTAGATAGTGTTGATTTTGGAATGAATGATATCCAATGCAAACTGAAGAGTATACATGCCAAATAAACTTTAGGACTTATGAAGGGAAATGTAGCTATTAAGGACATGACTTTAGCACTGATATCTATTGGAGTTTTGCCATTAACTTCAGTAGCACTGGGGGTGGACTCTAATCCCTCATGTTGCAATAGGTTATGGAGAATGGGAAAGTAGACACCCTAGGGGGAAAAAGAGAGACTTCAAGGTTTCACATCTCAGGCTTAAGAAGCCTCTATTGCTTATCTGAAACCTGTGTTCTCTTTGAGCAATTGCAGTATCAAAGACACTCAGGGCAAAATTCAGCCCTCTGACTCACACTGTAGTTCTCTTATTGATTTCAAAGGGAATACTGCATGTGGAAAGTGTATAGAATATGAAGAATGCACTGCAGGCCAAAGAAAATGTATTTGGCTTTAAACATAATGTGAAGCATATCATTTTAACAGTCTGCTGTGACTCAAGACTTGTGACCAGCCCTATACTTTCAGCATTTGAAAAAGTCTCTGTGTTAAAATGAGTGGAAACATAGTTTAGAGCAGGGCGTATTTTACTTCCAAACTTCTTAAGTACTTCCATGTCTTTCCTTTATGCATTACAAGACTGATTGGGAGCTGCATCAGTCTATTGCTAAAAGTAGCAACACTATAACAAAGATGAATAGGTTTTGAGTAGTTTAGAAATTTGGCTCAGATTCTTACCGTGTGTTTATTTTATTTGTTTTGGGAAACAGGCTGGAAGAACTGGAAGACCCGTCACTGCCACCTATATTCAGCCCTGTATTTAAATCCTGGCCTCGGTGAGGTTAGTCCAAGTTGAGAACAAGATTTCACACCCAGTATAAGTAACTAGTGGAGTTCCATACACTTATATTGGGGCTGACCCTATAAAAATGTTCTGTGGAGTGCCTTGCAAAAACTATGAATACTTGAGTCATCCTTTCTTTGCTTCAGAAATACTTCCCTGTAGTAGAAGACAACAGTATCTGTTCTGCTAAACAGATTAATCTTTTAAACTTAGTTACAATGTGTAGACATTTCTATGTATGGAGGGAGGGAGGGGCATAGAAAACTCTTTAAAGGAGAAAATTTTACTAAAAAATGACATGCTGATGACACAGCAAAGCAAATACTGGCACACAGCAACAGAATGCTCCTTGTCTGAAGATGAAATATCTCTTGGGTGTTTTTACACGTGCTCCAGGAGTTGGGGAAGGGGGTTTAAATAGAGCAGCTCCAAAAGCCGCTCTAATTAAAGTTCTCACAGAGTCTTGTGTATCAGAGTCTCTGTATTTCTATACCCACGGTCTCTGCCATCTATACCCATTGTCCAGTCATGGGTCCAGTCATGGGTGGCATCCCCTATATCACGTTTCCACCTAGGCCCCCCAGTCTTCAGCTAAGCCTGTGCAGGCAGATCTCTTCTCAACAACAGAGGCCTGGCTGATTAACAGTAGTGTAGCAAAGGGGACACATGCCTTAGGCATCTTCTATGAGGAGGTACCACAATTTCCACCCTCCGCCAGGAGTCTTTACCAGGGCAAGGGAAGCTCTGTGTTGCCCCTGCCCAGCCATAACTCCACACCAGTTAATGTATCTGGTGGGCAGGGGGAGGGAGAGCAGAGTGGAGTGAGCAGAACAGTGCTCCCCTCCCCTGCACTCCACCACCTCCTCACTCCTCTGACCTCCATGGGACTTTTTGCTGCAGCGGGGAAAACTCTTCACTGTCTCTGCCTAGCCATGGGAGCTGGGCAGAGCAGCACTGTACTAAACAGTGTATCTGAGGGACAGGAGGTAAAGGAGGCAAGTAGAATGGTGATCCTGCCCAACCAACCCCAGGTGCTCAAGAAGCACTCTATGCCACAGCTCATCAGAGTCTATTACAAGATCAGGCCTTTCTTCCTAAGCGCCAAGTAAGAGGAACCATGGATAAGAATTTAAAAAAATGATCACCTGCAATAACATGCCCCCAATAGAAAAAAATAGTCTCATTTTCTGAGCTCCCTACCAATTCCCTTTGACTTTGTTGTCCAAGTCCTTCAAATTAAAGTAGTGCGAGTAAAGGAAGGAGCTCAACTTTTCTTTGCTGAAGCAGAAGGGCATAC
Organism: Gavialis gangeticus; assembly: GCF_001723915.1. Taxonomy (NCBI): domain Eukaryota; kingdom Metazoa; phylum Chordata; order Crocodylia; family Gavialidae; genus Gavialis; species Gavialis gangeticus. Next base: position 159,528,072 of record NW_017729032.1, on the reverse strand, counting down.
CAGTTGTCTGAAACAGAACAAGAAGTTGCCAACACAGCTTCAAAGAGGAAATGAGCAGGGGTATGAGTGAAAAAAATACTTGTACAATAATTAATTAAGCTTCAAAACAGCCCTCTGAGGTGAATAAGTATTATTAAAAATATATACACAATTAATTAAAGTTTGCAGGAAAAAGAAAGGACAGAAAAAAAGCTGAATGAATTAATACTAGCCAAAGGTGTTAAAGAGAATAAGACCTTACAGAGTCAAGAAACAAAGACAGAGTAGAAAGTACACCCATTAATAATGGGACCATTATTGGAGCTGATTGCCAGTGCTTCCCTTAGGAAGAATAAAGATGCCAGACTGAAAGAAATGAGTATTGGACCATTGCACAAGATAGCATAACTTCTTGTTGACAAGTTGTTCAATTATTGCCTTCATTTTAAATCTTCCTTTTAGAAACAAATTTTTTTGGTCAGTGGCTCACTGGTCTAATTTTGCCCTCTGCAGATACCTATGTTATTCCAGCTGACATAAAGGAATTGTTCTGTCATCTCTGAGGGCAGAATTAATCCCAAATGTATAGAAATGTGTAGAGAGAAATCAGTTTTCAAATTTTTGATCTCCTATAAAAATTGATTTTTCCCCCCAAAGTGCATCAAATTTTTAGAAATCAATTACTCTCAGAACAAAAAAACCATGGAATCTTTTAGTTATAATAACTTGATCTTACTCTCAAAAAGAGCTGTTTGTCACAAGCTAAGTCCCAATGAATTATTTAGAACAACAGAGTTGACTGAAAAATGTATTTTTATTACAAAAAGTTTAGATTGAAATATTTAATTTGAAATCTGAAAAGGTTAGAATTTCTGAAGTTAATTTTTAAAAGACTATATATCAACCCCCTCAAATTTAAAAAAGTTAAAAATTCTGAATATTTTGTTTTCTGTTTTTCAATTAAAATAACTATTACCTAGTGAATTTAAAAGTGTCTTTATAGTTTACTTAATTACCCATACTAGAGCTAGTAAAAATGAATTTTTAATACAGATTTTAATAAAAAATAGTCACTCACCTGTTGAAATTCAAAATTTCAATGAAAAATTTTACGAACGCATCAACATTCAGAAAATATTGATCTACTCCATTCACTACCCTCATTAATTACTTCCTGCTTGACCGTTGCCACCAGTGTTGTTGCTATTTTCTCTATCCTCCTTTTGAGCCAAAGGTTTTTCAAATAATTTACCATTTTTCAGCAGCGTACATTAACCTAGGTAGAGCACTGTACTGACACAACTCTGCTGCTTCCAGAATCCAAGCAAGGTCACTTAGAACTGGATCAGTTACCTATACACAACACCATGCTCTGTTGTGTAAAAATACTCAGTGAGCACATCTACACTTGCATTAATGAATTAATGTACCTATAATAACAGATACTAATTTAATGTGCCGTAATTGGCACTACTACACAGTAGCACTGGCACACATTTTTTACATGATGCTAATGCGCAATAGACTAATTCTACTGCTCATTAGCACATTAGCACAGCTTTCTCCATGACACACTAACGCATGGTAGAATTAGTCTACTGAGCTTCTATCATCTTGTGTAGACCTGGCCAGTGTCTACATTCCATGAAAGAATGATCTTTATTGGCCTTTAAACATGAATCAACCCAATACATCAGCTTTGTTATAGATATCAAGAATTTGTTATAGGTGTGGAAACCCTAAGTATACAGAATGCAAGAGCAACCACCAAACAGGGCCAGGATGGTATTTTTATATTCACTACCATAGAAAATGTTTTGTTTTACAAGCAGCTTTGGAGGAAATAAGAGAAAAGTAACTTTATGCTTTCCTTTCCCCCACATAAGCGCACCCTGCTGACCTTGCTACAGTGTGCACACCCGCAAGGGTACAGCCAGAGGGTGCTGGGTACTTGTCCCCAGGCTCTTTCCCCACCCCACGGCCTCCCCCCTGCAGGAGGGCACACACAGCAGACTGTAAATAGTCTGCACAGGGAAAAGAGTGCTTTACTGGTGGTGGGTGGGATGGGTGGTGGAGGGGCTCCATGGAAAGGGGGGAGTGAGGAAAGGGCTCTGTTGTTGGGGAGGGAGGAGGGAAGGGGGAGTCTGTTTCTGTGGAGGGGAATAAACTGCTTTTCAGAGAACTGTCCACAGTGAGTATGGTGCTGAGAGTGCACAGTGGGATGGGGGAGCACAGGCAGCTGTCCAGGCAGGTTACAGCAGGGAGTGCAGGAGGAGGTGGTCAGCCGGTGCCTCTCACACCCGGTACCTTAGACCCTGCTGGTGAGTGAGTGGCTCACCTGGGGCCTTGGTGGGAAAGCACACCACTGTTGCTGTCACCACAGCTGGCACTTCCAATACCAGGTGTCCTCTGCCTTCACCCAGGCCTCATGAAACAGCTTCCCCTGGACCTTACACATGTTATGCAGCATGGAGGCTGCAATGATGACCCAGGGGATATTGGCCTCGGTGACCTCAAGGTGGGCAGTGAGGGTGCACCCAAAGGAACACTACACCAGGGTATGGGTCTGGCCCAGGCACCTGTTGAAGTGTTCCTGGAAGGGTCCAGCTGGCCAGTGTAGGGCTGCATGAGCCAAGGGAGGAGCAGGTAGGCAGCATCCCCAGTGAGGATGGGTAGAACCACCACCACACCTAGCTGGAAGTTTGGCACCCCCGGTGCAAAGTTCCTGCTCTCCACCAGGGCTGACAGAGTGGATTTGCAGACCATGTGGGTGTCATGCACACTTACTGGCCAGCCAGTACTCATGCTGGTGAAGGCACCGCACTGGTCAGTGATGGAATGGAAGCCCCACCAGCTTTAGTAGGGGTGTTCACCATGGGGCAGGCAGGGAAGTGGGTCCCATCCAGGGCCTTGATGCACTGGGGGAAGCCCAGGGCATGAAACCCCACCACCACCACAAGGAGGTCATGTACCCAGAGCACAGTGTGCCCTAGCATGTCCTAGACAGTACCACTGGAGGGCTGCCACTCCAGGTGCAGGTGGAACTGCTCCAGGAGGTCCTAGAAGGTGGCCCAGGTCATCCAGAATGACTCATGCCACTGCTTATCATTCCAGGTGATCTGAATGACGTGCAGCCACCAGTCCTGGCTAGCCTGGTGGACCCACAGGTGGCAAGGCTGCAGAACCAGGAGCACCTAAACAGCCCTGGTGGTGGCATCCAAGAGCACATCAGTGGCATCCCTGCCAGGGCTGGGGAAGCAGCATGGGGTATGAGTGGCAGAAGCGTGGTGGCAAAGGGCCTGGGATGGTACAGTGAGCTAAGCCAGGTGGATGAGCTGCACAGGGTGGGCCACTAGGGCTGAGACTGACCTGGGCCAGAAGCCAGTCCGCATGGCAGACCAGCAGGGTGACCACGGTGGCCAGCAGGAGCCCAGGGCAGTGGACATCTTTCCCACGGCCAGGGGCTGGAGCAGCCATGGCACAGCAAGCGCAGGCTGAAGTGACAGAGCTGCTGCATGCTACCACTGCACTCTGCATGCTGCTCCAAGCCAGGAAAACAAGTGGCCTGGGAGCAGCATTCACTGGCTGACTTTTAAACATGGCTGCCATCCATAGGCAGCTGTGGCCAGAGCCTCCAGAGCAGTAGCAGGGGGCCAATGCAAGGCTAGCTGTGGAGGGAGCAGACTGCTGCCATGCGCAGCAAATCTGCTCCTGCCTCCCCATATGTGTAGATACCTGCCTGAGGTTTACTCTACAGGAAACCTACCCTGCAACAATTGCACATGTAGATGCACCCTTTGTTTCTCAAATAGGCTAAAGCATATGGAGCAAACACTAACTGTGCTCTTGGGATGCACGTTACAATGCTCACCCTCCAAATGTGAGATGAGGTGAGTAGCAGGAGGCAAGGATTAAGCTACATGCTCAGCCTAAATAATGGATTGTTCTTGCATTCAGAGACCATAGTTAATGAATCTGTTGAAGTTCTGGGCACTTATCCAGAAGTGCATTTGGATTACAGATTAGTTTAGCCATGGATTTTAGTACAATACCATCATGCTGAAGCTACAAATGTGTTATGTCTATTAAGTAATATGAAAAATACCAATGAGAGGTCAACCACATAAACTGGCAGTAATTTAAGCCCTGGCACATGCACAAAGATGACATTTCCCCATTTTGCTTTACTTTTTAAATAAGTGTTTTTTATTATTATCATCATCATTATTTTGGTAATGTCTGCAGTCTTTTGCATCTGCCATGGTACATGTAGCACAAAGTCCTGCATGAAAAGACATATTATACAGGGCATTGTATCTGGCATAAAATGCACAAAAAATAAGCAGTTCTTAAATTTTTCTAATTTCATTTTGTTGATTCAGATCAGACTTCATCTGATGCAGCTTTAACTGCACACTTTAGTTAATCCAACTGTGATATTTTTTCCCATGTTAACCAGCTGTTAGTGAAAATTAACAATATTCTGCTAGACTATCCTTAACACAGATTTTCATTAGGTTAACCTCAACTTGGAGATTGGACCCAGGCCCTGGCAGTAGGCAGCTGCCAAAAGAGACAATCCTAGCAGGGTCTGAGGCCCAGGGCCAATCAGCCTGTGCGGGGTCCCACCCCTGGATGCAAGAAAGCTGGCGGCAGATTCGGCAGTGGGGCAGTGCCGAGAGTCTGGATGTGAAGCCAGCAGCAGTGTGAAGTTGCTGTGGCCACTCCACTCAGCTCTGCAGGGCCCCCCAAAGTGCGGGGCCCAAGGGGATTGCCTCAATTCGCCCCCTCCCCACCCAGAGACAGCCCTGGCTGCCAGGGCAGGGGATGATGTCCCAGCCCTGTCTCCAATCAGCCGATAGGGGCAGGAGCTGTGAAGCAGGCAGCTGCCTTGGGGTGGAGACAGTTCTGCCCCCTTCTGCCTGGGCTCACCCCCAGTCAGCTATGTACCTGTGCACTACTGCACATTAGCTAATTTACCTGTATTTACAGGTAGTATATTTAGTACTAGATAGTAGGTACTAAGTAGTAGAAGTTACTAGGTAGTAGAAGCTTCGTATTAGCTCATTTTAATACACAGTAGCTGCTGTGCACAGTTACATAGTGATGCTTTACTGTGCTGTAGATTAGTAAAGTGTTTCATGTAGATGCACCCATTGTCAAACAGTAGTACATACTCCAGGGGCTATTCAGGAATCAGGGATTTAGGTGGACTTTCAGCACATCCAGCATTACTTGGTTTGCAGTGGAACTTTGGTGGCCAATCTGACTTGTTTCTGAGCATATGCAATATTCTAGCTGTAGGCATTTTGGGAACTTCTCAGGTCAAAATGGTATTGCCGAATGAGACTAGGTATTTAAGCAGTTTTGCATCTACTTGAACAGGGTTGATCTGGATCCTTCTTTGCAACTTAGACATCTAAATGACACCTATGTTCTGTTTAGGCTTCAATTTATATCTGTGCCTAAGGGTGTAATATTACACGTTTATCTGTTTTCAGTGAAGATCTAATCCAACCTCTGAGGAAGTAAATATGAAAAAAACTCATTGACTTCAATGGCTACTGATCACACCTCACATCAGAAGCTCATGGTTCTGTAAAGAAAGTCACACTACCCCCCCTCCAGGTTTTTTTTTTTTTTAAGGCTCAGAGCTTCTTGTTTTGAGAGGGGTTTTTAATATCTCTTTTTAAAACTGCATGATCTAAAGCAGGAGTGGGTGGGACTAGCTCTGCAATACGACTGCAATCTAACTCAGTTCCTACAACTAGACTGGGAAGCTCTTATTCATATAAGAAGATTACACTGAAGTCAGATTACACTGCTCACCAAGGAGAAATAGTGGTTTCCCCTTACACACTGAAAAAGTAAAAGCAGGATGAAATGTGCACTTTCTTGCCATGACAGACTGGACTATATTCGAGTAGACACTACTTATTGTGGTACTTCCACCTAGCACAGTATATGTGATGCCCCTTCTGGAGAGCTCAGTGGTTTTGAAGAGCAACAGATTGGAGGTCTCAGTGACACTACAAAGACAGTCACACATCAAATGGAAACTGAACTGAGTGGATCTAAACAGGGAGTCATATTTTGCTTGTAAGTAGACTCATGATAAAATATGATACCTGCAACAGCGGAAGAATGGACACAGTAACCCAGGAGGTCCCTTTTAGGCTCATGTTTATTTTATAGGAAGAAGGAAACACAGTGGTTGGGATGAGGCATCCATAGAGCCAAAGAAATTTTACCACATAGGCATTTATAGCCTTGAAAAAATGTACCTATCCTATCTAACAACCAAACACAAATCTTAGAAACAATTTATTCTCCAAGGAATTAAAAAGGGGACAGATTCCACAAAGCCAAATTAAAACACAACAGAGCATTTTTATGTGTGTATGTCCAAGAGTCAGCCCAGAGGGCACAGAATGTAAAAACAGGCAAATATAACCCATAATTTATTCTTTGAACATAACCCCTTTTCTGCTCACAAGCTGTCTAATAATAGGCAAACCTTTATGAATTTGTTTGATATTCATAGTTGTTTGACACTTGTGCAAACAAATTGTAGCTTTTTTTTTTTTTGCACACTGTTTTCTGAAAATGCTCGTTTGGGAATTCATTAGTCTCAAATCAATTTTTGATCTTTGTAATCAGTCACCTAGTTAGGTACTCAGATGCCATGATGATAATTAGAAAGATATTATTGTTTCTTTCCCCCAGTTGGATGACCTAACATGAATAGGCAGGAGCAATGTCAGAGCAAATCACTGAGGATTTCAATTCTCTTTGGGAGAACGTGGAGAGAGAATTTGGAAAGAGAGGGTGGGGTGAGGAGAGAGCCAGTACTTGAAGGCAATTTTAGAACATTTACACCTTTCCTTGTCATCCAAGCACAAACCTTATAAATGGTCCCAGACTGTAAAATACTTCTTTCCCACTTGAAGAAAGAAAAGAAGTATTAGCTACATAAGCCACCTATAGTTGTATCAAGCACTTAGCTCTTTTTATACACATCTTTCTCATCACTCACACAAAGTAACTGTGTTTGCATGTACAGATATAATCTGGCAAAGGGTGCTGGCATCTCAATCATTTGATTAATTGCCTTAGTGCCAGACAGCTGGTTGGGGAATTTGAAGAACCAGCATATATTCCTCATCCTATATACATCATTTTCATATTCACTTGTCTAGATACTATATTACATTATCACTAATAGAGTCATTTAGCAATTTTTCCATGAAACTGCTGTCAAAAAATTCCAGTTAATTGAACCTGATTTTTTTGTGGAAAAAAGTTTCAACAAATTTATTTTGCAAAAAAAAAAAATAAGTAAAGTTTTGTATGGCTGAAAATTCCGTTTTGTCATTTACCTAAAGAATTTTTTCAATTTTCAGTTTTTTCATTAAAAAGCAATAAGTTGTTTTATAATAAAAAAGAAGAGGTCAGAATCAAAATGAAATGTTTGGAGTTAACCCAAGCCAATATTTCACTTCAGAAAACTCCTTGTGAACTTTATTGATTTTTTACCTAATTTAGGGCGAGAACAATTTTCAGAAATATCTATTTAGTTTCTAAAATAAAACATGAAATAAAATAGTATAGAAAGTTATAAAATCTGCTTGTTAGAGTCTAAATAAACATATTTGTCTCTTCGTTAGCAAGGGAGTTATGTCTTTAGAACTTGAAAATTGTCTTTGGATGACAGAAAACAGGAATTCCTCTAAGTAAACTGAACATCTTACTAAAATAAGCCCATAATCATACGTTGTTATATTCTTCAAACACCACAAGTATAAAAACAATTTTTGTTATTTCCCAAAATTCAGTGAAGATGTTAGCAGGTTTGTAGTTACTTAACATTATTAAAATAATATTGTACCTTTTACTGGACCAACTATGTGATCTTGCCTTACATAATTTCTGAACCATCATACCTACACTAATCTTCCACTACACTAATTCTATTAATAATTCTTTTTGCATGAATAGTGTGATGCTCCTCACAAAGCTGTTCTCTTCCAAACCAGAAAACCTCTCTATCTCTCTTCTTAGGCTCTGTGTTCTAGCACCCATCAGAGCTCACTCTGTTCAACTCTGCAAGCAAGAAGCAACCTAACAGATAAGAAAAAGAAGAAAGAAGAAGCTGCAAAATCGCATAAAGAAACAGACACTATCCAGCTCAGCTGTTCTTTTTGCAATGTGATGACAAAGCAATGACGCTATAAAGCAGTGTTCAGCAATTAGATTTAAAAATTCCTTTTAAAAATGTTAATCAAATATTGATATACTATTGAAATTTAAAATAGTGTGTTAATAATTTACCGAAAATACCAATTTTTCTGGTAAAATATTGGTAAACAGAGCTAAATATTGGTAAATTAAGCTAAATAGTAGGGTTTATTTTGGGTTCAAGATTATTAATATTAATCAATTTGCTTTTCTCAAGATAACTCCTTTAATGTCTACTCTAGGGTTCCTTAGTTAAATCCTTTATCTTATTTCTTCTATTTACAGGATAACTGTGCCTATGTAGAGGTCCATTTATGACAGCCAGACTGCTTCCAGCACCCAAGCTATGACAAGTACCTGAATGTTACAATGGAGTTAAGAATATGCATATTTGACCATCTGTAGGGCATCTCTATTGAACATTTCTGATGCATCAAACAGGACTGATCAGCTCCTAAATTAAATCTCTCAACCATGTATCATGGTTTTATGCATCTGTGATGCACTGAAACCATGCTTACTACTGATTTTGAAAATAAAGTTTGGTGGCCTGCTCCAAGGGTAGACTTATCTCACAAAGATATACCATCTGTTAAAAGATCTTTCCAGAGAGGTATAAAGCAGGGATGGCAGCTGAAGTCATCATTGTTTGTTTGTTTTTTATTGCATTCTTGCTGTAATAATGATATAGTCATAATTAATTATTGTGATTGACTGCATGTCTTTATTAGTACAGTTGTCTACGGTATGGCAATGAACTACATGCGACTAAAAGAGTGTGTGTGTGGTGGAGGCCACATCCCTGAACTGGTATTAGCAGATTTAATTAAGTTTTGTTCCCTGCCATTTCTTGTTTCTCTAATTTAGGATTTCTTAGAAATTTCTGAGATAAAAATTACCTACTACTCAACATCTTTTTACCAAAATAATTGTTTTGTGTTCAGGCCTAAATACCAGACATTCACCAGAATTATGACTACCATGTACTGGTTCAGTCCTGTTTCAGAGGGTACTGCCACTTATCTTGTCTTCTTCTTGAAATAACTGATAGGCTGCTAGCCAAGAAGGCTTAAGGAATTTCTCTTGTTTAAACATTACTCCAGACTATTCAATGCTATCCCATATAGCCACCCAGAACACAGGGTGAATTCAGTGATCTTCATTTCCTTTCTCCTTTACTATTAATCTCGCAATTTAGCAGTTGTGTGTACAGGCTGCATTGCATTTGGAAATGGAACAGCCAAGTATCCTTGATCGTCTCATTTGATTAACTACAGGGGAGTGCCACACCTCTGGCCACAGGTTTCAGACTTAATATTCTGTTGATGACCTATTTACAAAAATATTCCATCCCAACATAGTGCTTTGGTTGATTTTTACATTCTCTCTTTTCTAACTTATATAATCATTAACTTCAGCTAGTGTCATAATTAGTCTAGTAGTCATGTATACTATTATGTTCTTAGTTCTGAAGCAACTTTTCTTTGTGAATTTAATTCAATTAATTGCCTGAGTGCCAGGTTTCTGGTCAGGGGTCTATAGGTTACTGCATGTTAAGTGTCTCATCTCACAGACAAAATATTTATATATACCAAGTGATTTATTGAATGCACTGGTCTCCATTTTTAGTCACTGCTATCATCATTCATGATAGTCATTTGTCACAAATAATTTAGCAGATGTGTACTTGTCCTCACAGCCCTAACTGTAAAGGACACATTCAGATCTCTGTAATAGCCTAAGCACCAAAATTTTCAGGAACAAGTCTGTCCTCATGCCATATTATATTAAACAGTGCTCCATCAATAATTTAATATAATTGGGCACACCAGCACAAATACTGAATTACCAAAGTAGTTATAGCACAAGTGGGGGTAGAAGAAAGTCTGACCTGACTTGAAGACATACTGTGGTTGCCTGCCTACCAAGTGGACCAGTCCTAACATGGACACCAGCAATGTGGCTTTGTTCTTACACCCTGTCACTTCAGGAGATGCTCATCGGCAGAGAACTGCTGCACAGAAATATAAGAAATTATATTTACAGAAATATAAGTTTTGTTTGCAAAAATTGAACTGAAAAAGAAGAAAGAGACTTTATTGAGAAGAGTAGCGTATAAATAGAAGGAAGGAAGGACTTTGACTTTTAACTAATTTATTGAGGAATTTGGGGTACAAAAATTTGGCCCTTCCAGGGTCCAGGTCCAATATACAAAGCAAAGACAAACAAATTACCATAAAACCAAGAGCACCATGTCATTACATTCATAACATCACACCGTGACAGACACCTTCACTGTGTTACATGTTGTGCCTAACATACCATTATGCAGTCAGAACATGGGCCACATGGTCATACAGACCAAAGCCCTCTATAAATAAACAATTCCTACCCTGATCTACCCAATCAGACACATAACAGCACTTTCAACTTCCCACACAAAGAAAAAAGAAAAATGCAGCCTGGTGAGGGCCTAGGGCGCAGCACAAGCTGGGAGTTGCAGTCTGACACCGAGCCTGCCTGGTAACCCAGACCAGTCATGACATCAGAGCACAGATTGAAGATGTCCATCCTCCATGTGGCACAGCACTCTCTCAAGGGCCCAGCATGCCTCAAAAGTGGGCACAGGCCACCAGAGCACAGCATGCTCAAATTCCACCAAGAGGTGCGCCCACACCAAGAGGCCGAAAAGCCACAGGGCATCGCCTGAGCCAGTCCCGGGAAGCTGGTTGCGGTGGCTCTTGAGGATGGCCATCTTGGCCTGACCCAGTAGAAATCTGGCCCAGCAGATGGCGCCCCACCACTGGAAGTCCCCAGTCTTCCTGGTGGTTGGTGGCTTATACAATGTGTGCCAAGTCGCGTGGGCTGGTGGGGAATCTGGTAGCCCCAGGTGCCATTACCATGGTGTATCGGGGTGGCCCACCAGCACCTGGGCATGGCGGACATGAACCACCCAGGCATACAGGCTTCTACACAACAGAAAAGCAAAGGGACAACCTATATCAATGTCAGGAGGCACAGGGAGCATCAGCAGGGTGCCAGGCCCACTGGCCAGCTCGCCAGCCCTGGCTGGGGTGACTGGCAGCATAGGAAAAGCCTCTCTTGGGGCATCCGTGGCACGGGGTACCTGGCATGCCTGGACATGGTCATCCAGGGTGGCTGCTGCCTCCAGTGGGAGGGAAGCCTGGATGTCATGCAGGAGACGACCCATGCTGCAGATGGAGCACATGCCTAGCTGGGTGGTCAGGGCCTCAGGCAAGAGCCAGGCCAACTGAGCAGGATCAAGGAGATGGCTCAGGCAGAGGGCACATTCCTGGATGAGAGCGACCGTGAGGCTGGTGGAGGTGAGACTTGGCATGGGGTGCCTCAGGGCTGGGTTGTGCACCTGGGGCTCCCTCAGCAGCTGTGGGAACTGCTGGAGGTGGAAGGTGGCCTGCCAAGCTCATACCATGCCATGGTAGAAAGCTGGAAGCACCACCCAGTTCAGGAGCATAAGGTCCAGCAGGAAGAGCTCCTGGTCAAAGCCAAGGGCCCCCACCCTCTGCAGGAACCGATATGCCAGTTGTTGCCAGAGTAGGTGCTCCTCACTGTAGAGGAGTGGCTGAAGGGCTTGCAGGCAGAAGGCGGCCACCTTGCTCACCAGGTTGACCAGGCCCTGGCCCCCCTTGGTGACAGGTAGGAGAAGGGCAGCTTGTGGGAGCCAATGATGCCCATCCCAGAAAAAACCTACCAGGAGGCACTGAAACCTCTTGAGTAGGTCCTGTGGTGGGTCAAGTATGGAACACCAGTGCCACAGGGTAACCACCACCAGGTTGTTTGCGATGAAGACAAATCCATGGTAGGAGAGGCTGGGTAGGCACCAGTGCAACATTGTAGGTGGGCCTCCACCCCTTCCTCAAGGCCATCCCCATTGCACGCCATGAAGGTCAGTGGCCCCAGGAACGTGCCCAGGACCTTGAGGCCCTTACAGCACCAGGTGAGGCTCCCTGGCAAATCTGGGGGGGGTCACGTCAATCCACACGCCAAGCAGCAAGGTATCACTCTAGGCCCAGTTGATATGGACTGAAGAGGCACATTCATAGGCTTGCTGGTAGTCTGTCAGGGCCCACACGTCTTTCCTGGTGTTAAGGAAGATGGTCACATCATCTGCATATGCCGACAGGCAGAGCGGAGGGCCAATGGATGGGCCTGTGGCCAATGGCAAGGTCACACCACTCAGACAGTGCCACAGCATGTGCAGCAGCAACTCAATGGCCAGGGCATAGAGCATGCCCGACAGGGGCATCCCAGATGGATGCCCCTGCATGTGGAGAACAGGGTGCAGAGCATGCCATTTACCTTGAGCAGGCTGTAAGTGTCTTGATACAAGACCCAGAGGTTCCTGGTGAAGAGGGGCCCAAAGCCAAAGGCCTCCAGGGTCTGGAAGAGGTAGGCATGGCCCATCCAATTGAAGGCCTTCTCCTGGTCCAGAGAGATAAAGCCGATGTCTAGGCCAAACAGTTTGCTAGCTGTGAATAGGTCATGCAGCATGAATAGGTTGTCTTGGGTGGTCCTGCCCAGCATGCAGTCGCTCTGATCAGGCCCAGCAATGAATGCCATGACGGTGTGAAGGTGGGTCGCCAGCGCTTTGGCCAGAATCTTGTAGTCTGCACCCAGCAGGGAGACCGGCCATCAGTTCTTAATGCAGACAACATCTCCCTTCTTGGGCAGCAGTGTGAACACCTCTCAGCAGCAGCTGATTGGCAGGACCTTGTTGGCAATACTCTCCTGGAAAACACACAGGAGGCAGGGGCCGAGGAGAGGCCAGAAGGTCTTGCAGAACTCAGCAGGTAACCCATCAAGGCCTGGGGCTTTGCTGGAAATGAAGCCAGCCATGCCAGCTGCCAGCTCCTCCAGAGACAATTCCCACTCAAACTCGCTGGCCTCCAGGGCACAGAGACATGGCAGGCCCTTGGGGAGTTCTCGTGTGGCCTCAGGGCAGGACGGCTCTGCCACAAACAGGTCACGATAGAAGGCAATGGTGTGCTCACGTACTTCACCTGAGTCCATGATTACCCAGGCCTCAGGGGTCTTGAGGTCATCTAACACTTTGCCCACTTCCTGCCACCTCTCCAGGTTGAAGAAGTAGTGGGTTGGGCATCAGTTTCTGCCACCTCTTGGCAGTGGGCGTGGATCCTCGCTCTGCAGGCCGTGCTCTCTGCCAAGTCATGCAGGGTTAATTCAGGGTTAATTTCAAAAGCTAAAAGCTAAGAGAAAGAAAAAAAATGTGTATATTAACTACAGAGATAAGTGTCTGGGAATGCGGCCATAAAAAACTAAATGGGAGGGGGAAAGGGGTGGAATGAAAAGAAAAGTGTGGCTTATGAGGGTTAGGGGAAAAAAAAGAAACAGAAAATAAGAAAAAAAGGGGGAGGGATTAAGAGCACCCTTCAAAAGGCAAGATATTGGAAAAGATAACTCCCCATAACAAACAAGCAAAAAAGAGAGAAAGAAAGAAAAACAAACAGTAAAGAAAAAGGCTGTGAAGTAGCAACTTGCAGACAAAGAAACTGGGAGGGGACAGAGAGCAGAGAAAAAGAAGGAAAAACACTGCAAAAACGCAAGAAAAGGATCAGAAAGGGAGATAAACAGAAGAAAGAGACCTTTACACAGGTGGAGGTCAGAAAAGAAAAGAGACAGGAAGCCGGGGAGTTTTACACTCAGGATCGCCCCACACAGCTCCAAGTGACCCTGGTCCAAAGCATCCAAAGTGGAAGGAAGGAAGGAAGATGCTACCATGGTACTAGTTACTCCTGATGAACCAGAGCCATGTGAGGTATATTCAGTGTGATGGACATCCTCTGGTTTACCTTGGTTGAGTCAGGCAATACATGAAAGGAGAAGGAAAAGTTTGGAACTATATACTGCTGATATCTTATGTCAAGAGAATTCATAAAAAGTTGAGAAGAAATTGTTATGACTTTTGAACCAAGAAAAGATACAGATACTATCAGAGAAGCTATCAAAGAAAATATCAAGTATGTCTATGTACCTCAGAGGTGGACAAAATGGCCAATCCAGCTGGCAGCCAGACTCCATTTCCCAGTATCCTCAGCCCACATGGCTGGGGCCAGTCTCCATGGAGACCCCATCCACAGCTATATTGCACTGTGAAAGCTCAAGGCTGGGGTTGCCATGGGGACCAACCCCAGCTGTGCAGGGCAGGGTGTGCGGCAGGGCAGAGGGCTGCTCCAGAGCCGCTGGGATCTTGTGATGGAAACAGCTTGCTCCAGGGCCAGGGCCAGAGCTCCTTGCAGCGGTGACAGCCTGGCCTGGAGCAGGGACAGAGTCGTGATCCCCTGTGTGCGTGCCCCTGCCCAGGGCACGGAGGCTACAGATCACAGCTCTGTCCTGGCCCTGGAACAACCTGCAGATTCAGCCAATTCAGATGCCAGCGATTCAATTAAGAAATCTGAATTGTTTCTCCGATTTGATTCGGCCAAATCACTTTGGAAGATTCGGAACCAATTCGGAGATTCGGCCATAGAGTATAATGGGGAATCAATTAAATATCTATAACTTTGTTGTGTTTTGGCTGTTTTAGATAAAACATGCAAAACTGGTAGCCTCTACTGAGAGCGTAAAGCCTGCCAAGTTTCAAAGTGATAAGTGCAGGGGTTTCTGGGAAACTGCACCTCAAGCTGCTGACAAGCAAAACTCATGTCACATGTCTGTGTTAAGCCACAGTGGGGTGAAAACTGCAAGAGTGGTAGCTCTTGCTGTGGCCATAAAGGTTGCCAAGTTTCAAGGAGATAGGTGCAAGGGTTTCTGGGAAACTGCACCTCAAACTGCTCACAAGCAATACTCATGACATAGGTGACACTGTGTGTGTTAAGGTGCAGCAGGGTGAAAACTGCAGGGATGGTAGCCCCTGCTGAGGCCATGAAGCCTGCAAGATTTCAAGGAGAGAGGTGCATGGGTTTCTGTGGAACTGCACCTCTGTACTTTTATCTGCGCTGCTACAACACCCTTCTCCCCCTACCCCCAGCCTGTCCCTCACCCCCTGATGCCTACATTTCCATTTTCACTGACTATCTTTCTTGCCTGCATTGCATGCCAGGCTAGCCTCTGGCTTCTTTACTATTCCTTCCATCCAGGACCAGGAGACACACCAACTGCACGTACTAACAAAGGATTTTGCAACCCGAAAGCTTCCTAAGATATATTTTTGTAATTCTTTCATTTTTTTCATAATAAACATATCAACATAAAAGCACGAGATAAGCCATCGCACACCACGAGTAACACGCATCCAACACAACATCTTTATTTCTTGCTGTCAATTCCTTTATAAAGACCTTTGGATCTTTGACAGTTCCGTCTGGCTACCTTTGATGCTGCTGGTGCTATTGGTGTTGAGCCAGCTAAATTATTTTGACCTGCCATTGTTTACAGTGCTAGACTGGGCTAAGGCTGTAGGAGTTAGGCCGTGGTGTGCAGAGGCCCCAGCACCATGAAGGGTGCACCTGAACACACACAGAGTCCCACAAGCATCCATGTCATGAGTTTTGCCTGCCTGCAGCCAGAGGTGCAGTACCCCAGAACCCAGACTCCACCTGCACCTACCTCCTTGACAGCTGGCAGGCTTTGTGGCTGCAGCAAGCCCTAGCAGGCCTGCAGTTTTCACCCCGCCCCCCTGTGCCTTAATGCACACAGTCACCAATGTAATGAGTTTTGTTTGTCAGCAGTTTGAGGTGCAGAAACTTCTGCATCTATCTCCTTGAAACTTGGCAAGCTTCATGCCCTCAGCAGAGGCTACCATCCCTGCAAGTTTCATCCAAATCAGCCAAAAAACAACAAAGTTATAGATATTTCATTGATTCCCCATTATACCCTACGGCCGAATCTTCAAATTGCCAAATCTTTTCCAAATCAGTTTGGAAGCTCCAAATTGATTCAGAAAGCCTAAAGCTTCTAGCGATTCAATTCAGATTCATAGATTCAGCCTCTGAATAATCCAGATCATCTCCAAATCCGAATCACGATCCAAAGCTTTGCACAGCCCTATTAATCATTAAGCTTTTTACTATCAAGAATACTTTTTTATATTATTTGTTTCTTATCCTACTTCTACCCATTTGCTGTCATTACATCCTCTATAACACTGCATATTTCATATAAAAATGCACAAAAATTACACACAAATAAAAACCAGCAACGTTTTGAGAAGTCAAAGTATTTTTACTTTGAGTTTGACCGGCATAACTGTCTTTAGCCTGGCCACAAGTTTACTGCCCACTTTCCTTTTAAAGTGAACACTTTCACTTTCATAATGGGTAAGCAAAAGTAATTTTTCTACCAGATATCATGCTTAGGCTGCATCTGTTTCTTTCTCAGATCTGAGGAAGGGCATTTTGTGCCTGAAAGCTTGTTTAACATTTCTCCCAACTCCAATAAAAATATTATTAAACACACCCTGCTTCTTTTGACTTGTGGACGTGCTACTACATTGTTGTAGTGTTTCCCAAGAATGGGAAAAAGATTATCCTAATTAAAGTAACATACAACCTTATGAATATATGTCTTATGACACAAAGGGAAGAAAAACCAAGACTGTGAGCTGCAGAATCTTAATATTTTTTATTTCCACATGTGTGTTTTTAAAAGAATGATTGTTACAAGTTTTTATTGGAACTTAGACAGCACAGGCTGTATTCAAATGTGGTGTAGGGAAATTCTGTTCATGGTTCCACAAACTTCTATAAAAGAATTTTCAAGACTCTGACTTGCTACTTTGCTAATTGTACTAGACTTTCGAGTGATTTTATGATGGGGACTAATGTCCATATGGGACTCAACTGAGACCAGCAAAATCGTCTGACAAGTATCTGACATTAAATTTGAATCTAGACTTTCTGATGTAAAACTCTGGAGTGTTAAACTATTGCACCAGATTCCTTCCCACAAGCCTTATTTTCATAGGCCAGCTAAGTGATCAAAATTCAATTAGCCTGTTTAATGAGCCCTGACTGTTCCATTGTGCTTGCTAACTGAAGAAATGATCTCTCAGAAATGATCCACTCCTGTAATATGGCTTATGAACACAGTATTACTGTAGTTTGGATAACTGTTCTCACTAGACTTTGCTTAATAGACCTTATATTTTATGTTTTCAATGAACAACTCATACAGGGTTGAGCCAAGGGCTTAATCACTCTTAATACAATAAAGCAGCACTTTAAAATATTATTAACCTCATCTGTCTAGATTTGGAACTAATAGACCATTGTGTGTGTATTGTCTTTATCCCTGCCAGTTATGTACATATTTATTAATCCACTCTTTCAGAGGAAAAATTTCTAAAGGAAAACCAACAGTAACCTTCAAGTGAGCGGGCACAGGTTAGAAGGGCACTAATTAAATGTCAGACTTGACAGATTAAAATTATGAAATTTAAAATCACCGTGGAGCTCTTTGTCATTGTCAAATTAGGAGTCAGTGTGATGAGGAGCAGGGAAGTGAATGGTTTAATGGATTGAATGGGAATGTGGCTTAGCAGCAGGCTTTTCTTGAATTCAGATCAGCCTGTAGTTCAGATCAAAGGCTGCTAGTTCAATTTCACATTCAAAAAGAATTGTAGCTTACCTGCATCAGTAATAGATGTGTGTATATGCACTTAGGTTAAAAAAAAGTGGAGACAAATATTTTTTCATGAGATTTTTATTTTTATTTTTTTGCTCAGGTGATTTATGGATTTACATTAGAGTGGTGACATCATTTCTCCTATTATTTGGGTAAGGGGTAGGTAATGAGATGTTAAAATCAAAATTCTCCTGCAATACTTATCATCTGTTTTTGAAAGCAACTTTTCCATTTAACAAAGTGAAGGACAGAGAATGTTAACTGTTAGATGGCTGACAGAAAAAGAGATGAGATTAAATTCAAGCGACTGGGCCACATTCTAAACTCGGTTGTGCTGGTATAAACGTGGAAGAAGCTTTTGGCTTCAACTGAGTTTGTACCAGAATAACTGAATGACATTAAATGAAATAGAAAGGTATGACATTCAGAATCAAAGCACACTTTATATTTAAGTTTGTCTTATAAGGAAAAAGACACAAATGAATGGGCTTGTTAAAAAGTCAAATATTATATCTGAGCTTGTGAAATTCCCTTCAGAGACTGGATGTAGTTAAAAAACATTGAAGCCAAAAAAAAATCTCATTCTTATAGGAAGGTTTTTACCAAGAAACTTCAAAATCAAATTAATAAACAAATAGCACCTCCTTCTCTGGTCTGATTGCCCCTTAACATGTGTGCATAGTTGTTCTAGAAAAAAAAATAAAAACCCTGTCTCCTATCTTGGGTAAACCAGAAAATCCCTTCCATAACCTCCCATTCTGAAAAACTTCTAACAAAGGATTTAGAGCAGGGTGCCATTAGCATACTGAAAATGCTATAACCTGTGCCTATTCACTAGCCCTCATGATGGTTTCCCATGAGATTCTCCCACCTAAGAGCAATTTTGGGGAAAATGAATAATTGCCCATAATCATCCCATGGGGATGCTCAGCAAATGTGAGCAGTCTATTCAAATTCTATTACAAATAAGTCAGTAACATGCTAATCAGCAGACGAGAAAGCAACCAACATGTCTAACCACATCAGTGCAGAAACATACTAGGTCTTTACCGAGGTGGATCCAGAGAGGTGCAGTGGTCTGATTGCACCCTGCCTTTTTGGACCACATCATGGGAGCAGCAGCTGGGGACCTGAAAGCAGGTAAAAGCACTTCAGCACCTTTACCCTTTCCCTCTGTGCTCAACTGCTTGTCTTCTTCCTCCTATTCCCCCCCTCTCCTCAATATCTTCCCTACCTGCTACTGTCACTGCTGCTGTGCCTGGCTGACTGGGTTCAGTCTGAGACAGCAGCAGCAGTGGCAATTGGCAGGTTCCCCCTCCCTGCCTAGTCTCTTAGGTTTTGCCAGCCAGCCTGAGGCCATGTGAAGGGATAGAGAACCTATCCACCACTGCCACTGTATCTGACTGAGTCTGGATCCCCAAGCAGCCTGACTGGAGAGGGGCAGAAGCAGCTCTTAAGTCCCCACCTTATGCCAGGTTAGCTGGGGATGATGGCAGTGGTGAAAGGTGGGAGAAGGAAATGGGAGGGGATGTGCACCGAGCAGAAATTTTCTCACGATAGAAGGAGCTCAAATCAGCCATCAGATGAATGTAGCTCAGACACACTAAATTATATACTCCCCGAAATAATCACCAAGATCTTTTGGACACTTTAACAGACTCAAGGAAATGGAGTCATAGCATAGAAATTTTTAAAAAATCATTATAAAACTACTGGTGACTATCATCCCATGGCTTCTCCCATTGCCACTCTAGCCATACTCTCTTTCATTTAGTTTATCACAAGCCAGCTATAAATCAAGGCATTCTGCAAGGGAGAACAGGGCACCTATCTGACACTCTGTGGAAGGTTGACAGTTTTAAATTGTTTTAAAATCAAAGCAGAGTTATCTATTAGAGGAACCGAGGGTCTTGTAGGACTCTAGGGACAGCATTCTATTTCCCTGTAGTTGTCTGAATGAGCACGTCGGTGCGGGTAGACAGATGAGTATTCGCAGATGTGCAACCTTGACCCCATAGACAACTATCTACACATGTATCTTGGTGCCAGTCCTGGAAGCAAAAAGATTTTATCCCCAAGAGTTGAAAGATTTGAGCACTCACAGTTAGCCAGAGACCCAAGTTCTAGGGCCTCCTAGAAGGTAGGTTTGAACCATTAACCACCATGCCACAGCTTAGGCATTGTCCAGGCCCTTCTCGCATATGCCCTTTGATGCTGAATCACTGCCTTTTGCAATAGCCCAGTAGTCACTGGAAAGCAGGGCTGTGTATGGGGGAAGTTTTTAACCTCACTGGGTGCGTCCCAAAGAGCTCAGTCATGTGGTATGTGGTGCCACAAACACATCTGCAGTGCCACATACCTCACAGCATGGGGTTCTCTGCGCTGTAAGGCACACAATCCATGCATGCACTGATCCATTTTTTTTCACTCTTGATAACCTAGGTCTGCAGCTTGGGATATCCAGGGATCAAAAAAAGCCACAGAAAAAAAACTGAAACAGTGCATGCTTGGGCAGCACACACGGCTGAAAAGTGGAGCCGGACTACCTGGAGCCATGCTGCAGCTGCTGGCCAGGCTCTGCAGGATTGCCATGGCTGCAGATCTGGGAGGCCCCCCCAGGACCCCAGGTAAGGCTGCTGGAGTTAGCCAGTGCTGTAGGTGCAGACAGGGGCAGTCTGGATCTGGCTTCTAAATCTTAGTATTTTTTTTCCTCTTGTTGCAAATTATCTCAAGTGTTCTGAGGAAAACAATCGTTTCTGAATGTAACTAGTCTTATATTCACATGAAGTTAATCAAAAATACCATTAATTCTAAAGAGGTTATGATGCCAAATAAGTGACATTTATTAAAGGCCCTTTCCCCATTTTTCTCTTTTACAAACACTACCTAAATTATTTTAAAAATGCCAGTGATTCCTCTTGAGTTCAAAACTTTCATTTGCCAGAGTCATGCATTATTTATCTTGTCTGAAATATCACAGTGACTTACATTTGCAGCACAGTATCTTATCAATGGGTGCAGGTGACTAAGGGCAAAACCTTTTAACCATCTGTATGTAGGAGTCAATTTTGAAACCCTCTGCAAAAGGGGTTTAGCAAGTCTATCCCTCAGAAAAGCAAGTCCAATTTCCAAAACATAAGCAAATTTCCACATTCTGAGCAACCTAAGGATGGAACATAAAAGGAGAAGACCCAGATCATCTTCCACCTACAAGATGTCTAAGTCAATAAAGCTCCCTGGTCATACAACACACATCTTGCCTTAGGAACATCATCCTGTGCAGGGAGACATATAGCTTTTCCATTTTTGGCAATGGGTTGCCTAGTACAGTGGTCTCCAAAGTGGGGTGCGTGCACCCCAGGGGGTGCGCAAGACAATCTATTGGGGTGCAGGAAGAAAATATTAGAACTTCTATTTATATTTATATAAATATATATATAGTGGGGGTGCGTGCTCAAAAATTGTTTTATTGATAGGGGTGTGCAATCAAAAAAGTTTGGAGACCACTGGCCTAGTACACCCCAGAGGCCAACTCTGTATTGCCCTGTGGAGGTCCCTAGCCCTCCCATTCTGACAACTGGCATGATTACATGCCTCATCTAAAGCACGTAACCAATCAGCATAGGGTTGCCTAAGGCACTCCTGAGGACATCCTAGGTATGCGACTAGAAGGAGATGTAACGGGATGAGGCAAGGAGAAGAAAGGAGGGAGTGTGACTTGTGGGTGACTGATGGAAGAAAATTCTAATGCCCTTTATGCATAGTAATTAATGAATATTTGATTAAAATTACATAAGCAGAACTCCCTCTCTTCCAGGGGAGTGCCTCTTCCCTGGGGCTACAAAGTTAGGCTCCCTCTTGCTTGATCTCTGGGCCTGTGATTCTAGCACTCCAATGGTCCAGATTCAACAGGAAGGTTGGAAGATGTCAGGTGAGAAGATATAGGAGATGTCATATGAGGAGACTGATAGGCCCCTAAGAGTCTAGTTGAAGTCTAGAATCAGTTTTCTTGGCAAGAAAGCTAAGCAGTTGCCTAATTAAAAGGTGGCTGGGTCCTCAATTTTCATACATGCAGGGGTTAAAGACACTTGTAATCTCTGCATCTGAGCAGCACAAGGACTGCTCCTTTGAAATGCCCCAGTGGGCAGTCTTGTCAGAACTCCACAAGGAGCAAATTGGATGTATGCTCTCCTTTACTCAAGCCAGTAGTGAAACACCACAGTGGCACCCTTTGAGTTTGGAATTCAGTTGTATGCATTTCTATAAAATAGTAAATGCTCATGCTTTCTTCTCTCTTTTTCTCTGGTTATACTTCACGCTAATCATTACACATCTTAGCTTAATTTGACTGGTCACTCAGAAGCAGAATAATCATATTTTCCCACGGACTATGGATATGACATGAGTAACACTTCTAACCAGTACTGGCCTGGGGAATCACAAGCTGGAAAATTAACCTAAATTGCTCACCAGAAGCCTATGAAGCCAAGCAGCCTTCTATGTCAGTGATTCTCATCTATGATGCCACAGCGGATGTGTGAAACTGCCCTGTGCAACTTTGTTTCCAGGAGGTGCATGCACAGCTGGATTAGAATGTAGCTGTGGCAGGTGCACGTAAAGCTGGCCCTGGTGGAAGTTTTCCTGGTCCAGCCTATACTTGCCATCTGTAAACAGAGGCACCTGGGACAGTTCCACCTGGCAGCAGGTGCAGCAGCCACCTGGAGAGAGAACCGGTTGGAAACCACTATTCTATGGATTTATCTTGAGGCTACTGCTTTGCCACTGGCACAGTCAAGTCAAACTGTCCTGGGACCTGTTTCCAAAAAGTAAGAGAAAGACCAGACTGGAAAAACATCCACCCAAGCCAGATTCAGCTGCAATGCTGCAAGCAGATAGTTAAAGGTAGGATCTCATGAAGAGTGGCACTTTTACCACCATCTCACCTCATCTTGCTCTTAGTCCTTACACTATTGCTGTGTTCTCAGTTCTGAGAAAGGGAAGGCAACATAATCATAGAACTACTGAAGGCCAGCCACTTCTTGCTTGTCTTGCAAGAAACTATTTCTCTTTTGTTCTAAGCAATCAAATTGAGTGGTTCTCCAAGAAATCCTTATATCAGAATTCCACTGTAACTACTATATGGATTTTGCTTGTTGATGTAGATATGCAAAATACACAAAAGAAATAGGCTAGGAAATGGAACAAACCAGGGATAAATTTAATTCCCTTTTTGCTACTTCTGCAGAACCAAATTTCTTTGCACACTGACTGGGAGCTCCATATAAGTACCTCCAACACGACTTTTAAAGCACCTCTGAGGAAGCAAATGAGAACTATTGCAAGTAGCACATGGGTTTAATACAGGGACAACATACCTACAGTTGTGATAACCTGTGTGCTTAAGCCCCAAAAAATGTTTTCCTAAATCAGCATTTCTCATAAAAATATGTAATTTACAATGATAAACATAGGAGGACAGTGGTCTTATGCATAGTAGACATTTTTAAGAGGAAAGGTACTATATGGGACGAGATGATGCTAAAAGACTCATCCTATTTTAAACCATCCTTGGTTTTATCCCAGATACATTCTGTTAGACAAAAAGGAAAAAAAAAATTGACAAATTGACACCAAGTATGCTCCAAGTCAATGGTTCTCAGCGGGAGGGGTTCTGCAAAATTCAGTCTAAAAAAGGCTGAGAACTACTATTCCATCTGGTGCTAAGCCAGCCAAACTTGTTTTAGTCTTATGTTCTTGGAAGTGGGATAGCAGATAGATAGCCTGTACGACGCACACGCATCTACCACTTGCCTGTAAAGAAGCTATAAAGAAAAATGTTTCTTTACTGCTGGCATGTGCCCCACAAGTGTTTTATTTTTCCTGGAGACAGAAGCTACTGGGAAAAAATAGCAGAGAGATAGTTATGGCCCTGTATAGACAGGTTGTCTTCTGGATAGATAAGTGATTGTGTTCAAGGTGTATGTTTGTCTTACAGAATTATCCTTTTTATTCATACTCATCCACATTACTGTACCAGCTGTTCAGATGTCATTCCATTGCTTCCCCATTGAAAATGATATCATGTTTCAGAATACTTAGTCCATTTGGCAACACAGCAGGTGTATTCTGCCAGATGCACCAGTTACATTTGGCAGCTGTCACCAGATTAAAACTATTTAAAAAGTAACAGATGATGTTGTACAGGAGATTACTAATGGGGTGAAGTACGTTTTACCTGTAGGTGACCAGGTCAAATCTGGTTTAGATTGACCATCCTGGTGGTTCCTATTTAATGGCTTATATGAAATTAGTCAGCAGTCTCTGCTTCACTCCTAAAGATCAAACTATTCAGTTTCTAAAATTTTTTTTTTGAAAAAACTCAAAAGAATTTGCCATACTTAGCACGACTGTTAGTATGCCGAGCAGAAAGACCTTGTGTATTCTATCACTCTTGGACTTCTTCCACTAAGACCAAGGATGGATTTTGGATGCATTGAGGGGACAATGGAAAATCCTGCACTGCATTGCTGCTGCTGATGGTTTCTATGTTTGGAAAATAAATAGAGGACTTTGGTTTCCAGAACTTCCAGTTGAGCATATTTTACAAAAACTGTATTCACGTGTAATTTTTTTAAAGGAAAAAGCCAAAGGAAGTAGATTTTAGAAGATATTTGATGGCGTGAACTGGATTTTCTGAGTTTTATGAGCTTTGTCAGCTTTTGCAGCAGGGAAAGAGAAAGTGGCCTGCAAGGACAATAATGGTGGTTATCAACATTTTTTAGACTCAAGGCACAACACCGTAAGTCTTTTGAAGTCAGCGGCACCCCATTTCAAAAGGTGATTTCACTTGCCTTTTGACTATAGTAAAATAATAGAGCAATTCTTTTGCTGCAAAGCAAGCCCACCCATCAGAATGTTTTGATACTATAGGTTCCTATTTGAAATCATTGTATTCATATCGTGAATCTTCTTGTGAATATTGTGCAGCATGCTGTAGTACCTTTAAAAGGATCTTTGAAAGTGTCCCAGGTGAGAATCATTGGGGCATAGGTTCTGCAGAAGACAACCTGTCTACTATGGAGCTTGCAAGATATGTGCATGGAAACACAGGTTTTTCATCTTGCACTGAAATCTGCCTATAGCAAATTTTGCACTCTCTCACAAAAGTGTTAGATATAGCATTTACAGCCTGAACCAAATCCCGTTGATTTAAAAAGAAATTCTCCTGTCTTTGCATATAGGCATTTATTTAATTGTTCAAATTTCACAAAAGAAGAGATCAACAACCTCTAAGTCAGTGAACATTAAACTAAAATGTTGAGAACACAACTACAAATTGGCCCACTAGGTAATCATAGCTCTCTTAAGTGTCACCTTTATTTGCCTTGTTCCTCCACCCAGGAAAAATCTGAGGAAACAGATAACAGACCAATATACCTTTAAAGTAACCATATCTGAAATAATTTAGCAGAGTATCCAGTATCTCAAATGGGCCCGGGGTGCCAGGCTAAGCTAGGACAGGAAGAATAGCAGATGTGTTCCCTCTGCCTGCCTCCTCCTGGTTGGCAGAGGCCAGAGAGGGGTGGCAATTAGTATGGAAAAGGGCCAGGAAACCTACAGCCTGACTGTGCTGTTCCCTGACAAGGCTGGCACCCCCCCCCCGGGCTGGATCCAGTGGGAGTGCACTGGTGTCCTTGTACCCCCTTTCATTTCCGCTCCACCCAAAGTTTAAAAACCAGCTGCCTGGCAGTGGCAGCAGCACTTTTAATCAGGCAGTGCTGGGGGACAGGGGGAGAGGGATTTGGTGGTGGGGGTCTACTACAGACCCCCCAACCAAGAGGAGGAGCTGGACAGGGAATTTTCAGGCCAGCTTGCAGAGGCACTAAAATCAAGGGATGTAGTGGTCATGGGCGATTTTAATTACCCAGACATCTGCTGGGAGGAGCAGTCAGCCGGGACGGACCGCTCCAGGAGGTTTCTGGCTGAGATGCAGGACCTCCACTTGATTCAGG
>NW_017729032.1:159492026-159501030 GCF_001723915.1 Gavialis gangeticus | reverse complement strand
AACTACTTCACAGTTAGGGCGGCTAGGAGCTGGAACCAACTTCCAAGGGAAGTGGTGCTGGCCCCTACCCTGGGGGTCTTTAAGAAGAGGCTGGATGCCTACCTGGCTGGACTCATTTGAGTCCCGTTTCTCTTTTTGGGATTTTTTGTTGTTCTCCCGCCCTGGCGGGGGATCGGGCTAGAAGATCTACTAGGTCCCTTCCGACCCTTAATCTATGAATCTATGAATCAATTGACTTCATGGATTATTATCATCTACCTGATCCCTTCCAAACTCCTCATTCCGCAGATGTTAATGACCTTCTCTTCTCTTAAATGGTCTTGGTGTTCCACCAATCAAGCTAGCATTTATTCTGCAATTCTGCTGTCCCTTAGCTGCTCCTGGTAATGAAACTCTTATTTCACAGCCCTGCAAATTGTTTTTAATGCATTCCAATGACATTAAATTTGTTTTTCCATTAATCTTAAGAGGAATAATACAGCCCTAGGTCCCTAGGCATATTAGTTAAACTTCTAGTTTCTTTTTAACTGGAGAAAAATATGTGAAGATGCACCTCATTATCTGAATTATCTCACATGGTTGAGTGGTGCATCTCATGTGGTGGATGGTGTTTGAGTCTCACGTGGATTGTGCTTCAACCAGCATGTCTCCATCCACCCTACAATCCCTGCTAGAAACTGAAGAAGGTCACATTAAGGCAGTCTCCAAGTATCTTACATGCTTCTTAAACAAAGAGCACTGTCCAAACATTACCCACTGTTAGTAAGAAGCCACAGGGCAGACAAGTAACTCCTCCAAATCTTCTTTGGGATCTCTTACAAAGAAGAGAGAGAAACCATGCTACTAGCATGAATCAGAACCTGAAGATAAATAGTACCAGACAAATCCAATAGCTGTGAAAGAATTAGTATGAATATCTGCTGTTCATCCACTGACAGAAGTTTCAGTCATGGATCCCAATATGAATACTCATGTAAGTAGTAGTAGTAGTAGCAGTTCCAGTGAAGTGAATGGCATTAATCATATCAATAAGTGCTCACTAGTGTGTATATATATGTTAAACAATCAGGCCCTAAAAGTGATCATTTAACATACTGTATTATAAGTGATGAAGAAGTCAAATAAGATTTGCTACATTATTTTTTAATCTCTCATTACAATTATTTAATATTAGAACATATATGATTAAAATTAAAATCCTCCATAAATGAAAAGTTATGCTTTTGCTTTGTTAAAAAAGTGAAGATTAATATTGTTCAAACACCAAAGAAATAAAAAAAAATAGCAACGAAAACACGCTGTAAATTTCAAACAGGATAACTTTACAGAGAACAATGAATTGCTTGGTAGATAAAGAAATTTTTATTGTATTATATAGTCATAAGTCAAAAGTTAAGTTCTGAAGATGGATATCATTCTTATCATCTAAGAGCTGTATGTATATAAAACAGCTATTTTATGGCTTATATATTAATTTGTTGTTTCAGTCCAGTTCCTCTCCAATAATACCAGCACACTAAGCTATGATTTCCACCAGTGGTTCAGCAGAGATAATAACAGCTAAAAGGGCATGAAGCATGAGTTGCAATCCCCTTTTCAGGTGGCTTCTCTGGGGTCAGGGTGAAGCACCTTTGTAGAATAGTGTGAAAAATTATAGATCACTTTTACCTAAGTAGGTATCTGCTCTGTTTCTATATACAGCACTCAATAGTCTATTACTCTTCACAGCCACTACAAATCCATCCAAAAACTATGAAAAGAACAATGCTCATTCATGTGGATATATAACAAACACCCTGGAGGGACTTATTAGTAATAAGTTATTACTAATGCAGTGAAATCAATTGTCACTGGTTTCAAAGAGAACAGATTATAAACCTAAATATCTTAACAGTCACAATGTTACTACCTCTGTTTGTTTACAGGTGTGTCTACTGTGCTTCTCACTGAACGCTCCCACATAAGACACTACATCACCAGACAGCAACATAGCATCAGCTGTCATGAACTTTGATGCCACAGGTACATCACCATAGCAATGCACTCCCCTGTTACAGCACATCACTACAACAACATAGTGGGGGGGGAAAAAAACTGTGCACAGCTGGCACAGCACAGTATGGGCTATTATTGTTCAGTAGTAACAATGGTGCCATACGGCCACATGTAGACGCACCCACTGTAGTAGCTGGTGTAGATAAAAGTATAATAGTCTAAATAGTATACTATTTAATGTAATCCTTTGGGGAGGGCATCACTTAAAACCATTTCATTTATATTTCAGTCGTTCCCTTTCTCCTTTGCTACTCTTCTTTCCTTCCCCACATCTTCACTTGGAATCCATCATTTTGATAGCTCTGGTCTTCTCTTTCTATTCAGTATCTTCCCTTCCTCTCAGAGTTTGATCCTTCCCTGCTGCCATAGTAGCTATCTGGAGCAAACCACCTGCCTCATTGACTTTCTATCCCTTTTTTAAAAAACAGCTCCATTTTTTCTGTGCTGCCTACAATGAGTTGCCACTTCGTGCCCACACTGATGTTTACTGTTAACAATCCATCATTTTTCTTAGTGAACTGTCCCCATGACATTCCTACTCTTCTTCCTCTAGTAACTTTCTCCATTGCTCTCAGCAATTGTCTCCTCCTCTTCTCTTCTCTAATAAACTCCCAACTATCAACCTTTTCTGCTTTATCCCGCTTTGGGCACATCTACATGTGTGCTTTGATGCATATTAGCCTAATTTAATGTGCATTAAAGCTTCACTGAAAAAAACTGTATTATATAGTTAACATGCATTAAATAGGCTAATGCTCATTAAGCATCACTTAAAAACTGTGGGCATTTATACACATGCTCCAGAAGTTGGAGGGATGCTTTAATTAGAGCGGCTCGAAGAGCCGCTTTAACTAAAGTGCCCAGAACATCACATGTATCAGCATCCCCATACTGAAAAATGGCAGCAGGGACACTTTAACTAAACCTTATTGAATTAGCTTTAGTTAAAGCACCCCCATCACCATTTTTCAGTGCAGGGATGCTGATACACATGATGCTGGAGTCTGCTGGAGCATGGTAACTAATTACCACACTCCAGCAGGCTCAATTAATCAAGTCTGCTCTAACACGCTGTAATTACAGCCCATTAGAGCAGCCTCTTGACATGTGTATAGGCTCCGTATGCTCTTTAGTGAATGCATATTAATACAGGCTAATGTGCATTTTCTTAATACCTCACAATAGCGGTACTGGATTTAATGCACATCAACTAAAACACTAAAACACATTAATGTATATGTAGACACGCCACAAATATTTGTCTCCTCCTCCTACTCTAAGCCTCATGCCTTTTTTACATGTTCTTCCTCAACTATACAAAGTATGATAAAACTTCTCCTTCAACTTTATCTCAAAAGCTTTACTTTGCTTAGAGAAGCTTTTCATCACTAAACATATCCTCTTCTTCTCATGCCATGTTACTTATTCCTAACTGCTAACACATATATAAAAACATGCCGTTAAGAAAAATGTTCCAAAAGGAACTAGAGCTAGCAAGGAGGATGGCAAAGCACAAATAAACCAAAACTACAGTCATTTTTTCCTGTATTTTCCCTTTGTAGCCTGGTCCCTGTCCTTCATTGTGTCTTCAATATGTCTGATGTAGAGCTTGGTTTATAACTAGTTCTAGTATAGTGCAGGTAAGTAAGAGTGAAAAAATGCTCTTATTCTTCCCTATGTTGCGGTTAGTCAGATTTTGGTATCTGTGTCTAGGTTGGAGAGTGAGTGAGACACTGGGGCTAGGTATAGGCATTCAAAAAGCCTGAGGCAGAATTCTCAAACCTATATGGGTTTCTGTAAGTGGCAGAGGTTAGGTTGGGAACAAACAGAACAAAAGTTTGCCCCTTGCGGGGGGAGAAGGGGCAGGCCAAAATCAGCAGGTTGCGGGCACTCGAGCACCCCTCCCAGTGCAACTCATAGCCTCCCCAGGCTGCCAGAGATTGGCAAGTGCTGCCAAGTCAGTGACAGATATCTCCAACCTAGTCTGCTCCTTATCACTGGGGCTAGGGGGGCCACTGCAGTGCCATGAAGCTGGACACAGCCATGCATCCCTCCCCCCATCACCCATCAACATCAGCCACTGTGCTGACTTGGCTCTGTGAGAGCCCAGGGGGCAGGACTGATTGGGTAATTGGCTGCAGCAGCCAAGTACAAGGCAGCTTCCTACATGGGGGATCTACTGGGGGCCCACAGAGGCACCTGGGTTGCTAATGGACAATGATCTAAATTTATTCGTGAGCAGACCTGGTAAGGAAATTCAATTCACCAGTATAACCTAGATCAGTTAAGTCTGATACCACTCGATCCAGGTCTATCTTAAACTAGGATCTGCCAATTTTAAACTAGTCTATGTGCTCTGAAGTTCTTTTACTGGTATAGACCGGTTTCCAACCACCTAAACTGGAAAAAGGATAATGTCTGTACCAGGCCTGTAAGACTAGAAAGAAGGCCTTCACTGTCCACTGGTTAGCCGAGTTGGCTTAGCTATCACAGAAAGAAAATGATATCCCCTTTGCAGAGCAAGAAAAAAACGTTGCCAATCTCTGTTAAGATCGCTCCTGACATTCCTACTGGGGGAAAGCAACTTGTGAACTTCTCCCTGGGGGCTGGGTGCAAAAAGTATCTACTATCTATTGGATGGTAGCTTCTTGAAGCAGGAGCTCTTCATATACATCTGTAAAGCATGTAGTATACCTATGGAACTAGTGTACCAATAAATATATTGCTACAGCATGTCTGTTGGAGATACCTGCATGACCAATATTTTGTAAAATATCATCATTTTAATACCCATCTGTTTGTTCCACAGAATAAGGATATTTCCATTGCAATACTAGAGAAAGGAGGTCCCATATCTTTAGATGATTTGTGATTTCAGTGCTAAGTGTAAGCAACCTGTCTCCTTACTAAGGAGGTAGTGATGTTGCATTTTATATGTAAAATCTATAAATGCGTGCATGTATGTATAAATGCATGTATAAATATATATTCAGCTGCTTTTAATTTAAAATATGAACATTTGCACCTGTACATCGTGCCACAGACAGTTCTTCTTTATGATCTGTCCGTCAGTAGCATCAATATTTTACAACTCACCTTCTATGCTTAAATCTTTCTTGCTTTTGGATGCTGTGCATGTTCAGTGTGTAATAAGGAAACTGAATTACCTCTCACCCCTAGAGAAGGTGATCCCTCCAAATCAGCACTGTGGCTATTGGCAGGCAGTACACATCATTTGCATTGTGGCTGCTTGCACCTTGTTTGACCTACGTATGAATACTTCAATTCACCTGATCCCAACTGCTTGCCCAAACATTTCAGATATAAAAAAAAAGATAATTACTGCTGCTGCCTGTCACTGGCATAGCATCATTCTGGGGTATTTGTGAGAGCTTGTACAAAACAGCACTGTGTCTTAAACTAAGAGAGATAAAGAGTTAATAAACCCAGACCTATCCTTATTCCCTAACTACATGTGCGGGAAATAAAGAAAATACTTTCTTCTGGCAATAAATTAGCTTTCCCCCCTTTTGTTTGTTATTGCAGTCATGGTTCAAAGCCCTCTACAAAAACAAGGTCCCACTTTATTATAGGACAGTCAGGTTCAGCGCACAGCTTGCAATAAAGAAATTAGCAAACCAGAAGCTGCAATTCTGTAGAAACACTCGAAAACGAAGAGGATTTAAAGTGACAAGATCCAATTAAATTTAATTACCCAAGCTGTATTTTCATTTTAACTGACACTTTTTATTAAGAAGCCACATGCACTAAAGCTAGAAACCTGGGCCAAATTGCATCCCAGTAATACAGTTATCTTATGCAAAATTCTGAGTATCTAATTTTCTAAAATGAAATTAGAGACATGGGGTTTGTAAAAGGTTCTCTTTGTCTGATACTATAAGACCCTATTTGCAATGTCGCCATAGCACTGTACACCTTTGTTGTACTCACACCTGGTGTACC
The DNA here is from genome assembly GCF_001723915.1 of Gavialis gangeticus. Taxonomy (NCBI): domain Eukaryota; kingdom Metazoa; phylum Chordata; order Crocodylia; family Gavialidae; genus Gavialis; species Gavialis gangeticus. Next base: position 159,495,012 of record NW_017729032.1, on the reverse strand, counting down.
TAATAAAACTTATTATTTGCCAAGAGTTTCCAAATATAACAATTATTTTTTAAATGTGGGGAGAGTACAATGCAAACAAAGGAAACTTAGCATAGTAAGTCCTAGCCCTATAGAATATAATGTACAGTTTTAACAAATTTGATTTCAGGAAATTTTTCTCTGTTTGTATCTTCTAACTTTGTGGAGAAGCGACTACATAAGTGGATCAAACTATATATATTTTAAATCCTATTTTGTTTTTTCCATGGCAATATAGTATACAAAAAAGGATGTGAACAGCTATTTGCTATAACACCTGCAAAAGGCAGACTTTGGTATTATCAACTATAGGTATTGTCAAATATTTTTAAATAAGTATCAGAAACTAAGTTTGCAGTGTAGTGGAGTTACAGTTAAACTACCTCATGAACAGAAATAGAACCTGTATATATTAACAAAATATTTCAGGCCTAGCCTACAAAAAAGAAGACTTAATAGTTAATAAAAAAAAAATTGCCCAAACAGACTCTCTCAGACAAAATATGTAATTTCAGTAGAACAGGAAATGATAGTACGAGTTACATACACAGAAATAAACCTATACATACAGAAAATAATGTTTGCATAAATTAAAAGAAATAATCCTATAAGATGCCACTTTTCTACTTTCACCAAAGTTCTATGGTTTTATTACCTACATATGATATGGGGTATCAGTCTGTGCATCTATAAATTATGAATAATTGAAGTTGTTCATAAGGGATGATGAGATGGATATAGTAGTTTCTGTAAAGCAAGTAACATCATAGTACAGTCAAAGTGATGCCCAGCAACCACATGATTCCCAAACTCAGAGCACATGCTCTCAGTCCATTATTGGAAATTTGTGTTTCTTTCCTTGTGGAAAAGGGAATAGGTTTGCCCCTTAAAGGGAACCAGACACCAGAGTGGAGGCCCTGTGCCTTAGTACTGTTTTGTGTCCACCTTGGGCTCCCTAGCAGTGCAGTTCCTAAAGGTGTTGTTTTCTTGTTTATCTATTTAGACTATTTGAGAATGTATACCTATGTTTACTCCAAGGCCTAAAATGCCAGCCTCACTACTAACTATATGAAATTCTCTTGATAGGTCCTGGTTCTGCAAAGATATGGAGAACATGATATCAAAACTACCAGAAACTTCCTGGCAAACATCGTATTTTGAATGTCAAAAATTGTTTAATTCTCAGATACCCTGGAATAAATAAGTATGAAGAAGGAATGATGGAAATAATCATGGTAAAAAATGAATAAGTTTAAAGGTACTGCTGTACTGAAGGTCAGCTACACGTGAGTTCCAATTCCCACTAAAGTCAAAGGAGTGCCACAATTTTCAGAACCTGTTCTGATTCTTCTCCTAGTGCTGTCCATCACTTGCAATGTCTTCCCACCCTACCTTCAAATCTGCCTGAAATATGAACGGTTTGGAAGACATTAAATAACCAAAAGCTTCTTATTTAGCCAGCTAATGGATTCTTACTGATATGATGAAATAAGTGAGCCATAATAACAAGTATCAAGCAGGATGCAGGAAAGCAAAGACTTTTCTGTATGAATCATATTTGTATTAATGTTGTATTTTCCAGTTATTTGTTTTGGGAGCCACCCTTTTTCAGTCAGTGAAAATATCTTTTCAGTTTTCAGGTTTAGGAACAAATGAATAGTCTGAGCATCAGACTGCAACCAAATGTTTTTGAAGAATAAAATGCAACATTAAGTGAAAAACAAGCTACGTTAGGGTTCTATCTGGAGCATATAGTGAATGGCATTAGAAGCAAAGGTGTTAGAAGAGTTAGAAACATGAAAGCAAACATGAAGTATCAACTGATGTTGATTATAAAAAAAAATAAAGGACAGTCCAGTGCAATCTGAAAGCTTTTTTGTAGCCATGATATCAGTTCTTGGTCTCAGCCTAGTTTGTAATGTCAGGTTGACCAGCATAACTTCCATGTTATTTCTGCATATACTGGTATCAGCTGAAGGCCCCAGTTAACACTGGGGTCCTCTAGACAGATTACCTATCCCGATGGCTTTTGCAGGTGTGGTTTGGCCCCTGAAGAACTCCTCAGCCAGTTCTCCTAGATAACACAGTCCTTAAATAATGCTCATAGCCTGAGAATATATTGGATGACATTTTGAGACTTCATACCCTACATCTCTTAGGCATTATGAGGAGGTCCAGTATAGCTCGGTGCTGCCTTCTATATAAAAGTTCAAAAGGCAAAAACTCTACGAAGGATTGGCAAACCTCTCAGATAGCAAATAGCAAGTAGAGAAATACATCCCACTTTTGGTTCTGCTGCCACAGGTTTTTCAACATGACCTTCAACATCCAGTTAAAGCTCTCTATCAGACTATCCATCTGAGGATGGTAGTGTCAGGGATGCTGATCAGGCAGACCAGCTTGAGCCCAGTGCTGTCAGGGACTCTGGGCAGGCAGGCCAGCCTAAGCCAAGTACTGCAGCAGCCACACCTGCAGCAAACCTCAGCTAATTAACTCAACCCAGGTTTAGGATCAGCAAGCATCCTAACTGGCTGCTAGGAGCACCACCTATCCATTTAGCACCAGCTGAGGCCCTGGGCCTACATGCCAGTCAACAGTTGGCAAGCGTCCTGGTCCCTGACCCCGGTTTTTAGTTTCTCTCTGCAAACTCACTCCCAGGGCCTCACAAGCTATAGTGGCCAAAATTGTTCCAGAGTAATCAATACCATGATCTCAGTGCCTGAGTGGGACCCTGGTTTCAGCCATCAGCTGTACAAGCCTTTGAGATGATGTGCATCTGCTCAGGGCCAGGAGTCTGCGTTAAATGGCTCTTTCCAGAACAGTGTTGGTATGCCTCTTCAGTGAGCTCTATGCAGTCAAATATGGCGGCCTTGAGGGTGTCAATCTCATGCGGCCTCAGCTCCCAGAGCCTGGTGGGCTATGTGAACTGCCTCTGCTATAGGAGAGGCTTGGTTAAGGGCCCACTGAT
>NW_017729032.1:159481013-159487026 GCF_001723915.1 Gavialis gangeticus | reverse complement strand
CAAATATGGCGGCCTTGAGGGTGTCAATCTCATGCGGCCTCAGCTCCCAGAGCCTGGTGGGCTATGTGAACTGCCTCTGCTATAGGAGAGGCTTGGTTAATGGCCCACTGATTCCAGAGCCATTGGTACACCCCAACTACCTGTTCAGAAGTCTCCAAAAAGCCTCAGGCTCGTCATCAGGTTTCATCTTTGTGAGGGTTTCACCCCCATCAGCTGGGGCTAGGGCAGTAGCCTCTACCTGTGCATTAGGCTTCCCCTGGTCCATGAAGCATTGCTGTTCCTTCTCCAACCTGTGTTCAGATTGCAACTGCTGAAGTGGGAGCTGCTGGAACAACTGTTGCTGCTGATGCAGGCCCTATAGCCATTTTAGCATGACCTCATGCTAAAATTCTAGTTGGTAGATGTCTGAAGCTATCTACATTCTCCACCCCCTGCAAGCAGGTTACCTAGCTGGCTGGCTTTTGCTAGTGGGCTTGGATGCAGCCCGGCCCCTTGCTTCTTCTTGGCAGTAGGGAGTGGAGTTTACCACTTGCTTCCTCCTCTCCTACTTACTCTTCTGGGAGCTTTTAAGCCCCTAGTAGGACACTCCCTACCATCCCAAATGCCCTACAGCTGGGATGACTGTTTCCCTGTAAGAAGGTTGACTCCTTCCTTTTACAGGGAAAGACTGCCCTGTTCCAGGTTCTGTTAGACTTTTTACATACAATAAAAAACAAGTCTTTCCTTGGAAAGATGATCTAAACAGACAAGATAAAAGGATTAAAGGAAGCATTATTGTTCCCATTTTAGAGAGAAAGAACTGAGGCACACAGAGATAAAGTGTGTTAAGCAAAGTGATATAACAAGCCTGATATACAGTCATAAGTATGACCATAAACTGCATCCAACTAGAGGGCCTGGTGGCAATGTGACAGGGCTATTTGTGGTAGCTCCTATAAAATACCACAACGCTGCAAACTCTAGAGTAAGGTGAGTGAGCATAGGGAACCTCAAAACCCTAGCCTCCACTGCCTTGTGGGTACTCCTTAGGTGGAGAAATGCTAAGGGACATGATCCTGAGAAAGACAACCCCTCACTGAGGTATTAGACAGTCAGCAGCAGTTCTTATCTGTTGCTCTCTAGCAGAAGCTATGACCATCAAGGCACTGAACATCCAGACTGGGTTTGGCCTTGGATTCTGTCTCAGTGGCTAAAGATGGGATGGTAGGGTTTGGGCAGCATCCACTCCATACTCTTGTCTAGGCACATGCATCAAAGATCTTGGTGACTAGACCTCTAGCACATACACTATGATCCAGAGGATCAACAGTTGCCTACTAACAGCAAGTCTATATTAAGTGTTGTAACCAAAGTGTAACAGCAAGTCTTTGTGAAAATTAGAAATTGAACACCAAACATGTCTCAGACTAATGACTTAATCAGAAGACCTCCCTTGGTCTGCACTACCCCCATGCATCACTCCCTTCTAGGGGATTTCATGAGTGAAACCAGAGATGGAATGACAGTAGAGACCAAATAAGCCATTCATGTCTGGAGGTGATTCTTCCAGATCAGGCACAATGGGGAAACAATTAATTAGCATTTCTTACCTCTTCTATGGTTAGCTAGAGGATTTTAGCTTCCAAGTTTGTTAATTTGGTACTCTGCAATCATTTTATATATAATTAGAATTAATTATACACATATGCACACACAAATAATTAAATATGCTAAAAGAAGCATGTTGGAAGCAGCTCTGAATAACAATAAAACCTTTCATCAGCAAAGCAAGTGGGAGGGGGGAAATCCAGAGATCCCATTTGTTTGCCTGGTTAAGCTTTATTGTTATGCTCTGTCCTTCCTTTTGTACTAATCTTCCCTACATCTGCTGCCAGCTAGGCCAAGCTTAAACAGCAGTGTCAATTCAAGGGTCAGCAAGGTCAGCAGTGACACCTGATTTAAGTGTTATTCACTCTGATGCTGTGACAAGACAGATACAGCGTGGCCTGACTAAAGTGATGTATGTTAAATTTGTTGCAAATTACTGGCATGATGGATCTATTGATGACCCATTGCAGCTGTCAGGATGTCTCTATCAGTCTCTCACTTACACTTACTCCTGATGCTTTACCCCATCCCCCTCTACCACCATCAAGCACAGGCTTGCTTTATAGTCACTAAGCACCTCAGGGTGGAACATGAAAGGAGGCAAAGCAGCAGCAGGCTGGCACGAAACTGAAGAAGACTGAAGACATCTTAAATATACTTAAAGCTTTTGTTTTTTCTAAATTCCAGGCCTCTTAACAAGTACGTAGATCTTAATCAAATTGAACCAAAATTGATGTTTGTAATGCATTTTCATAGCATCTGCCTTAATTCAAAATATATAAAGCACAGATATTTTTACCAACCGCAGAAAAAGGTTCAGTGCCCCCAAATTTCTCAATGGGAATGGTAAAGAACAGGGCACAGGGAGAGAAAAAGATACTGCACATTACATTGCCTTGTATCAATGTATAGACACCTCCCTCTCTAAAGCTACTGCCAAGGTATCTGACTCCAGGCAGGAGGAGTCAGAGTAGCAGCCTCTTTACAAATATGTCCCTCATGATCTTCATGAACTCCCTCAGGATTTACAATTCTCTAAGCACCATAAATTGCCTACTTCTCCTAGCAGCAGCAACTCCATTTTAATGGCCTTCTTGCTATAAGTAAGGAAGGAACCAGGACTGACTGGAGATACTTCAGGGTAGCAGGGCTGGTAGCTGGGAGGGGCATAGAGGCATGGTCTTCTCATTCAGATCAGCATAGGAACCAAAGCTTTTTTCACTATTTTTAAGTTTTTCATACTTTCAGGTCTAGGCTGCAGAAGCACTTGCTCATCACAGTAAATTAATTCTGCGGAGCTGCAGCCACTCAGGAGATACACGTTTAATCTGTCCAACTTGGGGCTGCTTCACATCCTATTGGCATCTCAAGGCACCCAGTGTGCTGGATGGGTTTTTCTTTTTATTATTATTTTTATTTTTATAATTAATTTATTTATTGGTGCTCTGAAGATGTTCTTAAAGCTTAGACAAGAAAGCAGCCTGATGGTGTACCTCGCAGAGCCTCTGTGATTTGTGTGAAACATTCTGCTTGTAAAACACATGACTACTTCTGACAGAAAATGAAGATGTCAGTTGGGTGTGTCCTTCATCTCCAAGCTAGTATGTTTTTTTCAATATCTTTATTGGAAAGTCTTCTCTTATTTTAGTTTGTTCCTCAGTCTGTTGTCAATATTTTGGACCCAGAAGATGAACATCCAGCAAACCAGTGTCTACCTAACATTGATCCACTCCTTTTATACATTAAACAATATTGCTGTATCGCCATTGCAGGCAATGGAATCTATATCATCCCTCTTCCCGGCCTCTTGCAGAGTACTCTGCTTCCTCTCCTCCCTGGGGCACTCTAAGTTAGACCAGTTTATTCTTAGAGCTAGAATAGTGGTGCTAGAATATCAATACATCTATTAACTTTAAACTTCTGAGAGTACTTATCTGAAGACTTCATCTCATGTCATAAATGGAGTGTTTATAATCTGGAGGAGACTTCAGAGAAGATGTAGGGCCCTGTGGAGGTTGTCCTATGTAAGTCATTGTGTGTGCACCCACTAGCATCTGGGTTAAAGGATATCTCAGATAGCTACACAAATTGTTCATAAACACACCTCTTTAACAAGCTTCCAGGACACTTTAAAGTACTACAGCTACATATGGCATACTTTATAGAAATACTGGGTGCATCTACATGTGCACTTTACTGCATACTAACTGAAAATTACTGTGCAGTATGGGAGTACATCTACATGTGCACTTCCATACTGTGCAGTAACTATGGTGGCTTACGCTGACTTAGCAAAGTTACACCATATTAATTACTGTGCAGTACTGCATGTGTAGATACCTTACTGTGCAGTAACATGGGAGCTTCCTAGCTAGACCTCCCTGCACCAGTTGCCTCCTGCTCCTCACTCCCCATCTCTCTCTCTTTGCAGTGCTGTGGTGAAGCACCTCGACCACATAGCTGCAACTCTCTGGCCATGCCCCAGCCAGGGGGGCTGCTGCCAGCCCTCCAGGGCTGGCATCACAGGGCCAACTGTGCGGGGGCCCAGTCAGCCAGCGCAGAGCATAATGTCTTCCTCCTCCCCCATGTCCAGCCCCAGCCCCATCCATGTGCACCCACCTGTCTGGAGCCCCAGGAGTTCTAACTGGACCTGAGAGGAGGTGCACATCCTTGTGGCACTGTAGGGTGAGGAGGATGTCCTGAGGCATTTTGCCATGGACAAGTGTTCAAATGTCCACATTTATGAGGCCCTGGTGGCTGGGGTACATGTGTGAGGCCAGTCCCAGTCAGTGCAGAAGTGCTGCATTAAGGTCAAGGGCCTGCAGGCCCAGTGGGTTGCTGTAACTAGCCACAGTTGTCAGTCTGGGGGGGTCCCCAGGACCATGCCCTTCATGTGAGAGCCGACCCACTGTCTGGTGCCCTGGGATCCCATGCCCATGCTTGCACCCCACCCTGACACCTCCAGTCACACATCACCAGAGAAGGGGACCTCAGACCTTCAGCACTCCACCCTGCACTCCTCCCCACCTGCTGTACCCACTGGCAACCCAGGGAGCCCTGACCAGTGGCTGCCCCAGCCTTGGCTGTGCCCCACAGCCCCCCACAAGGAGAGATCTGCTGTATGCTGCCCTGGCTCTAGGCATGCAGCTCCTGGGCAAGGGAGAGACTGGGCAGGGATGAGCTTTTAGATGGTCACCAAGTGCTGGCAGCTGCCTCTGGCCTCAACATGGCTGCAAAGTGCTGGCAGCCATGTGGCCAAAGGTTGGAGCTCCTCCAAGTGGCCACAGGGGCACATGGCAGGCTGGTCTGACTTGGGACTAAGTCTAGTCTCAGGTCAACTGCATGTGTAGATCCCAACCCTATTCCCACTTACTGCACAGTAAGTTACTCTGCAGTAACTTTAATGAACAGTAAATGCACATGTAGACACACCCACTAATTCTTTACACCACCACCACTCCCTTCAGGATGGCCCAGAGTGTGGACAAGATTAGTTCATGAATAAAGAATAACTGTTTTTTCCGGTGAATGAGGGGGAGAAAGCCACTGAGGAAAGCACCTAGAAAAGACTGCAGATACAGTTCAATCTCCATTGCTGGAAAACACACAAATACATTTAGTCAATTATGAACATAGCTTAGGAGTGCTCCTGGGTTACACAGTTTTCACATAGCATTCACCACATCTGCTTGACAACCTGATGACCTGACCTCAGTTATTCATGCGGTCTTCTTCTTACATTCGGTGCCAAAGAATATCAAGTTCAATGACTCAGTCCTCATACTCAAGGCTGTCAGTAGTCTTGGCTCAGAGTATTTAAAAGACCAGGGCTACTAGAGTTCTCTATGATCCTGATCAAGCTTAGACATGAGCTAGGAGTCAAATTGCTCATCAGTGTCAAAACTGAGACACTTCTAAGCATGTGCATAAGTAGAGCTTTCAGATACAGAGTGTATGTAGCAGCTATGGTGTTTTTAGTGCCTCCAAGGTTAGGCAGCAGCTGAGCAGTGGTTGTTGAAGACCACAGCTTGAAACTTCCTGTCTAAATTCTGCCTCAGTTCCACTAAAGGTGCTTGTACATGTGGTGGTGGTTTAGTCCTCAGGGTTTTATTCTGTGCTCCCTAAATTGAAATTGTGGGTTTTTAATCAGAACCCATCATTTCAATTTTTCTATCATGTTATGGTGAGGGGGCAATCCTTTTTTATGTTTGTTTGTTAGAGCTCGAGCCTACCTGCAGCTGGAGGGTGAGCTGTCGGTGGGCTGAATGGTCCCTGAGCTGCAGGGGGCCCCAGTCATTCCCTCCATGGCAGAAGCACCCCACCCTGGTGCCACCTGGGTGGGCTACTATAAGGCTGGGTGCTGCCTCAGCTTCGGAACAGTTGCATCAGGATGGGTGCTGCCTCTGAGCTGGGGCAGCACCAAGCC
>NW_017729032.1:159474915-159480868 GCF_001723915.1 Gavialis gangeticus | reverse complement strand
GGGCCCCCCCCCCACAGCTCAGAGGTGCCCCCTGGCCATGGGAGAGGCAGACAGGTTCCACTGAAAAAAGAAATGGATTGGGCCCTTCGCTGCTTTTGCCTTCAGCAGGCACCGGCTGAAAGCAAAAGCAGCAAGGGCCCAACCCCCCCCCCCTTTCTTTTTGGCAGAGCCTGCGTGTATCTCCCATGGCCAGGGGGGAGGCAGAAGTGGGGGGGCGAGCTGACAGCGGCAACACATCATTGCAAACTAAACTACATTCAAATATAATTTAGTTTGCAACAATGCAAACTCATCCAAACCCCCCAAAACTGGTGCACGTGTAGTGTGTGATGCCATTAACCCACACACATGACATTCTCATCATGTGTACATCGTGACGACTGTCAAGTGTACAAGCAACCTAAGTGCTTAAATCCCTTACTGGATATCCCTTAGCACCTGAAACCTAATGAGGTCATTTCTGAAGGTCACATGACTGTATTATAAAAAAGAGCAAGACATATTTTTGTTTTAAATTCTATTGCAGGATTGCAGGCTCTCTTTTTTCTCTTTTCTTTCTGAACTGGGGGGTGAGGGAAAGAAACTGAACTCTAGTCTGCCATCTTAGTCAATGTAAGAAATCTGTAAATGTCTCTTGCAAATATTAACCTCAAAATTTGCCTTCAACAGAATCAATCCTTATTCTGTGCAGAATAGGCAGAATAGGCCCTGCAAAAATATTATTTTAAAATATACAGATATTCAGAAGATTACAACACTTTTGATGCAGTGCTTTTCATTCCAAAAGGGACAAAAATATTGTTCTCATTTTGCTGGATGCCAGCACTTGGACTATTAATATAATATGAATATGTTATTGTATTAGTAACTTTCTTATTGCATTAATGTGTTTCTCATTGTATTAAAGAGCTCTGTTTCTCTAACACAGTCCAGAAGGCATCCCAATATGATATCAAAGTTGTTAATATGATCCAAATTCTTTTAAGCTTATTGTATTAGTGACATCCCTGTCGTGTTAGCACCCTTTTTGTATTATATTAGTGAAAACAGACCACATAAATGTGATAAGAGACTTGTGTATGCAATATGCACATTGCTAATAAGATTTATCAAATTATATTACTAGTATGAAAAGCCGCTTTTCTAGCAATAGAATCAATAAATACCAAGATGCCATTCCTACCAGTTTGAGTTTTTATGCAGTTTCTTCTCAGAGACATTGCTACAGAAAAGGCACCATTACAGCAGAGATTTCCACATACATACTAGAACCCACAATGATACGCATGTGGCTGTGATGTAATAGTGCTGATAACAATTGTAATTTGCATTTATTAATCACTGTGAATTCACAGGTTGAATGGGGAAACTGCCAAGTGTCCTGGTCACATCATGAGAATTTCATATTAGACCAACTGACAAGTGCTGTCTGGATGCTTGTTGGTCCTTTAAAGGCTTTTCTTTATGTTTCTGCAATGAGGAATTTTCATGTTTAGTTTTGTGCATGGATTTATGTATATTAAACAGGACTGCCCAATAAAAAAGAACTTAAGCCCAGCAAAAGCTTTAAACTAGCTCAAACAAAAGCTGTCTTTCAGTTTGATAAAACAATGACTGAATCAAAATCCGTCAGATTAATATTAATTAATATGAAAATTAATGGTATATTACAATTATTATTAAAATCAATCTTAACAAAAAATCATCTGGTCCAAACAGGAACTTCCCTAAATTCCTAGTCCACCTATCCTCAACAAGATAGGGATAAATTCTGGCTTCCTGTCTTACTTTGGATACCAGCCAAGGGGAAGCAAATGACTAAGCAGTCTTTCCAAATGAATGGGGTTAATTACAGAATAAGTGCAAGGTAAATAAGTAGGATACTTAAGAAATAAAACAAGCAGAGCATTCCACCTTTATGATGCTGATTATAAGCAACTAAAATAAAATAACCTTCCAGAACTAGCATTCGTGAGAGGGAGAGGGAAGAGAAAAGAAAGGCAAAAAACAACTATTATTGCAAATGAAACAACACAGGCTAGAAGGAAAATAGCCCAACATCCAATCGTTTGAATTACAGAGAATTTTGGAATCTTTTTCTTTCTCATTCCTCAGGGCTCTTCCATGTGCAGTAACTTCTCTATGCATGGCGGGTATAGTTAGTATTTTCATTTGCTGCCTAAGTAGCAAATTATCCTGTAAACAGCCCACAAGAGCTGGTCTGTAATTGAATTGTAACTGTTGACTTTGGACATTTGGTATATTTGCTGCAAGAAGTAAATTTTCAAAACTTCATCTTGATGCAGTCAGACAAAATGAAAGGTAATATTCTTTATCTGCCACAGATTGCTGCAGATGAACTGCTTTCATATGAGCTTAAACAAGATTTAGTGTATTCCATCCTTCAGCTGGCCACAATTGAAAGTGATCAGGATCAATATTGCTGCCCCTGCATGCAGCCCGGTATTGTGCATTACAATAGAGGAGACGGTTGTATTCAAAATTTTCCTGTGTCAAATTAATTTCCATGTTATCCCCAAATTCAATTAGATGGGAACCCCGTGTAACTAAAAAAGTGTCCAACATCCCTTAGTGACAAATTACGGTGCTTAGTGTGCATATCAAGGTGAAGTGTTGAGCCTTGCTAATCTTCTCACTAATTCTCAATTACCGTAAAATGAAGCCATAAATCACACAGACAGAGGATCGATGGAAATGTTGTTTTCAGGGTGATTGGCAGCCTCCCCAAAGGTTTTCTGTAAGTTGGTTTAAGGTTACCATTCTCTAAGGGGGAGGGGAGGGGTAGTCTTGCTCAATCTCTATGATATAGGCCCACAGGCCTTTTGGGGATAGTGTGGAGGGACAGCACCAATTTCAGCCCATCAGACATCCAATTTTTCTCCTTTTCATACCTGCTGTAGTAAATGAGAAACAAATTAAATTTCACTCCACTATCTCCACAGAAACCATTTAAATTTTTCATGGAAACTAAATTGTCCCTAGACAAATAGCCCCCTGATTCTATGAAAATATACTGGAGCGCTGGGGACAGAAATAAATTTGTGTCACTCTGGATATGCCATTCTCTGTAATGTCATTCACTGCCGACCAATAAATGAGTCCCTCCTGGAACACAATGGTGAAGCCTTGCGCTCTAGTGGATTTGCATTGTTCCCCCACTCTTGAGCAGTCTAATATTCTTCCTGTTATTAATTTGCAGCCTGGGTTTTACATTCATGAGGCCAAGATTGAAATGTAAATGAGGCACAAAATAAGTAGTCAGCAGTAGCCCTGGCCGAGCAGCCTGTGTCATAGACTCATGGACTTACATGAAAATAGTTATCACTCAGAGAGATTAGCAGCTCAGAACATCAATCACTGCTGCAAGGAAACAATGAATAAAATCACCCCGACATGAGGAAGGAAATTACAAGAGCTTTAAAGTGGAAAGGGAATATGTAATAGTGCTACCTGTTGTTGAAGTACTAAGATGGCTGTAATAAAAGAAGCTGGATTCCTTCTCTCTCTCTCTCTCTCTCCCGCCTGTTCCTTCTTGATCGCTAATATTTAAATAGTTCCATTTTTTGTCATCTCAATTCATCTACTAAATGATCTCCAGTTCCCTGGCTGGATGTACATGATGATTCTCATTGCACAGAAATGAAACCCATGGCTTTGAGTCTAAGCCCTCTTTAAAATGATGGGAATGTATATATCACCCAATCTCAGTGCAAATAAATAACCCTATGAAGCCTGATTTCTGAAGGTTTGCCCAACCATAAATTTTATAGGACCTCAAAGTGAGAAACAAAGGTTGCTTTACTTCACCTTCATGGTTTCCTAATTCTTGCACTAGCTGACGCTGAAATAGCCCCTAGTGTAAAGTTCAGCACTCCTAGACCTGCACTAACTATTCTCTGCTGTGTATGGCATCAAAGCTCTTTCCCCTCTGTCACTTTGTCTATGTGAGTAGCGAGTGGGAATAGCATGGAGTTACCATATTATACCTCATAGCTCTGAGACATCCACCCTGGCAATCTTCAAAAAACATCCTGACGCCCATCTTGCTGGGGTCATCTGATCCCAGCAGTCTTTCCTGCCCAGGTGCAGGGGGGCTGGACCTGATGAACTGTAAGGTCCCTTCCAGCCCCTAACAACTATGAAACTATCTAAGGCTACATAGACTTCATAGACATTAGGGGCTGGAAGGGACCTTGCAAGGTCATTGCATACAGGCATTCTGTTTCTATCAGGAAAATCTCCATTCTCCCAAGAGAAACCACAGGTGTACAAGCATTCACAGTGCTTCTCCCTGACCAAAAATGGCAATTCCAGAAGAAAAAAAATTACTTCAACCTATTAGAAGTCAATCCCAAAAGAATTTTGTGTACACTTTCCTGAGGCTTAACTCCTCTTGGGGACCAGGAGGCATGGAACTGCAAGGAAAGACTACCATGCCTTCCAGAGACTGGGATCACCCCTGTCTGGAGAAGGGGTGGAGGGCAGCTCCTTCCATCCCTCATGTATACCAGGATGGGAGGAGGAGAGGAGCAGGCACCAGAAGGAGTCAGGAGGCTTTGCCCTGATGCTCCAGTTCCTGGGGGAACAGGAGGGATGAAGCAACCTGCACTTTACCCAGACCAGGATCACCCTGGTCTCAGGAAAACACAAGGAAGAGGGAAAGAGGGTGGTTGCAAGATGAACTCTTGTACTACTCCTTTTCATGGAACCATTCTAGTGCTGGAAATTCTAGTAGCTAGAAAGGAACACTTGTATGTGACCTAAAGCTGCTTCTTATTCATTGGAGCTTCCCAGCTGGCTGAATCTAGTGGACCAAGGGAGTTGTGAAACACAGATCTTAATCTATATCTTACTCTATAATAAATATTTAAAGAATTCACTCACACTTCTAGCAGGTGTCATTTACTCTTAATTTTGTCTTGCATATTCAATTCATTCAGTAGGGTGTTCTCCTGTCCTTCTGAAGGAACTTTATCTTTGGGAGGCACCTTATCTAGTGGCTGTAGACAAGTAGTGAGAGTTCTTAGTTACATAGCTGGCTCTGCCACTAAATGGCTTTAAAAAAAATTGGACCATAAAAACATGGCCAAATACTCATCTAAAGAGCAGTGATGCTTGTTTTTGAAAGCCTAACATTTTTTCAAAGGATATGAGAGAATTTTCAATGACAAAAATAAACTCACGGATGAGTGCAAAAAAAATTAAGCAGCATATTCACAATTTTGTTTTTATGTTTGAATATTGCTTAATTGGTTGTCATAGATTACATGAGCAACACAAAATTGGTTGTAGTTACCCTGTATAGTCATTTCAATTTGTTTTCCTAACATAGGTGGGCTTCTTCATTTCTGTGCCAGTTACTGAAACTATATGCATTACCTACTTGGTATAGTCTACATAACTGTTCACATATACAACCCTGAAGACTGTCAAGGGATTTTAGTGTGAAAACTACTGAAAACAGACCTACTAGCCTTGTGACCTCCTCCAAGTAATAGTAACAATAATACTTTTCATGCAAACAATGCCTTTCATCCAAAGATAACGAAGCGCTTTCCAGAACTGGGAGTTACGATCTCTATTTTAAAAATAAGGATACAGGTTTGCATAGATTAAAAGAAACAAGGGGGGCAGGAGTGTCCGAAAGCCCCCCTGGCTCACCAAGGGCGTCCGGGACTGCCTGTTTGCCAAAAAGGCGGTGTACGCCCGGTGGAAGGGGGGTGAAATCTCCAAAGAGGAGTATACCTCCTCTGCTCGGGCCTGTAGGCGAGCTGTTAGGAAGGCCAAGGCGGACATAGAGTTCGGATTAGCGTCCAAGATTAAGGATAACAAAAAGTCCTTTTTCAAATATATTGGGAGGATGAAGAAGGCGCCGAGTAATGTGGGACCCCTGCAGGATACGCTGGGCAATCTGGTGGTTGCGTCAGAGGAG
>NW_017729032.1:159472682-159474774 GCF_001723915.1 Gavialis gangeticus | reverse complement strand
CTTCACAGTTAGGGCGGCTAGGAGCTGGAACCAACTTCCAAGGGAAGTGGTGCTGGCCCCTACCCTGGGGGTCTTTAAGAAGAGGCTGGATGCCTACCTGGCTGGACTCATTTGAGTCCCGTTTCTTGTTTTGGGGTTTTGTTGTTCTCCCGCCCTGGCAGGGGGTCGGGCTAGAAGATCTACTAGGTCCCTTCCAACCCTAAATCTATGAAACTATGAAACTATGAAAAGAGCTATCCATGGTCACACTCCACCACAGCAACAGCCAGGATTAGAAGCCATCTCACCTGAACTGCGATGCTAACCGCTAGACCAGGTTCCCTCACAAGGTCAGCTTTCCATTCCTGGAGGAGTGTTAATTAATGCTGATATAACCTAGGTGGTACATGGAAGGTACCCCCTCTCCAATTAAAGGGATGTCAGTGGATGTGTATACACTGTGGGAGCGTGACTGCCTAGCTGCAGGCTGACTTGCCTCCTTTTCCTACAGAGCAGAGGAGAGACCAAAGGCACCCAGTGATATTTAACTACTTACAGGTTTAATGATAGAACTTAACAGAAAACTTATAACCATGAACTTACATACATACATATGTACCAGGACAAAGGGTAGAGGGCTGCTTACTGAGTTTTGGCAAGCTGTCAAGGACCGTATGGGTAGCTCACTCCTTGACAGGTGCCCCACCCCCTGGTCACCATCTTTTGACCAGAAGTCCCTCCCCCTAACACCTGACTTTTGTCACTCAAAGTCCCTCCCCTTCCCCCAGAAGTACTCCTTTCAGCAAGGGGTTTTGCCATCTCGGAACCAGAAAAATACCAAACTATATTCTAAAAAGCAAACATCTACAGCATTCATTAATTTGATTTCAAAAATATTTTTGTCCTGATTTACATGTGTTTGTGTAGTGTACACAGAGGTGATTGCACAATAGCTTTAAATGAAGTCTTACTCTTGTATATCATGGGGAGTGCATATAGGTTTTTGGGGGGCTGTGGGTGTGTGGGTATGTGGGGTGTGGATGGGTATGGGGTTTGTGGGAGCTGTGTGGGGGGAGGGTGGTGGGAGTGTGTGAGCAGGTGTAGGTGTGGGGGTCTGCATATATGGCTGTGCAAAGGGAGTGTGCATGCATGTGTATGGTGGGGGGGTATGGGACTCACCCTATGAACACACACACACACACTGCCTGTGCCTACACACACACACACACACACACACACACACTGCCCCTTTCTACACACACACACACACACACACACATACACACTGCCCCTGCCTACACACACACATACACTCTGTCCCTGCATGTGTGCATGTGTGCACATGCGCACACACGTACGAGCATGGCCCATTTCTCCCTGGTCCAGAGATGCAGCCGGGAGCCACATGGTGCTGGAGCAGGGCATGTGCAGGAAAAAAGTGAAATGTCTGGGGATGGGGCAGGGCTGGGCTGGGCTGCTCAGTTCTGCTGAGGGCTCCCCCTGGGTCCTTCTGCCCTTGGCTCCTGTCAGCTTTGACAGGCAGCCAGGAGCAAATAAATATTAATTTACTAATTTTTTTAGGGGCCCTGTGGGCCCAATAGAATGGCCTGGTGGACCTGATGGGGCCCATGGGCCATATCTTGCCCACCCCTGCTATATACATACATACATATGCATGTACACATATATTTGACCAATCAGGAAGCCCGAGGGATTAGTTCCCCCTCAGGTCCTCTCTTTCACTTCACCCCTGTGTCAGGGTGGGGCTGCCTTCCTTCTGCCTTCCCCTGATTGGTGGGGAAGGGAAAACTGCCTCCACCAATGGGGGCCTGAGCCCTTTGGGCTCAAGCTAACAACCGAGACTGCCAGTGAGCCCACCGGCTAGCCTGCCACATCAGTAAAATATTTTAAGGTAGTTGGTATAAAATTGCTGTGTAAGCACAAAAATGCTGAATACTTTCCATTATTTGGATATTTTGGTCAAATAATCTCATGAAAGAAAGGACTGAACCAAACAGCAGCAGCAGCATCACATCAGAGCTATTGTATATTAGAGCAGTGGTTCTCAACCTTTTTCATACTGGGACCCATTTGCAAAGATCCATGGCCTGTC
>NW_017729032.1:159449047-159472597 GCF_001723915.1 Gavialis gangeticus | reverse complement strand
GTCCCCTGTCCAACCAGGATATCCTGGTATCCCTTACTCCTGACCCCCAGCTGCCCCTGTCCTGCTCAAGCCAGATCATGGTAGCTGTGGTAGCTCTGGCTCATGTAGGCAGCAGTGGAATGAGTCTGGCCCCAGTGTGGGCTGGAGAGAGGAGGAGGGGAGGCCTGTGGTACCCTACCCCTCCCTAGGGCTGCCGCACTGCATAAGGAAGCCTGGTCATGGCCCCTCCCGCCTCCCCAAGCAGCGTCTCCCAGCCACCCCGGCCCTGTGACCATGGGCACCGGCCCCAGCGCCACCAGCCCAGCCACACAGCTCTCCCCTACTCCCTTCCCCTGTTGGAAGGGGCAGGCACCTTCCTGCCACCCCTCTTCCCTACTGCAGTTCACAACCCTTTGAAATGTTCTTGTGAACCACTTCTGGGTCATGACCCACAGGTTGAGAAACACTGTATTAGAGAAGCAGCCCATTCCTAAATCTATGCTTCTTCATAAGAATGGTATCACTGGTTTTGTTTCATCTTCATTTTTTAAGCATGATGCAATTATATAGGGCCAGCATTTGAAATGTAATGTGTAGAAACGTGCGCCAAAACCTTATTTTAATTCTCTTTATACCAGTTCATTAAGGATAATGTATGCAGATAAGAAAAGGAATTTGAAATTTTAAGAGGAGTAAATAGCTATGATAAAAATCAGAGTTTCAAGTATGTATTTGTGTTCTTTAGAGAGACCCTGGAATTAATCATGGAAAGGTTATCAGAATATGCTATGCCTTAAACTATATTCTGTTTTGGAATCAGCAGGTAAAAATCAGACAGAAGTTGTTCCAGAGATTTAGAAACTACCAGGAAAATGAAACTGTTGACCAAATAGCAGATACAATGCAACTCAGTTATATGGTTTACATAGGGGCCTGCAGACTTCTGTTCTCCTACCCCTCCCCCTTCATTTTGTTGCCATTGTCTTCACTCTTAGTGTCTTAAAGTATCTTTTTAATTGCTTATCAAATGGATAGTTATTGTATCATAAAATCTTTAAAGCCATTTCCCAGTCCCGTTCAGTTGTAGAGCTGAACTTTTATATGATGATGTATCACAATGGATTATGCTAATACGCTTGTTAATAGCTCCAGCGGTGTTAACTGAGAGCATTAAAACAAACTGGTCCCTGCAATAGATTGGGAAATGTTTCATAAGGCATGTGATCTAGAAGCAGCTATGACAGGGCCAGTAAATAATAGCAGAAACCAGGATGACTAAAGAAATACTCAGTTAAATTATTTATACATTAATCAGAAATACAGTTGTTAAGCAATATCATTAGTTCATTACTAATTGGTTTATGGATTTGTGATGAATTACTTATCTGCATGCAAAATAAACCCTTGTCCATTTGCTCAATATTTTTAACCTTAGATTTGAATAAAACTTTCTGTTATCCAATCCAACTCCTTGCCAGATTAATCACATCAGAATGTCAGAACAAGTAGGTTCTTTAGGTAAATATATGCTTTAGAAACTATCTTTCATATGAAATGTATGTAAAATAATAGTTCCTTATGATTTTGGAAAAAATAATTATATGTGGGTATTTTACAGTCATGATGTAATAGGAACTGTTCAGTAAATAGTTTTTCTTAAAGTAAAAAATATCCAGGGGTCAAAAAAACCTGCACAAAAAAAGGTGGAGTGGCACAGGTGGGGGCAGTGTGTGCTGCTCAGAACTGGAGCCTAGCCAGCTGAAGCCACACTCGGGCTGCTGACCAGGCTCTGAGCAGCAGGATCACTGCTGCTACAGCCCCAGGAGGCTCCCATGCCCCCACGTAAGGCTGCTGGGGCCAGCCCAGTGCTGGCCCCAGCCACCCCTACTCCACCCGGGGTAACCTGCTGCACTCCAGAGGTCACATGACATAGGCATTCCCCAGGGACAACTAGTAGCAGCACAACGTATGCTGCTGCTAGTTGTCCCCAGGGAACCAAATGTCCACGCTTGTGTGGACGTGACCAATGTGTGTACACTCTGACAGTTAAGTTGACCTAAAAAAGGTAAGTCAACTTAACTGTCAGAAAGTTAGTACATGTGTCCGCACCCTAGATGAGCTAGATCACCCTTAGGAGGCAACTATGTCTTAGCATTCACTGTCCAGAAAGTCTAGGTGCCTAACCTATCAGCCTGGATCACTCTTCTACAGCAAGGCATGCAGTTTTTTGGCATTTCAGTACCTAAATGGAAGTACCTTGGAGGTAGATTAGGATCTGTCCCTATGTGTTGTACCAACTAATCACATTTTATTAATTGTTCAATATCTTATTGGCATATTCAGCATCACTTAACAGGAAATTACTGTGCAGTTGTTTTTAGTTGCTTCTATTTCCCATCTTCATTCCTTTTTTCTTTCCTTCCTTCCCTCTTCCACTCTCTCATCTGTTTTTATATGTCACCTCTCTTCCCCCTTTTCTTCAGACAAAAGCTCCCAATTCCTTCCTGCTCCCGCATCAGGAGTAGTTGTTACAGGCAGCCATACTATTACTACACTAGTTGCAGGTTTAGAAGGATTCTTTTCACTACTACAACAGCTTGAGACTTCTTCTAGATCAAAGTTATACAGAATAAGAGCTTTTATCTGTCACATATTCATCTATCCCTAATTCCATCAGTTGGGTATATTTGACAACATTTCACCATAAGGTTCCCCCCCCCCCCTTTTATTGGTAATGCACATTATGAGTATAAATTATTGCATCTTTATAAAGGGCAATCTTGAAGGGGTAGATAATGTTATACAATGCATACAGAGACAAAAAATGTGTTTGTGTTAAAAGAATTTCCAGCTACGTGTACACAAATATGCCAGGCAAGATGCAGAAAGTGTTTAGAATATGAAAGCAAGAATATTGTAATATTTTGTACTTTTAGCTGGCTTTTGTGACATTTAGAAGCGAGTTTAGGGAAGCAGTTCATGCTACGTTTTATACATAAAAATGATTTGGGATTGAGAAGTCATCTTCTTCAGTTGGTCTCTTTAAATAATAAACTAACCAAGTGCAGCCTTCCAAAAAGACAATGTCCTATGATTACCTTTTCTTACCATCATAAGTTGCATCTCTTCTGCATCTCGAGATTTTTTTGATTTATTTACCAGGTGCTCAATTCTGGTTTTGCTTCTGAAAGCCAAAGGATGGCAGTGCATTTCTAAGTAGGGCAGTGTTTGGTTTTTCCTTTTAAATTTAACATTCACATTTGGGGTTTTTTCAATGCAACGTGTAAATCACAATATAATCCAAACAACATCCATAAGTACAATACATTCCCAACAAGAATGAAAAATTAAGGCAAAAGGCAACACATAAAAATACAGCTCATACTAGTATGCTGGTTTATGACTTTGAAGACTGTAGCATATATTATTGTCCTATAGGAGTGATGGTTCAGAAATTATGAGAGAGGCATTTTTCTATATATACATATATTATTGTTACTATTGGTGCTCTGTTATACTTGGCTGTATGCAGACACCTAGTAAGAAAGAGTTCTTGCCCCAAAGGATTTACTATCTAACATGAACAAATTTCATACAAGGTATGGGAAGGGAAAGAAGGACACTGAGGCAAAGAGACAAGGCCAAGGCAACACAGTAAGCTACTGGTAGAACCAGGAATGGAACTCAACTCTCCTGAGACCCAGTTTGGTGCGCTGTTCCCCTGAACCATACTACTGTTATATTCCTATGATATAACCTCTGTATTAGAAATCCACAGGGATTCCTGAGGATCTTTTGGGTGGATGTAGTAATCTAGTCCAGGTTCTTAGTCCTTTTTTTTTCCAGCTGAATATAAAAGCAATTTTAAGTGACCTTACAATGAAGACTAGAGTTAATTGATTTATCCACAGAACAAGATATGATAGGCAGCTATAGTACAAACGTCAGCCTACCTTCTGGCCACATAAGGAGAAGGAGAAGAAAACATATGTCTTAGTCCCTTTGCTAAAATGTCTAGGGGCAGCAGCAGCCAGCACAGATTATTTTTACAGGAGGAACAGTCTCTATTTGACTGATTTGAGAATACACCAGTTCTTTAAAGCATGGAGCCCACACTGAAATAATAGAAAAGCAAATCAAACCATGTAGCATTCAAGTCACTCTGAATATGGAGAAGGGAGAAAACACAAAATAGTGCTGGGGCAAAACTGGAAGCAGTCAAGTAGAAACTGAGTAACAGGGTATATTAGCCTAGACAGAGCATCCCACTAACGCAATTGATAACCTGAGCTAGCTCTGGTATGGGTAAACACAGTGCATTATTTTGCTTTCAACAACCACAAACCTCTGAGCTCTAGTTACTAAAAAGTATTAGCAAGAATCTTTTACATTTTGGAAATAAATCTGCCTAATCAGCCTCTCAGACAGGTCCTAAAACTTTTGAATTTGCACTCATTTGCCTAACAAGCTGATTTAAGGATACAGGTTCCTCAATTTTTGTATGTGAAAAAAAAAATCTATGGTGCCTTTTTTACAAGTTCTTTTGGAATATTCAATCCTGTGTATTTGGAGGCCCAGTAATCGGGTTGGATTCTGTTCTTACCTATCAAAGTTTTGTACCTCTCTCATCACAATGGAATTTTTCCTGCTTCTTGCCATTATACCTGAAATGAACCCCAAGAGTAGAATGCTCATGAGATCAGCTTAGAAGTGGCAGGCCTCAAGCAAGAGACAAAATCTGGCCCTATTTCTTGTTTGCTCCCCAGTCTATCTGTATTCTCTCTTGCCTTACTCTTACTTAGCCTGTAAGATGTTTGTGGGAAGGACCATCTTTTGTTTTGAGAACCACAATAGGATTCCCATCCATGATAAGTTATTGATTATAATTGATTTCAGAGGTGTAAGGATTATGCTCCAGCACTTGTGTGTTTGCAGGATTGAAGCCTTAGGTAGATGCTGTCTCCAGACTGATCCTCCAATGTCAACATTTCCTCTTATGAGAATGGGAGAAAGGAACTCTACTAAACTTCGCAGTTGCCTTATTCCTTTCTCTGGCCACGTCTTGCTCTGACTTTCTTGTTTCTTTACTCAGATAGATTTCATTTCCCAAAACGTTATTGATATAAAACACAGCAGAGCCAAGAGATTTTTAAAATCCCACTTGAAAATATGCTCCTTATTGTGTTCAAGTGCCGCACTTACAAAAACAAATGGTGCTTCAAACTGAAATCCGTTCAACACCCATTCAGCATCCTTAAACTGCCACCAGCAAGACAAAACAGGCACCAGCAGATTTTTGCCTGTCAGTCTAAACACAGCTGGATGAAAAGTGTAACAAAATTCACTTTTCAGTATCACAGAATTGTCAAAAAGAGCACACAGAAAGAGTCAACCAGCTATAAAGAATGAAGTGATCTCTTCCCATTACAGTCAGGAGGCAGAGACTGTGATATCTCTTGGAGCTCAATCTAAATAAGGCCCTATCCTCTCATCTCTTTCACATTATGAATAAAAACATGAAATTAGTTTTATGTCAGAAGAACAACCCTTAAGACACTTGTAACTTATAATTATAATTTCTAAGCTGTTTGGCTTGTCAGAATCAAGGAATTCACAAGCTAAGATTTCCAGGACTTTATAGGCTGAGACATGCTGCACTAGCTGTTGAAAATTAACTATGAATCTCTCATCTGCATTCTGATTTATTAACTACAGTGAAAAACAGAAAGTGAAAAAAAAATGTACATACACAGTATGCTGGTATAGAAGCAGTTCCAAGCTCTGTCTAGGCTGCTAGTTAAACTACTCATTGGGGTTCTCTTGTTTGAAAAAAGAAAGTTGAGAATTCACAAGGCATTTTTAAACATCATTCAGCCTTTTATTCAGAAGAACTGGTTAACAAGAATTGTTGCCAGATTTTCAGAGTGAAAAAGAAGGAAAAAAAACCTCCATCTCCTTCTGAAATGCCTGCTGTGTAAAAATTAATTCCATTTCAAGGGCTGGCTGGAAATGTCACGCATATTCTGTGTTTTTTAAAGAGAAACCAGTTCTTCATTTTCAGTTTGCATAAATATTTATGTAGACAAAAACAGAAACAAAATAGAAAAGTAAAACCACTTTCTGTTCCTGTTTTTGTTTTCATTAAAATAAAACAAGACAATTTCAAATGAAACTAATATTTTCCAGGGGAAAAAAGTTTTTATTTTTTTAACCAGAAATGTTTCTTCCCAAATCGTTGCTGCTGTTCTGTTACTTCTGCAGTTGTTTTTTCTAGTAGGTTTTCCTGACTTTTTTTAAATGACCGTCTCCTTGTGGCAAAAGTTCTAGATGAAAAAGAAAGTATTATTTCTTAAAGTTCTTTGTTGCTCTTTGTTGTTTTATGTTGCTTTTATAGAAATAGGAAAATACCTAAACTGACATGGTTTCCCTTTAAATTTGAAGCCCTTAAAACAATTAAAATAAAACCTTCACTCATAGTTTCAAAGCATTTGAATAAAAGAAAAGATAAGGGTTATTATATCCATTTATAGCGAGAAAAATAAACTCTGTCCAACCAAAGCAGCTTTCCTCAAGGTCAATCAGTACATGCGTGCTAGGGCCAGAAGAAGAAGCCATATTGTTTGTTTTCAAATCCAGGCTTTATCCAGTTTACCACAAGCCAATGATCTACTTAAAACCACAATAGTAGCTTCAGTATTAGCAAGGTTTCCCAGTTAAAACAAGAGAGGAGTGCAGTACAATCTACACACTTAAATCCAAGAAGAATGTGACTGAATGCCAATCCCTTCTCCAAAAAACGGACTGATGTCCTAAAGATAACATTGTGGCATGGGGCTTTAAGTGGATACAGTAAAATCAGAGGAACTTCAGAGCTTCCGGAGCAACACAGAAGTTTCTTCATTTCTCAAGGGAAAGAAAAAAAAAATATTTAATGATTAGAAACTACTTGAAGCTGAAATATTTTTTCTGCTTTTCTTTTTTTTTTCAATTTGCCCGGCTCTGGCAATATCAGACCCAGGCCCTCCTGATTCCTATTTTACAATATCACGATCCAATCACCAGAATTTTCCTAACTGAATCACTCTTATACCACTGATGTGTACAAATTCATAATGAAACCTGAAGTGATAATTCTTTGGTGAAAAGGGCACTACTAAACAGGCAATATATCCCAGGTTTAGCCAAATGTAGAAAAAAAATTGAATAAAATTTTAAAAGATGGAAGAAATGAAAGCAGTTTACTCCAGTATTAAAAAAAAAATCATTCCACAGTTAATAAAGTCTGGATATGACAGAGTTAAAATACTGATCGCAAACTTGTGATATATATGGAGTGAGCCAGATTAAAAGTTAAAGTTTATTTGTAACATAAATCTAGTAGATGAATATGTAATTTATATTCATTTTTACCACAGTCATGGAATGTTCTAAAATTTAACCCTCACAATGCTATTTACATATTTTCCTTCATATTTTGTATTTGCAAAAAATACTTAGGTTTGTCCTGGGCTGCCTATAGTCAAATTCTTCTTTAGAAAATAAAAAGGTTGCCTCTTTCTATTGCTTTATAACATCAGAAAGCCAGTAAAATCTTCAGAGATACTGCGCCTTTCTCATGCATACACTCTCTCCCTCACTTATATTCCCTCTAGAGAAGCAGATGTTTGACTTGTCTCATGTAAAAGACAAAAATTGAGTTACTGCTTCAGAGTGCAAGATTTGCAATGTTGGCTGCAGTTTATTAATGTTAACCAAATAAAAATGACATTAGTCAAAAAGATCTACATGATACCGCAGAACTCCCAAGATTAGGCCAGATGGTCACTTCTAACTGATATAATCTAGTAAACTCTGTTGAGAGACAGGCTATTGATTGAATTTCAGACTTTAAATGCAGGCCCCATATCTACACATGTCCACACTGATATCAGTTGCTTGAAATCCAATACAGAGGTGTGGATTGGGAGATGATGTTAGTTGCTACCTATTAAAACTGTCAATTCCATCTGTTGTCTAACACTTTAAAATGCTACATGTAGTTTTTAATAGATCAGGATTAGATTAAGAGACCATATATTAAGGTTCTTATTGGCTGGGCAGCGTGGGTAAATCTGTAATTAAATGACACCCCGGAAAAGGAACTCTGTTCGCTGGAACGGGACCAAATGCACATCAAGCAAAGAGCAAATGCTGTCATTTAAGATTGCAGAAATAACCAGACGGCCTTAAAACATTAGTAATGCACCGTGTTATTGAAATTCACCTCAGAACTAAACATATGAAGATTAAAATGTAGAGCTATGATTATGATCCTGCTATCCACCTGGTGCCTCCACAGGTACTCCAGTGACCCACTGCACATCTGCCAAGCTGCCATGCTCTGACAACACTCCCAGTAGAGCCGTCTCAGATGGCTGGCAACAGCCCCATCAAAGCAGCATCCCTGGAACTCTGTATCTCCACCTTCATGATGGAATAATGTTGAAAAACATGGCTGAACACTCATGGGGATGGTTTCAAACACCACCCTCACCCCATGTGTGCAGCTACTGAAGGCAGAGACCAGACACTGAAGGTTGAGAGAGTAGGGGGAAACAGGCTCACTTGCAGGTTTGCCAACATGACATCAGACAGCTGTTGCTGCTTAGATTTAGGCAGACAGGGAAGTTTTCCTCATCAAGCCATATGTACCAGTACGACTGGAAGAAAAGGCTATCTCTTGGGTGGAGGGAGAGAAGGAGTGGTAAAAATAAAGACTTGGACCATGTACATTATGCATTCAGAAGCACAAGTATTCCCAACAGAAATATGATTCTAAGAGTTGATTTATGTAGCCTGAAAGAAGGATCAACACTATGTAACTTAGGTGTCAAACCAGCACAGGTACAGGTCCGTAGATCAAATACTTAAATTGCTGGTCAGCAGTCTATGGAGGAAGAATCATTTGCAGGAAATATTCCATCAGCTATTTCGTGCAGGGAACACCTTCAAGGACATCAAAAACTTCAGAATACTCACAAGGTGTACTGTGGTGTAAATAGTGTCAATGCAGTCAAAGGGATCATAAACTCAGTTCTGCTCGCTCCTAACTGTGGAATGAGGCCATCTGAGGAAACAGCTAAGGGGGTCCCTTTCTATAAGGCTCACATTTCTTGGCATCACATCATTTTGCTTGTTTATTAACTATTTCAGTTCCAGCGAGATGCAGTTCCCATGGCATCTTTTATCTGATTGTTTCAATGGAGACTCACCACATCAGTAGGGTTGTACCTGATGTGATGGGCAACAATGAAATTATCAAGTGGGTTACTATACTGAATTTCTTCAGAGTTGTGAGCCAGGTTGCAATAACATTTAATCACTGAAGCTTTAAAACATGCAGTTGCATAAAGAGAAAGCACGGTGTTTCAAAGCTTTCAGCATGCTTGAAACTGGTAAAACTTCTATCTTTAATTACCTCAGTGGGCCACTAAATATCCTGCTACATAAACTAGAATTTGTTAAACCAAAGCCTAAAAATCCCACACTTAGTTTCATTTTATTTTTTAAAAGTAAAGTGTAATGCTGAGAACACTACAGAGTACAAGCTATGCTATGGCAATGAGCTGTTCTTTTAAACTGTCAATGGGCTTTATAATTGATCTCATAAAATACAACTTGTGAAACCAAAGTTGTTAAATATAATGATGATGATGATAATGTAACTTCCCTCCCCTTCATCCCTAGCGAAAACTGGGATGCATGTGAGAAGCCAGTACTTGAGCTGAACATATTTTTACTATACATAGATGCAGCAGATTGTTCACTAGACCTGACTATAGTAGATGAGACACTCAATATTTTGAACCACTGTTTAATCTCATTATACAACGCACTTGTAAAACCTCTGTGACCAGAACCAACGAAACATTTAACCATGTGCACACTATTGCCTGCTTTAGCAGTCCTCCAGTATCAGCTCCAAACTTCCTCATGCAGCCAGCTATGGACACTGGCTTGATTTCTGTTGGCCAAAATGGCCCTCTTTAAAAGCAGACCACCATTTTGAAAGTCTTCTTTCTTTGCTAGTCCATGTAAATAGTCAGAATGTCTTCAAGGTTTCACTGCTATCTTCATTATCAGCACAGTCAGCCACAGAAACCTGAAACTGGCAGCTGTCTGGATTACAATGATGTGAAGGTGGAAGATGTAGAAGAGGACGTGTTTGCAAAAATGCTGCCCAGGGAGGATGCTCCTAAAAGACAAGATGAACAGTGGATAGGGAACCTATTGTTTCCTTAAAGGCACTCGACTAACTTTCTGTTTCTGCTTAGCCAGTAATTTAATCTCCCTTTTTTATGACAAGACAGGCTGTATATTACCTTATGAGACTTCTGAAGGAATAGCCCCATTCACAGCTTGTTGTAGAGGCCCGTGTCTCAGATATGTGGGCATCAGGCACCTTCCTTGACTAGCTAAAATTAATGGCTAGGTCCTTCAACACCTAAATTACCTTTACTATGGAGAAGTACCTATTCCTGTTGGTGTACCTGGCAGTAAGGGTTTGGGGGAAGCAGACAAAATAGGTAGAATCTTATCTACGGTCCCACTACATCTTAGGAATCCTATCACACCAAATCCCAGTGGTTGTCATTGCCAAGGGTCACAAATCTACACAGGACAATATGTTTGATGGCTCAGCATCAAATTCAGACAATGTTACTCCCAGTCGCTGACCTCCTGATAGGAAACTGGTTCCCAATGGATTGGTAATATAATCCAGGGTGGTCAGCTATGCAATTGCTTCTCAACAGGCTGAGTTGCTCTCATGATTGTGCTGGACTATCACAGCACAGGGGTAAGGTCAGCCCACTGATCAAGAAAAGTGGCTTTGCCCATGCAAAACTTTTGCAGCCACCAATGATCACTGTATGGATATAGGACAGTATAGGACACTCTGTCCATGACAATCAGTACTCAGTACTTGGACTGTACTCAGGTTGTCCATGAATCCCTCCATAAGTCAGAAGCTCCTAGCCACTTGTTGCTTTTATAAAGAACCGAAGTCATGGTGCTAACAAGAGCGCTGAGAAACATTCATACTTCAAGCCTGCCAGGCAGTGCATACCATGAGAATACGAGCTGAAAATAATGAATAAAAAACAGTTTGAGGTGGGTTTAATTTATTTATTCTTCA
Organism: Gavialis gangeticus; assembly: GCF_001723915.1. Taxonomy (NCBI): domain Eukaryota; kingdom Metazoa; phylum Chordata; order Crocodylia; family Gavialidae; genus Gavialis; species Gavialis gangeticus. The sequence goes on along the minus strand of NW_017729032.1, from coordinate 159,461,442 downwards.
AATGTGACAGCATGAGAGCTGAAGCTTCCAAGGGTTTCTCTCCTCTTAAGCTCTTCCTTTCCTCTCCCACTCTTCATTTCTTTCCTTTCTTCCTTTTTTCTTCCCTTCACACCCTTCCCTTCACCATATCTGGTCATTCACCATAGACAGCTTTCTGCAACTTTATTAAAGCAGGTCAGAAAGTAGGGACAAATTAAAAAAACCCAAAAACATAAATTTTCAGTCAGATTTTTTCCAGAGTTGATTTGCAAATGCAGCAACAGTGCCTTAAGAGAGCTCTGTTTCAGATGACTGCATTCTCCAACAAAGGATCAGGCTTCCTCTTCAGGCCACATTTCCCATGATGACCCACAGTCTCTCCTAAACCACCATATGGCCTCCTGGCAGATGTCACCCAGCTGCCAGAAAAGAATGGAGACACAAAGGGCAGAATTCTATTTCCCTTTATGCCCTTAAATTGCAGTTTTCTAGTCACGTACCTGAGCATTTTTGGTACTTGAATGGCAGAGTGGTTGTGAGGAAAGAGGGAGAGGGTGCTCCTATGTTTTAGTCCCAGCTTCAAATGAAGTGCTAGAAAGGTAACTGGATAATGCCTAACCTACAACATAGTGGCACTGCACTAGAAAGTTGAACAGATGCATATTGACAGTCGCACTGGGTGAAGTAGCCTTAGCACCCAGATCTCCTGCTTTAACAAAATTGTTATGAGCTCTGCTAAGTAGTCTAGTTCCTACTTTTGCTACAAAGTAAGTATTGGGGCCACAATCTACTTTATTCCACTAATATTATTCTACCTGTAAACCACATATAAACATACAAGTCCAGACTTTTCCAGGAAATAACTTTCTCTAGCCAAACAGAGGATATCCAGGTGTCTCTAAAACAATTTTTGGTTACGTTAATGTTTCTTATCCCTTCCTTCCATTTCTTTTCCACTTAGCTTCTTTTTCTGGCTGATTTCCTAATTTACTGTGCTGTTTTTAAACAATATATTGTTTTCACTCTACTGTCTGAGTGCATGGCAGATGTTTTTGCATATAAACTCATCATTAAATTTTAAACAAAAGTATGTAATTACATTACCAAATAAAATATCAAAGAAAGGATAAGAATGGAGAATTATAAAATAGGGATATGTAGAGATATAAACTAAAAATAAAAATAATTACCTACAGGGTGCACACATCAATAAGAATAGCTAATGGCAAGCAGGACATGGCATGCTGGTTCTGTTCAAAAAGATAATATTGTGGGACAGGACAAGGAGCAATGATTTCAAGTTGAAGAAAGGGAACTTTAAGTTGGGTATTAGAAAGAAGTTTCTCACTACAAAGGCAGTTAAGCATTGGAAAAAAGCTACTTAAAGATCTTATAGACTCTCCATCCTTGGAAGTTTTTAGGAGCAACTTAGACAAAACTCTAGACTAGGATGGTTTAATCAGGGATGATCCTGCCTTGAACAGGGGGCTGGAGTAGATGACCTCATGAGGTTCCTTCCAGCCCTACTTTCCTATAATTCTGTCATTCTCTGTTTACTCCCTACTACCACTTCCACCAGAACAAGAAAGGAAGACATTGTGCCTCTTTGAAGCATTACTTCCATGGAGGAACAAGTGATATCCCTGGTGGATTGCCACACTAATCTGTTTGCACTGTTTCCAATACTCAAGCTACTCATATATCAGGGTGATTAAACTTGTTGGGCCTCTCAGGCCTGATTCAGGCCATGGGAATTCTCTCGGGCCACAACAGGGCCTTGGAATTCCTGTGGGCTGGATGACCCACAAGCAGCAGCAGTGACATTAATCTCTGTGGGCTGCCAAGAGCTGATATTTTGGCACAACTTGAGAACCTAGAGAGTTAACGCTTCTGCTGCTCATCTCCCCCTTTTCAGCAGACACTTTATGCACCATGGGAAACTAAATCCTGCAGTTTTGGTGCTCAGTAAGGTAGAAGGGGGGAGCAAACAACATGAACTTGCTGAATTCCAGAGCCACACTGAAACAGCAGAGATGAATGTAGCCCACAGAGGTGGGGGGTCCTATCTGCAAGAAGCCCCATGGACCAGATGACCCACCTCCATAGTGTGTGGGCTATATGTTTGACACCCCTGATTTATAGGATATATCACTGTGCCATGTAGATATATTAAAAGTCAGTTGTGTGTGCCCAGTGGGAACTTCTGGGTATAGATCACTATTAAAAGTCTGTTCACTTCTATGAGTTGCCAAGCTAAGTTCTTTTGAAAACCTGGCCTACATGGAGGGTGATGATCACTGTTGAAAAGTAGGCCTGGTGAGTTTAAAATGATGAATAATCACCAGTCTCTAAACTAAGATACATCCTGGCAGTCTGTTCCCTGGTGACCAGTAGAGCTAATTTTCTGACTTTGCACAGTAAATATCATCAGGCCAATTATCTTCCCATCCTTGCACACTCCTACATGAATACTAACTGCTGACATTAGTAAGAAATCCTCACATGAATACAAGTTACGGAATCAGGCCCATTTTTTTCCAATATTTTCAACTCCAGACAGAAGGCAAGGTCACCTGTCTGGGAAAGATTGTTGTGTTTTTTTTACAAGTTATTGTAACTGCTATTCTTTTTGTAAGTTATTTAGGTTTCCTTATTCATGATATCACTTAGCACAATTCTTCTCTGCTTATATCGTTATTATAACAATGAGTGTCACCAAGGCACCAGCAAAAACAACCCAGATAAAAGATTGTGACTCATTATCATTCATTACCTTAGTGGAGAGAGATTAGAAACATAATAGAAAGTGAGAGAAGATGTACCTTCGTGTCACTTGCCTTCTGCTTCATTGGAGCTGGGAACTTCCATAGGTTCTGATAGTGAGTGACTAACTCTTTGACCTTTGATGGAGCACTTCTTATGCCTTTGTTACCCAGCATATAAACTTGAATAAAAAGTAGGATCTCATTGGAAACCAGATGATATACCTACACTGAGATTCTCTAGATTTATATAAAAATGGTCAGAGCTGTCGGTGAATTATGGTTGCCTAACATTTCCCATCACAAGGTCCTTTTTCCAAATGCTTATAGTACCTTTGCCAAATTGTAATAGTTTCAACTAAAGTTTTCTTTCTATATTCCTCCATTTCCATGGCTGTCTGCCTCAGGATGAGTTGTCTTTTTAGGTTATTTTTTAAGGTGCTTTTAGAGAATGAGGTTAAGAAAAAAGTGAATTGTTTGATAATGGCCGATAAGGTTCTTTGGGTAGATATGATATCTTTTATTAGACCAACTAAATAGCTTGGAAAATTGTTCTTTGCAAGCTTTCAGGTACCCTTCTTCAGGCATAGGGAGAGTCTGCTGTGTGCTCTCCTGGGTAGAATAGAAGCCAATATGCAAAATGCAGGTCTGTGAAAATGCAAATGAGTGGCAGTAAGGCTCAGATGAATGGGAAACAATAGGTGTGAGACAGGTAGGTTGAGGGGGAAGAGGGAATGTTGAACTGGTGATAGAATGTAGCTGGTAAAATGCAGACAGATTACCTGGACTTATCAGATGGCAGGCAGGTTATAATGTGCCATGAATCCAATGTCTATATTTAGTCCACGATTTTTTGTATCCAGTAGATTTATGAAGTGAAGTTTTTAGGCTTGTCTACAACAGGTGTTTTGTAGATTCCCTTTGAGGATTAGAACTGACATATTGGAGAGAGAACGGTTGTCTTGTGAGAAGTGTGCCCCCACAGGTAATTGGGTATTTCTTTGATGGATTTTCAGTGTACGTTCATTCTGGTACACAGCTGTTGTTTGGTTTCTCCTGCATATTTTCCATCAGGACATTTAGTGCACTGGATGAGATATATTACATTTCTGGAAGTGCAGGCGTAAGATCCAGGAATGTTGATGGTTCTGTTGTGGGGTGTAGTTATTGTGGGAGTGGTGATGTGCTGGTAGGTTTTACATTTTTGTGCATAACATCCTTACAACTGGTTCATTAAGATGCCCAAGACCTCCATGCTTTAAAAGGGAGGAACTTGAAATTTGTCACGGGAGTGACTTCTTCTGTTGTTTGCCATCCCTCATGAAAATCGAACTAAATTTATCCACAATATAAGGCTTCATATAAAAAAAATCTCCATTTACAAAGGCTCAGTAGAGATTTGTTCAAATTTGGCAGCTAAATTCTCTAAATATTTCATTTTCACTGGGCACATTCAAGTACCTCACCCTCACAATGCCAACTAGACTACATGTTTGCTAGTGACAGCATGAGCCCTGAGGGACTTCTTAGACCTTATGCTGTAAGCTGAACAAATGTTAATCAGCTTAGTGTTGTTCAGCTTAATGGAGCAGTCACCCAGTAAGGGGGAAAACCTGCTCTGATTGTCCTTCACCTGCACAGCTGTGACTTGCCACTACAGGCTTGTGAGCCGGGGCAGGACTAGGAGCAGGACCTGCTCACTGCTTCTGCCAGCCAGGAAGTGAGACCACCACCATGTCAGATGCAGCGAGACCAGAGAGACCTAAAAAAGCAGCTTCCCTGGGGTCCTCTGGTGTTGCTGAAAGTGGCATGGTGGCTCTGTACGAAGAGTGGGGCTATCAAGCTTAAGCCCTGGCAGTCCTGATCTTCCCCAGTCCTACAGTACCAAGCTGCTTCCCTGAGACTCATTAGTCTTGTTGAGTGGTGGTGGTTCAGCATTGAGAACAGGCCTGTCAGGGCTTGTGCCTGGTGGCCCTGCTCTCAGTGTGGAGCTGCTGTGTGAGCTTCAGTGATACCAGAGAGCTCCCGGGTTTGCAGCCCTGGAGTTCCCTCACTCTGAGGGGCCCAACCCTTTTTCTCCAGAGCTCAGGCAACACCTGCCATCTTGCGCTCCATCAGCTGAGCTGCCAGCCAGCCAGACACTGCTTGAGCTCTGAGAGGCCCAATTATTTTTTCTGGAGCTCCAATGGTTCACCCCCCAGCCCCCCCCTGCACTGCCAGTGGTGGAAGCAGAGCCAGTCCAGGCAGTAGCAGGAGGCACTGTGGCCACCAGGTGCTCTGGGGCAGCAGAACTCACTCTCTCCAATGTCCCTTGGGGAATGAGGCACCATGCCCAGCCCTGCTGTTCCCCAGCACCTCTGCTCACCCTGAGTCAGGAGAGGCCACTGCATTCTGGGATACTGGAGAACTTCAACATGGGCAGAATAGCTGTGGCAAGTGGCCACATGGAAGTGGAACAGAAACCAACTAGGTGGATTGGAGACAATCCTGCCCGGTAGTGGTATAACTTCAAGATGAATAACAAGTGTTTTAAAACACTTAAAAGGTGTCAATGTACAGCCAGTCCATGAGTTAAAAGCTCCAGAAGTCGCCTAAATTTACCATGTGACAAGGCAGACTGAGCATGCCTGTGAGAGAGCATAACTAAAGGAGGGCACAAAAGCAGCAGCCACTGCAGTTGCTGGCTGATTATGCAGCTGCTGCCAGCAGCCCAGGCAGCCACCACTGCACCATGGCCTACTACTGCCCAGGGCATGAAGGCTGCCCTGCCACATCTCTGCTTTGTTGTGCCTGTGTGTAACTAAATAAACTGGTATGTGCTTTCTCACAAGAGCAAGCGAGCAGTATCTAGCCCAGGACTGCAAGGGCTGAGCAGAGCTTGCTCTGTTCCTTTTGGCAGCTGGAGACCACAAAGATGTCTGGTACCTGAAGGGTATACAAAAAGCATCTTTCTCCTGTGCTGTCAGTGTCCATCTTGGCTGTCAGACAATGAAGAGGAAATCCTGATGTCAAATTATGATCTGCACTAAAGTCTTCTGAGAGAAGTTATCCAGATCGCACAGATGTTCCCACATTTATATCATGTAGAACAAGGGGGATTTCTTGTTAAGTCTGTAAAATTAGGTTAGGAATGAGTATCTCTGATCTACTTCAGTCAGGTATTAAACAGGCTTCTTATTTCAGGCAGCTCTGATTAATCCAAGTCAAAACCTGGGCCAAAAGAGAGAGCCCTGGACAAAAGAGAGAGCCCACAGGGTAACCTGTGCCAAAGTCTGGGATAATCCTTTACACAAGTCACCTGTCCAGCCTGCATTGCTGCCCTCTGACAGACTAGAATGAATGGCAATTAGATTGTGTGGTGAACTTACTGATACAGCCCAGCATGTAGGAGAATCCTCTTCATGATTAGTGGAGCCCATCCACCAATCAAGTAACTTTTGGGAGGGTTTTTGTCCCGACCCTGCTTGGGGCAAAGAGAAAAAAAAAAAAAAGAAGCCTCAGACCTGGTTCAAGACCGCACTCTGCAAGTCCAGGAGAACTTCATGGCCTTGGCCCCAAAGTGAATAAAAGGAGCTGCGTGCCCAGCACACGACAGATGCATTGGGGTATGGAGAAGAGAGAGAGGGGTTCTAAGAAGAGCTGGGGAAGAGCTGGCCACCTGGGCAGATGCCGTTGTCCTGAAGAGCCCAAAGACCTCCTCAGCAGGAGGAGAGCGGTGGATGGCCACAACCTCCATTCAGTGCACAAACAGTGCACGGCAGTGAGACCCTGGGACCCACACAAGGCGGCTTGGGTCTCCAGCCCCTCGCTCAGTGCAGATAGTGCTGCACAGAGGATCCCAGCGGGACCAAGACCCTGGGAGCTGCTTGAGGCAGCTCGGGTCTCCAATTCCTGGCACACGGCCAGGGCTTCGTGCAGGCTTCACTGCATGGTGGGTCCAAGCTGGACCAAGGCCCTGGGACCGTGCAAGGTGGCCCAGGCCTCCAACCCTGAGCAGAAGGCAGAGCTTCCAGGAGCATGTGATGGTGCTCGGGGCTACTAGCAGGCAGGTGGCCCAGACAGAGCCAGAGGCCCAAAAGGCCCCTGCAGCAAAAAGCAGCTCATCCAAGGGGACGCTGACCACCCACATGGCCCTGGAGTCATAAGTTATCAGGGAAAGGGGTTCCCACAGCCGAGGGAACACCCTGATGAGGCCTTCCAGGTGGGCTATTTTGGGAAGTATAAACAGTGCCTCATATTGTGTTCTTTTGAGTGCCTTCATTTGTGAGTTGGTTCATTGCAATAGGGTTGTTATTATATGATCCCCCTACTGAGACCCTGGTTGGAACCTTCCGCTACTACTTACCTATGACTTACCTGTATCTGGAGCCCTGGTGTAAGGTTATATAGCATTTACCCAGAGGTTATTGTTTATGTTATTTGCTTGTATATCATACATACACACACACACACACACACACACACACAGATTTATACATATGTTTATATCCATGTTTCTTTTCCTTGTGATAAGTTAATGTAAATAGATTTGTATATAGTCAGATCCCCTGACTGTCCTAGCCAGGTTCTATAGGGACAGAGGGAAACTGTGAGTGGCCTGCAGTTCCCCCACAGCACACCTGCCAGCTAACAATTCCCTTCAATTGGAGAAGGGGAGTACATACCCAAGTACACCTGGGCTACACTTGAAAGAGCAGCAATGGGTTTACAGACACACACAACACTGTCCTGGGGAAAAGTGTTAGCACAATTTATCCCTGGTACTTCCCAAGTTTTTAAACTGGGCTTGTGCATATTTAGGATCCCAGAAGAGAAGGCTTTCTATAAGGAGAAAAGGGACATCATATTATACCTGGGGTAGGCAAAATACAGCCTGTGGGCTGGATCTGGCTCATGGAGGGGCTTTGTCCAGCCCGCAGTGGGTTCCTTGGTTCTGCCTGGCCCAACCACCTTCTCACCGTGATGCGAACTGCCGCTCCCTGGGCATGCAGCAGGGCTGAGGCATCTCCGCAGCTGCACTGCCTTTCTAGGCAGCCCAGGCAATGGAAGCTCCTTCTGGCTGCCACTGCCTCTGGCCCCAGCCCCAGAGTACCAGTGGGGACTCACGCAGAGCCCCAACCTGCCCTGCGCCTGCTGTGGATTCACCTGCTCATGCTGAACAGCTGCAGCAACAGCAGCCCTGGAGGGGCAGAAGTGTGTTCCATGCTGGGGGGAAAGTGACCCCTCCCCCTCACCACGGCCTGGAGCTCCCTGCTACAGCTGCAGGGAGTCAACACTGGGCTGCCCTGAGGCTCCTTTGCACTTCCCCAACTGCCTTGCTGGGCAGCCCGGAGGCAGTGGTGATAGTGGTGGAGCCACAGAGCAGCCCAGTGCAGACTCCCCATGGCTGTCGCAGGGAAAGCCGGACAGTGGTGAGGGAGAGGGGCTGCTTTTCCCCAGGATGGAGCATACTTCTGCCCCTCTGGTGCTGCTGCTGCTGCAACTGTTCAGCATGAGCAGGTGAGTCTGCAGCAGGTGCAGGGTAGGTCAGGGTTGCACACAGGACCCTGCCAGTACAGCAGAGCGCAGGCCAGCAGCTGCTGCCACCTGGGCTACCTAGAAAGGCAGTCCAGTGCAGAGTTGCCCCAGTGCCACTGTGTGGCAGGACACACCACAGGCTGGTGGTGTGGAGCAGGCACAGAAGCCAGGTCAGGGCTGTGCATGCATCTGGCTGATCTGCTTGTGCTGGGATCAGTCTGGAGCAGGCATGGGGCAGGGCTGGGGCTGCACACTATTGGCAATGGCAGGGAGGTGCTGCATGGTACATGGACTCCCGACTGTTGTGGGGCAGGGGTAGGTGCTGATGGCTCAGGGGGGCATGCACACCCAAGCATACTCACAAACCCTCCCCCATAAACCCCACAACTCTACCCTCCCCCACACGCAATCACACACCTCACAAACACCACACCCACCCACATCACTCCCCACATACACCCCCCACACACACACATACACAGGACTCTGGGGGGAGCCCTGCTTACTGCTACCACATACGCTCCACCACACATGCAACCACACACCCCCACACACACCCCCAACCACCCTTCCCCTCCACACACCCTACAAACTCCATACCCACCCACCCACAAACACACACATCTTCACAAACATACCCCCTCACAAGCCCCCCATTCCCACTGACCCACATCCACACATACTCCACACCCTCCCCCACACCCCTACATCCCCCACAAACCTCATAGCCACCTACCCATACCCCCACACCCCTGTTGTTTCTCTCATACTCCTTTTTCTGTTTAAATAATAATAGCGATACACAATAATTTTATTATTTATCAAAGAACCTTATCTAAGGTGCTCTGTATGTTGTACCTTAGTATATTAAACAGTAGAAAAATCAGTAAAAACTATAGTGGATACATCTACATGAGATGCTGACTGCACAGTAGCTAAATAATATGAAGCAGTAGCACATCACAGCACAGTAATAAGCCCTACACATTATTAGGCTACTAATTAAGAGACACTTAAAAGGCAGTTGCCAATGCTACTGTGCAGTAACTCTGGTTATTGTGCATTTATTTATTACTTGATTACATAAGTACTAAATAAATGTGCAGTAACCACTGCACAGTAGTGTCTTGTGTAGACATGCCCAATGTTAACATTCCCCAATCAACTCCCTGGGAAAAGAAATTTCGCCTTAGTTTCAAAGACGTATCTGGGATTCTGTGGGTATAAAGCCATACACTGCAACCACACTTGTCCTGTAACACTACTGAGCTCTTATGTAGTATTCCTAATTCACAAATTCAAAGCACTTTGAAAAAGAAAGGAAGGTCATTTATTCCAAATTTATAAATAGAGGAACTCAGTATAGGACGGTCTTGTCCCCCACAAGGACAGCTGTAAACTGAGGTGCCTGCTTCACATGTGCTAACCATCCTCTTCCCCAACTGGAAGTGATGTAGGTTCATTAGTGTGGGCATGCACCTGTAATGCTTCCATCTGAGAGCATATTGAGTATATGTGCAGCACCACAATAATGTGGCTATGGTGCGTCCATTTCAGAAATTAGCATATGTGAAAGGGCATGATATGTTTCAGCATGGCTTTGCCTTTAGCCTGAGGGACAGAGAGGTGAAGGGACATTTCTTAGGTCAGTTTCAGTCAGGACTAGGACTTCAGGTCCTTGGATCCCAGAACAGGTTGTCCAGTATCTATACTGCTTGTTTATGAAAATACCAAGAAAATTCAAATATGCAAATTAAACTCAGGACATGAGCAAGAAAAGCAACAATTTTAGCTGTCTTCTTTTTGTTTAAAAGTAACATGTATTTGAGGGAGTGTGGGGAGAAAGCACTGTTTATTGTAGCCTGCTTGGGAATACACTACTGGAGCTGCTAATACAAATCCTAATTAAATGCACAAGTCTGAATTCAATATTTGTTTGTATCGAATGTCATTTTTTAAACTTGAACTATACAACAGACTCAAACTTGACACATTTGGATCTTTCATGAAATAATCTTCCCAATACAGATAACCCTGACATCAAAAATACGGCTCAAATAACAGCATACATGGGATTGAGATTTAATAAGCTTTTATCCTCTACTATTAGCACTAGCCTGAATCTTTTGGCTAGTTGGGAGTTAATTGCCAAAAGGCTTTATGGTACATCTAATTGGTTCAGTCATCTTTCTGTGGCATGAACCCTACCAGACTGCCAATATGCCCTGAACTCAAATACAGGGTAAGAGCCCATCAGTTATTTAGTATGTGCTAGAAGCATGCATTTTCTTTTTCATTCCATGTGAAAATAGTTAACCACATGGAAAGGGTCCCACCCCTCCACTTTGCAAAATGGTGAAATTAAGTTTTCCGTACAGCTACCAGGGGACTGCAGTAAATTACCCTGGTAACAGAGTTTACATTGATTCTGAAAAAAGCACTTGTCCATATGTAACAACGATAACCTTTTAGAAGGTTTGGAAAACAAATCTGACACCCCATTAAAAGGCAAATGATTTTTTCTCCACACAAGAAAAAGAAACTTTTAAGACATAGAAGGCTATTAATAAATAATGGAGGTTTTTTATAGGAAAGGCTGACATGAAAGCTTAAGCTATAAACTGTATCAGAGGCAGTATTTTGACTTGTGTGGTTTATTTGTCAAAGCAGTGAGATGGGATCTCATTTTTATTAGCTGCACAAAAGATATTTTATTGAATGTCACATTGTAATTTGATTTTAAAAGGAATAGAAAAAAATTACATTTTCTCAGATACGTAGTACTGCAAAAACATGATATTCATACTAACCACGAACCACAATGAGGAGTAGTAGAAGCCCTTCAAAATATACTCCAGTGGTCCTCCAATAGGACTATGTATTTCTAGTGTTCATGTACCGGAATACCTTTTCCTGATTTCAGTTTCACTTATAATTGTCAAGTTAAAAGTTATATGATATATACAGTTCTTTACTTTATATATATATAGATATATAGATATATACAGAGATATAAAAATTAAAGGATTAAAAATTGTTGGCTAGATTTTAATGTTTCAAAACTTTGCTTTCTTTCTTGTTTTCTACCTTGTTTTCTACCTGATTTCAGTTTCACTTATAATTGTCAAATTAAATGTTATATGATATATAAAATCCTTTACTATATATATATGTGTGTATATATATACACATATACTTTATATATGTGTGTGTATATATATATACACATATATAGTGTGTGTGTGTGTGTGTGTGTGTGTGTGTGTGTGTGTGTGTGTGTACACACTAAAGGATTACAAATTGTTGGCTAGATTTTAGTGTTTCAAAACTGCTTTCTTTCTAGTTTTATAACTTTAGTAAACCCTTCCAGGGTGAGAAAAATAGTACTAAATAGCTGAATATGACCAACTCTGGAAATAAGAAGACCTGGTACATTCCAGCAGCTGCCTTTTGCTTTGCCAGCGATTCACTTAAAGAATTTGCACAAATTATTTAACCTATCTACAATTTGCCTCAATTTCTAGAGTTGGAACATCAATATGACAGTGCCAAGATTTTGGCTTTTTTTAAGACTGAGATTAGATCTTCCTTCCAATTCCATGTCCACCCAGGATTAAAATCTTTGATAATACATGTTAACTAAATAATATATTATTAAAAATGAAAATAACTTTATTTAAAATTACAAAAACTGAAAGGAAAGTCTTTCCTTCTAGGAAACACACAAGGAATGGAAAATCTTCAGGCAATAATGCATATTGTACTAGTCTTATGCTGCTGAACTCTTATACTTATTTCATAATAACCCTCAGTTAGCATTTCCTTCTGACAGTTGAAAGGGCTCCATTTGCCAGATGCTGGATACTTACAGTATAAAACAAGAAAAAATCATCAGTGCATTTACAATACTCCCCCTGAGAAATGCAATTTGAAAGATGCATAAACTGTGCTAAACTAGCATAGCATTATCATAAAAATACCATCATAAACTGTGCTAAACTACACCATCAAACAGTCCCTATCCCTTAAAATCCAACCTAATCCATCCTATATCTCAAAGGTCTTTTCATCCAGAGTCATGGCACCCCTATCAATGTGGGCACCCCCTACCACACTCGGGCACCCTAACCTCACTCT
>NW_017729032.1:159441706-159448923 GCF_001723915.1 Gavialis gangeticus | reverse complement strand
AAATCTTCAGGCAATAATGCATATTGTACTAGTCTTATGCTGCTGAACTCTTATACTTATTTCATAATAACCCTCAGTTAGCATTTCCTTCTGACAGTTGAAAGGGCTCCATTTGCCAGATGCTGGATACTTACAGTATAAAACAAGAAAAAATCATCAGTGCATTTACAATACTCCCCCTGAGAAATGCAATTTGAAAGATGCATAAACTGTGCTAAACTAGCATAGCATTATCATAAAAATACCATCATAAACTGTGCTAAACTACACCATCAAACAGTCCCTATCCCTTAAAATCCAACCTAATCCATCCTATATCTCAAAGGTCTTTTCATCCAGAGTCATGGCACCCCTATCAATGTGGGCACCCCCTACCACACTCGGGCACCCTAACCTCACTCTCATTCCCCTCGCCACAGGCTCTCCTGGCACTATGGGCTGCACCGTGCCACTCCACCCCACCCACTGGTGGGGGGGGTAGGCAGGAAGTGGAATCTGGAAGAGGGAGGAGTGTAGAGCCTCCAGCTGCAGCTGGAGTGATAGGGAGTGTAGTGACTTGGTAGGAGTCTGGGGGCCACAAATTAACACCCCCCCAACTACATGCAGCCTTCAGACCATGAGTTAGACAACCCAACACTAGGCCATTGAATTAAAGACCTTCTCCTCCATTTTGAAATGAATTGATGGCTGCCATTGCTTTTAGTGTGGAGCCCCATCCTGTTAATATATGCTGGGTAATGTTTAATAATCTAGCAGATTGAGTTCTTCTGGAGACTTAGGCAAAAAATCATCCAGTTCCTACATCCTACCTGGGGTTAGATATGAGGTAGGAGCCAGCGTTCAATGGTGTCAAAACTGGGGCTGCTCTGGTTATGCACAGAGAAATTACTATGGAAGTATCTAGGGAATTTGGGTACCTCCACTGTTAGGAAGCAGCAGAATAGAGACTTTAAGGTCACAGCTTCAGGCTTAGACATTCATAAGTCCCACTTCAGGTATCTAACTTTTTTATTGTATGTGACCCATAGGCATCTTTGTAGATTCCCTACTCAGCCTAAATGACCTAACTTGCACTACAAATTATTAAAAAGTCCAGTAAAACAAAGAAGAATTAAACCAGCAGTATTGTGTGGACATTTTAAAGGTCTCTATAGAAAGTAATATACCATAGAATTTTTCAAAGGGGTCAAACAGTGTACAAGCACAAACCCTGTTAGAAGCCCAGTGCTCCTAACTCCTTTTGGGTACATGCAGACATTCACCACACCCAGTCTACAATCAAAGGCTTACATTAAGATGAATGATCATAGATTAAGAGTAGACATTCACCAGTGCCAGGACCCAGGTCAGGAACCCAGTGTAAATAACTTGGGATGGGGGCAGGAGTTTGGGAGATCAGGAGCGCTAGCGGGTCCGGGGAGGGCTTGGTGGGATGCAGTTGGATGTGGGGGGAGTAGCAGGTCTGTGGAGAAGGTTGGTGGGCTCCCAGGTAGGGGGTTATCTATCCAGGGCAAGGGTGAGGGTGTCAGAGGGCTAAAATTAACTCAGAGTGGGGGAGGGGAGGGAGAATACAGCTCAATGGCTGGGATGAGCAGCTGGGCTTTTCCAGCCCCAGGGATGTACTCCAAACATATGAAGATATTTCGTAGACTGAGCTAATCTGTTCTTCCTCAGGTGAACTAATTTAGATTGGGTCCACTGTTTTTTGCCTGATTTAACCTCCTTGAATATCTGCATAGATTGGAATTGGGTTAATCTAAATGTCACATCTGCACGTGCCCTTTGTGTTTTCAAAATCTAATAAAGAGTGATTTAATGCACAAAGGTATTTAGAAGCATCCTACAGAGCCTTTGGCAATCTATAATTCCCTTGTTGAAACTACAAGATGTATAGAAATAATCACTAGAAAAGTTGTTAAGATGGTAAGAAGAGCAGGACTGCAGTCACAAAAATAAAAATAAATAAATATTGCTAAATAATCTAAAGATTCAAAACAATAATAACATCACAACAATCTTCCTCCTCCAACAGCCTAGTTGTTAGAGAAGTTGCCTGTGACTGGGAGACCCAGGTTCCAAGCTGCTTTCATCCTCAGAGAATTGGGGCATGAAGAAGTAGTGTAATTTCAGGAGAGACTTGACAGTAGAAAGAGTCAGCTAGTAACAGGCTAAAGACAGCTGAGTACTATGTATCTATGGACTTGCTTTTACTAAAAGGAAAGTCAGAGATCTTGAAACTTGTTTCTACCACTCCACCAGGCTTTCTTTCCTTTTATATTATCCAAATACTGCACACATGCCTTTCTGCTAGGGATTCTGGGTCAAGTCTCCCAACAGGCCTCTCCTGCATGAAGCACCATAATGAGGGCTTCTAGCCTTTACAAATAGCAGATATCTATTCCAGCCCCTGGGAGCTGGAGTTTCAAACAGGTAGAACACCATGGAAAGAAGCCAGCTGTCTGCCCCCAGTGTTTTTCCCAGGATTTTAAGGCCCCTAGCATATGTTTAACAAAAGGTTCGATGAGATCTGATCCACGATCCAAACAATTGTGCCTCCTGTCATGCTATAAACACATAGCAGGAGGCACAATTGTGGAGTCATGGATCAGATCCAAATCACATCCTATTGCCAATGCAGAGGGAGACCAGAGTCATGATCATGATCCCAGACTAATCCTGGGCTCCCCCTACACTGCCAAATAGTAAGCTGGGTGTACCTGACTTGGAGCGCCAGTTAGCTGATGGCTGCTCCCAACCTTGGGAGTGCATTAGAGTCCTCAATTCCAGGGTGCCCCACAGGCTGGGAGTGCCAGTCAGATAATGGGTAGGAGCATTCATCAGCTGATGGGCACTTCCAGCCTCAGGGGTGTCCTGGAGTCAAGGGCTCCAATGTGCTCCCAAGGCTGGGAGTGCCCATCAGCTAATCAGCCAGGCCACATGTTCAGTTTAGGGCATGATAAAAACCATCCACAAAGGTATTACCCATTTTTTGTGTAACGACTTTGTGGCTTTTTCCCTGTTTTATAGCACCATTAATTGAATAAGCGTGTGTCTTGGTAACTACTTAAGACATGATTAAAGTAGTAGCAAGGACTCCCACAAGGGCAGCATCCAACTCTATGAGCCACAGTCAAGCTCCTCCATGCTTGTTGTTATTCTTTCCATGTTTGCTGCCCAGTGACCTAGCTTCAATTAGAAAGCACTCTCCCTTTGGTGATTAACCTACCACCCTGTTCTGTGGCTGATCAGTGTTCATATCACTGCAGGGCATTCAAAAGATTCACAAAGTCCACTCAGAGGTTTCACATAGGAATAATCCACAGTGTTGTCATCTTTCTGAGCTCTTTACAACAGAGATTTGCTCCGTTATTTTTCTATAGCCAAAAACAAGTGAAAACTAAGAGCTGATATTTTCTGAGGGGTTCCTTGAGTCTAAAAATCCTGAGAATCACTGTCCTAAGACTTTTTGTGAGCAAGAAAGGAGGAGCAGGTCATGGAAGATTCTGGGCATCTGCAGTTCACCTTTTGACTCAGCATCCACTCTCTGCCACCATGTGAGACAGGATAATGGACTAGATGGACCCAATAAATGGTAGTTCTTATGTTTTTAGGTAACATTTACTTCTGCCCCCAAACCAGTTCTCACTAACAAATCTCTAACTACTGGGAGTTGGTTGGGCCCAATATGTAACTGAATCTTTTGCTAGAATTGAGTTTTCTTTTAGTTTGCCTGCAATATCCCAGTGTTCTTTCTCCCAGCTTCACCTGCAACTATAAAAATGCATTAGTTTCCTTTAGTCCTGTTATTAATTACATTCAAATGTTTTGAAATAAGAACAGCTTTACCATATTTTTATCCTGTTGAAATTCCCACTATCAGAGTTACATTGTTTATTATTCCTTGCCTCTGTGAAAAACAGATACATTTTATTTTGACTAATTACTGTCGGTTTTTAGCCTTTTTTTTAAGTTAGTTTCCATTAACTTGATTGTATCGCTTTCCAAAAATGAGGTAGTGTTCTTGTGTCATATGAACACTATTAAAAATGCCTCCTTTTGATGTGCGACCCCTTTAAATCTCTATATATGTAAGTCATCTGGCTCTAAAGCAGGAGTACTTATTTGGGGGGTTTTTTACAACCTAGCAGAGAATAAAACTAATAAGTATTTCTAGTTCTTCAAAGATTGATTTATTATCAGTTCCAAAAACATGCCTTTCCATTTGGAAAGTCATTTGCTCAGTTATGATTGCATATAAACAGCTGCTAAGGGTCAACATGGGCCTTGGTGCTTGTTACTGCTTGCACTTCTTATGATTTTAGCTCAGCATGGCTCATATGGGTGCCCGGGGATTCCAAAGTCTGTACTGATTACCAACTATAGCCTTTTTAAGATCAACAGAAGCAGTCTAAGAACTAACGGTGCCAAGGCAGTCTGAGGCACTGTAGCAATGCCTGAGGTCATAAAATGAGCAATGACAATTGTCCTGTCCTTGCTGATTTTAACACTTTAAAAGTTTTTTTTAACATCACACAGAAGACAAAAGGAGATTCTAGACCAAAGTGATGCCACCATATAATAGAACATGTTTGGAGGATGGGGGTTCTTGTCTTTGTTGTTTTTTATTGTTGTTTCTAGATAGGTGCCATGTTTTAATTATAACGAATATACATAAGAACTTTACTCTGAAGCATTACTTCATTCCTACCTAGCTGTTCTTTCAGTGAATTTGTTCTGAAATACGTTACATATGTAAAAAAGCAAGAAAGCAATGCTTAATATTTTCACAGCCACCTTAGGAAATTATTAAAATGATGAAAACAGAGCGGGTCCTTTACATGAAAAAAGTATGCAGTTGCCCCAGCCCAAGAATGAAGGGAGATTACCTGCTATATTAACACATTGTTGTTCTTATTTCTACTCTTATTCCTACCCTTAGTATTATTAGAATCCAAGGCCCTCTCTGCATTTATGTCACGATTAAGATGTTAACCGTGCCATAATTAATAACATTGCCACAGATTCAAGTCAATGTATGGTGTGATAATATACCAAACAAACCATAAAGTTATTCCACAAATAATGTGTAACATGCTTGTGACTTCCTTTTATCATGCCTTAAATTGAATGTGGGGCATGTTGGGGCTGATAGATAGCTGAGCATCAGATTCTGGTATGGGGCAGTGGGCTCAGGCTTGGGACTGTACTAGGTCTCTGCTGGATCCCCTGAAGCGGATGGGGCACTGTAAGCCCAACACCAGGGGATGTTTCCCCAAGGCTGGGCTCATTGTGCCCCAGACCTTAAAAAGCAGATATACAGTGGGGCTGCAGATGCAGTTTTTAAAGGTTCTAGTGCACTGGGACCCAGGATTGGAAAAAGGCTCCTTTATCCTGAGGTCCCGGTGTACTAGAAACTTTAAAAATCGTGTCTGCAGCCCAGCTGTACATGTGGTTTTCAGACATTCTCAGCATATGGGGACTCCCAGATCAAGAAGTCTCTCCCTAATCCCAGGGTCCCTGCACACTGGGGATGTCAGAGAACTGCATGGAGAACAAAGCTGCATATGCATTTTTTACAAGCCTCAACATGCTGGGACCCTGGAATTGGGAAGAGGCTCCTTGACTTCAGGGTCCTGGCACACCAGAACCTGTAAAAAACAAATCTACCTCCAAGCTGCACATGCAGTTTTTAAAAACCATTGCTATAAACTTTCACTGGGGGTTCTGGTTGAATCATACCAGAACCTCAAGATCAAGGACCAGTTCCTCAATCTCAGGGTCTCTATGTGCTGGGGATAACCTAAAAATGTTTAGCTGGGATGCCAGGCATCAGAGGCTCTGAGCAAGGGATCCCCTGGGAGCCTTGGATTTCCTGTGACTAGCAGCTTGGCCAGAGCTTCAAGGTGCAGGGTTTTGACAATCAACTGATTGTTGGCTCCAGCTAGACAGCCCCAAGTCTCAAACCAGGCATTGTCCAAAGTGGAGCTGACTGTCTGCCCTGACCCAGGACTGTAATGTTGGGGCCAACAAACAGCTGATTGTCCCCAAACTGCTCTGGGTCTTAGACTGGGACTATCCGGCTGGGCAAACAATTAGCTGATTTTTGGCCCTGCATGTGGGACTGCAGCACATGATCTTGAACTTGCCCAGTGGTGGGGGAACCCTTGATTATTATCCTGGGTTCTGCCTGAGCTGGCAGGTAGTAATGACACGATTGGGATCCGATCACCAATCCCAACAATCATGGCTCCTGCCATGCCACAACTGCATAGGAGGCAGCAAGAATTTGGAAATCAGATCCCATCACTCTATTAAATGAACATGTTCTAGAGGCCTAAGTTGCATACCATTCACCTGTAGAGGCTTGCATTCAAATACCAGATTAGATAAAAAATGATAAAGTTATGCATCTCATTCTTCATTCTATATAAGCACATAATATCACTTTAAGACTGGCACCATATGCTAAAGACATTGGGATGGAGGACCATTCAGACTTTTGAATGGTCTACATGGGGATGTTCTTGAAGCACAGAGGAAACACTCTGGGAACTGCACCAGGATTGAACTTGGCCTTTGGAGTGTTTATATATTTTATTGATGCACCGGAAAATATTGTGTCTTAGTCAAACTGGTGTCACAGCACATCCATGACATCCACCCACAAAAATAAATTCACCAGTTACCAGCACTCTGGGTTCAGAGTGCTCTAATAAGACTCTGGCTCCAAACACCAGTAGCCACAATGTCTTTCAAATGTGTTTGGAAGTGGGATTTTCCAAAGCACTACATCAAAGGTATCTAGTGCTGAATTCCCATTGAAATTAGACATGCTACAGACTTTCAAGGGGAGTTGTACTTGAATCATTTAGGTGTACCTTCAAGCCATGGAAGCCTTTCTAAAATGCAAGTTGGTTTCACTGTGCACAACAAACCTCCTGTTCAAGTCAATGAGAAGTTGAGGTCATACAGAAGGATACAGGATCACATCTCCTTAATTGCTCTTTAGCTCATTTCTATTTTTCATGTATCCATTTATTATTACCTGGCACAAATCACCAACAGCATTGCATAGTTCAAATGAAAAGACCATGGATTCAGTAGGTTCCTGAACCTCAACATGGATTCAGCATTTCTGATAGGAATCATAGCAAGACAAGAATGTTAAGTCAGGGTGATAGAATCATAGAAAATTAGGGTTGGAAGGGACCTCATGA
>NW_017729032.1:159416908-159440729 GCF_001723915.1 Gavialis gangeticus | reverse complement strand
AAACTGAACAAAGTACTCCAGATGTGGCCTCACCAGTGCTGGATAGAGAGTAATAATCACTTCCCTTCACCTGCTGGCAACACACCTACCCATGCAGCCCAGTATGTCATTAGCCTTCTTTGCAACAAGGTCACACTGTTGACTCATATTCAGCTGACTGTCCACTGTAACCCCCAGGTCCATTTCTGCAGAGCTGCTGCACAACCAGTCAGCCCCCAGCCTGTACTGGTGCATGAGATTGTTCTGTGGTAAGTGCAGGACTTTGCATTTGTCCTCATTGAACCTCATGTTATTTCTTTTTGCCCAATCTTCCAATTTGTCTATGTCGGTCTGAATCATAGCCCTAGCCTCTAATACTCCCCCCAGTTGGGTGTTACCGTCAAATTTGCTGAGGGTGCACTCTATGCAGTCTTCCAGGTTGCTGTTGAAGACATTGAACAAAACTGGCTCCAGAAATGACCCCTGGGTACTCCACTTGATACCACCTGCCAACTAGACATTGAGCCATTGATTACTACCCTCTGACCCTGATACTGTAGCCAGTTTTCTTTCCACCTTAGGGTCTGTTCATCCAGCCCATACTTCCTTAGCTTGCCTATGAGAATGCTATGGGAGACAGTATCAAAAGCCTTGCTAAAATCAAGGTATACTGGTCTCCCTACATCCACAGAGACAGTCATCTTGTCATAGAAGGCAATCAAGTTGGTCAGACATGACTTGCTCCTGGTGAATCTATACTGACTGTTTTTAATTACCTTTTTCTCCTCCAACTGCTTAGAAATGGATTCCTTGAGGATCTGCTCCATGATTTTTTCAGGGACTGAGGTGAGGCTGACCAGTTTGTACTTCCATGGATCCTCCTTCTTCCCATATGGGCACTATGTTTGCCCTTTTCCAATTATCTGGGACCTCTCCTGATCACCGTGAGTTTTCAAAGATGTTGGCCAGTGGCTTTGCAATCTCATCACCCTCAGATGCATCCCATCTGGCTCCATGGAGTTGTATATGTCAAGCTTCTCTAAGCAGTCCCTAACCTGTTCTTTCACCACTGTTAGCTGCCCACCTTCTCCCCAAACTGTTCTGCCCAGTGCAGTAGTCTGAGAGCTGACCTTGCCTGTGAAGATTGAGGTGAAAAAGGCATTGAGCACTTCAGCCTTTTCTGCATCTTCTGTCACAAGTTTACCTCCCTTCAGTAAGGGACCCACACTTTCCCTGGTCCTCCTTTTGCTACCAACATACTTGTAGAAACCCTTCTTGTTACCCCTCACATCTCTTAGTAGCTGCAACTCCAATTGCGCTTTGGTCTTCCTGACTTCATCCCTGCATGCCCAAGCAATGCTCTTATACTCCTCCCTAGTTATTTGTCCAAGTTTCCACTTCTTATAAGCTTCCTTTTTGTGATTTAGTTTACTGAAAAGTTAGCTGCTAAGCCAAGCTGGTCTTCTTTCATACTTACTAGTCTTCCTGCACATCCGATTGGTTTGTTACTGCACTCGTAGTAAAGCTTCTTTAAAGTACTGCCAGCTCTCCTGGACTCCTCTCCCCCTCAGACTGGCTTCCCAGCAAAAATATTTCATGGTTTTTCCATTAATGCAACTACAGAACCATTTTCCCAATATTTTTTATGAAATAAACCCCAGACATGATATCGTTCTTCAATATTGTTCAGCCAGCTCTCCTAGACTCCTCTCCCCTTCAGTCTGCCTTCCCAGGGGATACTGCTCATAAGTTCCCTCAGTGAGTCACAGTCTGCTTTTGTGAAGTCCAGGGTCCTTACTCCCTGCTCTCCATCCTTCTTTTCCTCAGAATCCTGAACTCAGTCATCTTGTGTTCACTGCTGCCCAAGTTGCCATCCACTACTACATTCCCCACCAATTCTTCCCTGTTTGTGAGAAGCAGATCAAGAAGAGCATGGCCCTGAGTTGGCTGCTCCAACACTTACACCAGGAAGTTGTCCCCAACAATCCCCTAAAGCTTCCTAGATTCCCTGCACACTCCTAGCAGATGTCCAAGTGATGGAAATACTCCTTGAGAACCAGGGCCTGTGATTGGAAAGCTTCCACTAGCTGTTTGAAGAAAACCTCACCCACCACTTCATCCTGATCTAGTGGTCTATAGCAGACACCTACTCCAACATCACCCTTGTTGCTCTCCCCTCTAACCTTAACCCAGAGAGTTGCAACAGGCCTGTCTTCAGTTTCATATTGAA
Source organism: Gavialis gangeticus (assembly GCF_001723915.1). Taxonomy (NCBI): domain Eukaryota; kingdom Metazoa; phylum Chordata; order Crocodylia; family Gavialidae; genus Gavialis; species Gavialis gangeticus. The sequence goes on along the minus strand of NW_017729032.1, from coordinate 159,438,520 downwards.
GCTCTGAGCAATCATATGGCTCTTTTACATAAAGTGCAACTCCTCCTCCTCTTCTCTCCTGCCTGTCCTTCCTGAACAGTTTGTACCCATCCATGACAGTGCTCCAGTCATGTGAGCTATCCCACCAAGTCTGTCTTATTTCAATCACATCATAGTTGCGTGACTGTGCAAGGACTTCCAATTCTTCCTGCTTGTTTCCCAGGCTCTGTGCATTTGTGTACAGGCACCTAAAGTAACTAGTTGATTGCCCTGATTTCTCAGGAAGAATGAAAACAGTTCCCCTGTTTCCCCCTCCTGCTTGCTCTTCCTCCAGGTGTCCTGCTTTCCCACTTACCTGAGGACCTTGGTCTCCATCTCCCAGCAAGCTTTGTTTAAAGCCCTCCTCACTAGGTTAGTAAGCCTATCTGTGAAGATGCTCTTCCCTTTCTTCATCAGGTGGATCCCATCTCTTCTCAGCAATCCTTCTTCTTAGAACAACATCCCATGGTCAAAGCCAAAGTCCTGCTGGCAACAGGCAATCATGACACTTGTACAAACAGTGAGGAGACACACTGGCATATATAATTTCTTTACCATCCTATTAGACAAGTTACAGAGAAAATCTAATGGGGGGCTATGGAGACCTGCATACAGATGGAACAATATACAGATGTCTGGCACATTTACATAAAGAACAGCTTTGTCTTACCTGATAATGTACAGAGAGGCAGCTAAGGAAGACAGCTCAGAAGCTCTAAAATAAATTTAAGAAGCAGAGGGAGAAAAGAACACAAAGCAAAAAGAGACCTGAACAAAACTGTGATAAAAGAAAATTGCAAATAAGACAAATATTACCCCCATTACCCCTCCACCTGCACTACCACCACAACTAAACTACTCACTCACATGTACACATGACTACTCTTTAACTACAGGAAGTGGTCTGTCTTGTAGAAGGATGTGATGTGGGCAGAAAATTATGCATATAGGACTCGAAGTTAATGGCAAAACTTCTGTTGCTTTCCTGCATTCCAGTACAGGGATGTCAAAGATATGGCCCTTGGGCTGGTTCTAGCCCACGGAGCCCTGTAACTCAGCCCCTGTTACTGCCCCTGGGTCTGAGTGAGCCTATATGGCACACACTGGCCCAGTCCCATGCTCAGGGTCCAGAATACATATGTCACACACTGCTATTCCATGATCTGCAATACACTTGATGCCTTCCCTGGCCAGTCTGAGAAGCATGCTGCACATGATACATACCACAAACTGTGCTACTTTCAGCACCTATTCACGGCACAGATCTTGAACTGACTGCAGCAGGTGCCTCATGTAATGTGGATCTCAGAGCAGGTACCACAAGCTCTGGCTCCAGCACAGAGAAGGGGGGAGGGAGGCAGGAGGCCTGGGCCCGATCTAGCTTGTGAATTGGCCCTGCACTATTTTGCTTGACACTCCTGCTTCAAGTGATGCAAGATTAGGCCCATATTGTGCAGGAGTTCACTTTTGTGCAGAAGAGGCAGCAAAACTAACCATATTATGGAAGAGGTGAAGGAAATATCCTCCTAAGAAAAAAAAAGAGGAAGGACTGGGGGTAAGACTTTGAAACAAATAGTTATTAAAATCAGATTTTGAGCTTGAGTCAGAGATCCTGTGCTTACCACTCTCAGTCCAGCATTAAACATAAATCAGTTCTCTGTTCTTCACAAATATGCAAAAGTTTGACTTAAGTGCAGTTAGACTGGGACAGATTTTGCTTTTAGTGCAACCTCCATCATCATGGTCACCTTCAGAGACTAAATGGCTTGTCCTCAAGAACCATCTTACTTTGTGGGATCAGGCAGATGCAGTATGGCATAACACAAACTGAACAGTAGGTTACACTAGCACAGAGGCAAGAATTGTTGTGGGTGATATCTTTTATTGGACTAACTCCATGGTTGGACATAAAGCTTTCAGACATGGTTAGACATAAAGCTTTCAGGTATCACAGTATCCTACTGAGGACTCTGGGAGAGAAGCAGACAACACAGGCCTAAGTAGCAGATGTAACAAGAGCTTGTGTAAAACCCCATATGTAAATAAAAAGAGGCTACAAGGGAAATTATCAGGTAGCCAACAGGCAGGAGAGATGCAGTAAAATAAAATTATAATGGAAGGCCAAGAACGTTCAGGAAGGTGGTTGCCATCTTTGAAGTGCAGAGGTTAGCAAGTATAAAGTTGATTATGGACCATGAAGTCATTGTCTATACTAAGTTCCTGGTACTTAGCATCCAATAGGCTGATGGATTTATGTTCCCATGCTCTTCTTGTTCAAAGGTAGATTTCCTTTGAATGCAAAAACAGGAAAGTCAGTCAGTGAATGATTGTTCTGTGAAAAATATTCTCCCATCGGTGCTGAGTGTTCATCTGCTACTTAATTTTGCCATGTGTGCTTCTTTCCCAGGGGCCTGAGGAAAGCTTATGCCTATCCCAATCCTGTAATTGGCCCAATAAAAGATATCACGCACAAGAATTCTTGCTTCTTGCATATTTCCTGATCTATTGTGACCACAACAACATGCTAGAATATCCATTTTTAACACCTATAATTAATTCTCCTTTTGTAAACTTTTTTCTCCCTTGAGCAGATCATATTACTGATCAGCAGGGATCCTAGTTTTCTCTGAGAAAAAAAATCCCCAATTTTCAAGTTAAAAGCAAGTAACCCAAAATCCACATTTTTCAGTAATTAAAATGAAATGCCACTAATACATAAATATATAATTTTTAACACAAAAATTGGGGATTTTTTTAATCAGAGAAAACCAGAATCCCTGCTGATCAGGATGAAACCTTGAGATTATACACTCCTTCAAGAGAAAAACTTCTGACAGCTAGTTCTTTTATAATATTAATAGAGCTGTCTGAAGGTTGATAATTCTGCTATCCAGGTCAATCTTTGGATTATAAAATCTATGATATGAGCTCTGGAACAGCCTGTGTCACCAATGCAATGTTCAGGGATTTCATTTAATCTCCTTACAAGTAATTAACATGTTTTGTCACTGTTTTCTGTTTCTCATTCAGTGGTACACAACTGTCCCTAAACATATTTATTATTAGTCAGCCAATTTCTTTTTTGAAAAGGGATTAGTCAAAAGCTAATGGTAGAAAGGATGAGCCTTGAGGGATGTATTCATTAATATAATGGCTTTATTCTGGACACAGTAAAAATACTATAGAAAGAAATACTATCAAAGATCATGCTTTCTGGAACCCAAAGATTACAAATAGATTTCTTGAGAAAATTATTAGTGCCCTGGCACAGACAAACTGGAGGACCAAAAAGATCAGAATAATTAGTTAAAGCACCCCCACTGCCATTTTGAAACACAGGATGCTGCGGGTATTTTAATTAAAGTGGCTTCTGAGAGCCGCTCTAGTTAAAATGCGCCCCCCCCCAGCCACATCCCGGAACATGTGTATAGGTGGCTTATGCTTGTATTTAGCTGCACTGCTTACTAGTGACTACCTACTATCTATTTAAAAACAAGGCATAGAAAAAAAAGTCCTAATTTTTTTTTCAGCAGGAGCAGAGACTAAGAAATAACAATAACTAAAGAGTATCTAAAACCTCCACAATCTGTAGTTTTCTATTTCCAAAAGTATGCTGGTCAGCTATATTTTTTTTAAATCTAGAAGCTATCAAGATTTGGTATAGCTTGTAAAAAACCAGCTATAAGTTTGTTTTTTTCCCATTTTAAAATATTCCCAATTATTTTAAAATTGTACCTGAACATAAAAAATGTTGATAAGGAGAGACAAAATTAGAAATAGAATCTTTGGAAAATGGATAAAGTCTTGGAGATTAGACTCCAAGTAGTTTTTATACATGTAAGCTTATTTTGTGATGACACTGACTAAGGTGAAAGAATGAAAGTTTATGAGCCGCCTCTGTCATATCCCATCTTTCAGCCATTCTTCCTAAGAGGTAGAAACCCCAAAATGGTCACAAAAGCATCTTAGCTTTGGAAGCCATTCTATGATAATTAGAGACAGAACTATTGATTTCAGCCAGTTTTCAACTTCTGATGAATGGAGATTATAAACATTGCCAACTGGAAATCAGTTCCCACCATTGATATAAATGGGAGATATAATTCTAATAAAAGCGTAGCTCTGCAAAAGAACAGTATATGTTTCCTGAAGCATGCATGGGTAATGAAAGATCTTGGGATCTGAACAAGCAAGAGAGATAAATGAAAATGTAGTTTTCCCCCTGTTAATGGTTAATTGATCCAGAAGTTTAGATGTATAAAAACTACTTGGAGTCTAGTCTCCAAGACTTCATCCATCTTCCTAAGATTCTATTTCTAATTTTGTCTCCCCTTACCAGATTCTCTCATGTTGCCTGAGCTATGTAACCTAATACAAAGTGACCTCAACAACACTAAGACTGTGATTAATTAGAAATTAAAAAATAGAGCCCAGTCCCCTTGTTCTATAGTACCCTTGTAGTCTATTGCTAAGGCAGATGTCAGCAAAAAAATGGGAGAAAGCAAATGCTTTTCTGGGTAGCCAAATAATTTCCAAGAACCTCAGTACATCTGAAGCTTATATTTATTGCCTGGCTAGTAAAATCTCACTGATCTTAATGAAATCTGTCATAAGAAATAATTTCTTTCTTATTCCTAACAGAAATACGGAAGAGTTAGCAAAGTTCTTATTTCAAACATTATGTAGGATTAATACAGTATTCCTATTAGACATTAACGTACAGGCAGTATTAAATATGCACTGCAGCACAGTCACTATTACACACATCTATGCTTCCTTCTTAGAAGGGTGAAAGAGGACATGGAAATTATGGGGTTTTTATACATTGGGTCACTGCAATGTCAAACTGAAAGCTCCATATATCCCTAACTATCATGACAGTCCCCTATACTCACTGACTCCTGCTTTTCAGGAAAGCTTTATCCTATAAATGGAGCATCAGATTTAACTTGTACTGGTTTAAGAGCATTTTCCAGATAATAAAGATTAATGATCCTTGGGCAATTACCAGTCTCTACTGTTAGCAGGGGACAATGCAATGTGAAGTAGATTTGTCTTATTGGAATATAGATCTAGTAGAAAATTAAAGTGTCCAGAGAAGTGGTGTGATGATAAAATCACTGTAGGTGCACAGCTTAACAGGGTGGTAATTGGATAGTGGGTAATTATAAAAAGAAAGCCATGTGTATATGTCTGTGTGTGTTTGAATGTGTCTGTGTGTATATGTGTATGTGCAGAAGCTTGGTAGGTGAAGTAGTACAATAAATACTCAGCTCTGTAATCTAAATGTCTTTTCTCTGGGCTGCATTGACTGTTACGCTTAGGAGAACTAGCTGAACATAGTGTAATTCCTCCAGAAAACAAGCTCCCTGATTTCTTAGGATGCATCTGTTAAAGAAAAAGTCATATAAGCACAAAAGACAACCAGCTCACTCACTTGCTGCCAAATATTAATACCTCAGCCAAGTTTCAATGGTCTGTATTCTGCCAAGATGCCTAATTGCAGGTCAGAAGTTAATCTTCAAGCAAGATATAGTCAGATGTCCTAACTTGTGGCTCTAGTTTTTTTTCAGTAAAATAATTAATGATTGAACACTAAGACATGGTAACTCCACAGGACTGCAATACTTTATCAGTCTCCAGCATCACTGAGAAAATAGTTGAGAAAATGGTCATGCTTGAAAATAGGCTGCAGATACAGGCAGAATTAGGCAGGCTGGCAAGGTGGATGGGTTGGAACCAGATGAAGTTCAACATTAAGAAGCGTAAAGTGCTCTGTCTGGGGATGAACAACTCCCAACATACTTACAGGCTTGGTGGCACCAAACTGACTAGCACCATGACTGAAAGGGACCCAGGGGTAATAATAAACCATAGTATGAACATGAGATCTCAGTGCAATGCTGTAGCCAGCAGGGCAACCAATACACTGGCATGCATCAACCGATGCATCTCAAGCAAAAACAAGGAAGTGATTCTTCCACTTTACTCAGCAGTGGTGAGACCACAGCTGGAGAACTGCATCCACTACTGGGCACCACACAAGGATCGAGCTTCAGAGAGTCCAGAGAAGAGCCACCCATATGATCAGAGACTTGCATGGCAAGCCATACAAGGAAAGTCTGAGGGACTTAGGACTCTTCAGCCTGAACAAAAGAAGGCTGAGAGGGGACTTGGTAGTAGCTTACTGCCACATCAGGGGAATACATCAAGGGCTTGGTGAACAACTATTCTCCAGGGCACCTTTGGGGGAAAACCAGGAGTAATGGCCACAAACTTCTGGAAGACTGTTTCAGGCTTAACACTAGGAAAAACTTCTTCACAGTCAGGGTGCCCAGACTGCAATAAACTCCCTCCAGTGAAGGTGCAATCACCTACCCTGGAAAACTTCAAGAGGAGACTGGACAGTCACCTCACTGGGGTCACCTGGCCCCAGTTGTCTTTCCTACCTAGTGCAGGGGGACTGGACCGGATGATCTTGCATGGTCCCTTCCAGCCCCGAACAATCTATGAATCTCCTAAAAACATTTTAACATAGCAGAAGAGAAATCAACTTTATGGAACAGAAAAAACTTAAATATTTGACTTAAGTGATGGAGGAGTATAGCCTGGTGAATTAGGCAATGGACTGGTAGTCAAGAAGTTCACATTCTGTTCTCAGTTCTGCTATATGAATACAGGCATATATGATTTCACTCTCACCTTCTCCTCTTACTCTCTGTTTGTCTCATTTGCCCGTAAACCCTTTGGATCAAGATTATGTCTGCGTGCCTCTAGCATATATGTTCCTAGCTTCCACTGGGGCCTTTAGCCACGGCAATGAGCATTTTTTAAAGTGTGAGACCTGAAAGTTAGCTTAGTACAAAACATGGTATACCATTTTTTTCTCTATAGTGGCTTACCTCAGTAATGGGCCCAATGTACAAAATCCAGACCCAGAACAGAACTCTCCCAAATATGGAGGAAATTCTGGTCTTGTGTTCCTTTTCAGGGCCATTTTTATATCAGTTAAATATACTTGTTTTTAAAAATCATTAATAATATGCTATCTCTTCATAGCAACAACCCAAGTCCTCTGCACACTGAAGAACAGTGGATCTCAGATGTGTGAGTCATTCACCTGGAAAAATCCCTCTGAATTACACGAGTACAACTGCAGCAAAGAAACCACCTCTGTTTATCCCTTCTGGAATGGTTGCAGTGTAGACAACCAGACTCTGCATGGTATTTCTCAGAACAAATTATTCATCTGCTTACAATTCAACCGTTCTGTCCATTTTCCTTCCTGTTAAGGGTTACGCCTTTCATGTGGATATTTAAAAGCACTGTTATGCAACATATACAAAAAGCTTATTATTATAAAACACATTAAATAAAAGTGTGGCAACTAATCACAGCATAAAAAGGAGATTAGGCTAAATATCCCCATTGAAGAAAGTGCCTATTTAACTTCTTCAGTGTATTTGCATATAAAACCTTATCATCAATATTTACTTTGGCCAGAGTGCTGGCCACAACAGGCAGTGGTTTCTCCATTACTGTGCTTCTAATTCAGACAGAAGCTGGGTTTGCAGTACTTTTCTTCAAGGATATCTAAACTAAAGAATAAACTAAAAGATCAATATTCGTATAAACACATGCTGTAATTTAAGGAATTCTTTATCATAGAATCAAAGATGTTACAGCCATCCTCCCTGCCATGCGCAGCAGGTTCCCCAGTACTTCGTTATGTTCAACCTAAAATGATTCAAGGCACGAAAATTTTACCACTCCCTTTAGAATAGTATTCCCATCTAACCAGCTTCAAGGGAGGTATACAAAGACTTAATCAAACCCAACTTCCAGAATTTCCTAATATGCACCCTACAATTTCTTACGCTTCACTTCATTCCATGGCTCTGAGCTTTACCCCATTGACTTTATTCAATTTACTCTCCCATTTTAGATACTGTAAACCAGAACAATTTCTAGTCATTACTATATCACTTCCACCCTCAAACAATCATCTGTATTTGGTTCTTTTAATTATTTAGGCTGGACCAATAGTGGAGGAAAATGCCCTAGAGCCAGGATCACCTCTGTATCATGAAGTCATGTCATGAGATTGACATCCCTAAACGCAGCATTCTGTGAGAATATGAGAACTAAGAGCAGGCTAGCTGCTTCCCGCTTGGCTTGCCCTCTCCATCCACTTGATCTCCATTACCAAAACACTGACTCTACTGATTTGGCCTCAGTGAGAGTATCTACATGAGTCGCTATGTCGCTGTAGTGACAAGCTACAGTAACATAGCTCATCACTACGGTGACTCAGCATCAGTGGGCACGAACCATGTCGCTGATGCTATTGCGCAGTAGCAATGATCTACTGCATAATAGCTCATTGCTACTGTGCAATAGGGTCAGAAACAACCCATACGCTGCCAGGATTGTGCAGTAATTAAATAACTGCTCGGTACAACTGCACAGTCAGGGGCACATGTAGACGTGCCCAGTGTGGCGCAGATTGTGATACTCTTATTAATACTGGGTAACTCTTTTCCCCAAGCCACCCCAGTGACCTCACTGAGCTACTCATAATACGTGAGGTACTATTCAATATGAAGAGAGGCATCATGAACTCACCCAAAGTGGAAGTACGTTTGGTGTAGTGCAACACTACACAATATTGTCTATATCATTATATCACTGAGTTTGGTGAACATTTCAACTAAGACATGAACCAAATGGAGTTTCAATCACCTAAATATTACAGTTTTTTCCAAACTCTTAATCATTTTTTTTTACCCTAGTGTAAATTGCTTCTTGATAACTTTCTGGAATTCAGCTATCCGGAGATGCACAAAGTATACCAATTTCAGTCTCTGTGGAAGTATTTAAAGAATAATTATCAAGTCCTTTCTTCTCACATATGGAGTCCAGGGTTATACTGACTTTTCTTACTATCATTCTGAAAATGCATGTAAACTGGTGGCCTCAGATGGAGGCATGTAATTTTGGATGCATTTCTCAGCATCCATAATTACACTCATTTAAACACTGAACCATCTGATTGGCATTCTCAAATTAGGAAGTACTATACTTACGGTTCTGATTATTCACAGTGATTATTCATATTCCTTCAATACACAAACGATCTACTGAGGTCAATACAGTTTGTGACATCAGGCAGTACTTAACGTGAGTGAAGGTCTCAGAGTTATGAAGTACTCAGATTCTATAGAGATAGGGAAGGGAAGGGAAGGGAAGAAGAATTTGGCATTAAATGTATGCAGTACAGGGTGTAAATAATTATGTCAGCAATTCTAGTCCCAGCTGGAACTCAAATAAAAGTCAAAGCTATTTGATGTGAGACCACACATTACACACATCCCTGCAATACATCACTCAACACTAGGGATGGGCAGACTGATTTGGTTACAATAAAAACTGTTGCCACCAACAACACAAGCTGGATCTCGTCATAACCAAAATTAAGCCAAATTTGTTGTTAAATTTCTGGCATGCTCTGATTAGATTTTTTTCACGCAGGTTTTTCATTCAGATCAAAGCAATGAAAGAGAAAGGATCTCAGTATTTGTAGCATTTCTGGTTCAGAAAAGAAGAAGGAAGACTTGTGAGAGAAACTTTTTCTCATGAGATTTCCAGCTAAATTTCACAGTCTAAGAGGTTGGAATAGTTTGGATAAGCTTCAGACGAACATCTGGGGCCAGATTCATGGCATACTCCAGCTGCTTTGGGCCACTCTAGTGCCACAAAGCAGCAGTAAACTTAGCTATCCGGTTAAGGCGAGTTTATGGCTGCTTTGCATTCCCTGAGCAGCGCAAAGCAGCCAAAGTATACCAGCGAATGTCACTTCTGAAAGTTTGGAATCCAAAGTCTGACACTTGTGAGTGTCCATTTCTACTTGACACAACCTCCTAACTCAACACACTGCTGTTTATCATTGCCCTTTGTTTACAGTGCTATTGGAATGACCTAATTAGCTACTAAAGCACTTCCAGTCGATAAACACTCTATAAAGCCACAGGTAATAAAATATCTTCAGCTCATTCAGATAAACATGCTATAGAAGAAAGTAGCATTTCTTCCCAAATTAACATGTTTTCTCCAATATTTAAATAATAATGGTGATCATACCATCCTTTCATCTGACCAAGGAGGTTCTGAAGATAAATGTATTAATGCCTGTGAAGTTTCCAAATATTGTGAGAATGGGTACTATAATAAAAATAGAGAAGAACTTAATATTCTGGTATTTAGTATAGGGTTTGCGTGGTGTGCAATAAGTAATAAGGCTTTCGGCCACACACTGAATGAAGGTGATAAAAATAAATCTTGAATACCATATGACCATATAAGACTGTAACACAGTGCATACACACACAGGGACTGCAAGAAAGTTACACAGAAAACATGTAACTTACAGGTGTTATATTTTGCAAGCATAAAATTATTTTAATGTTTTTAATGCTATATAATACACATACAGCTGATGTCCCTCCTTTGGCTTCCAGATAGGTATGTGAAGCTTCACTTCAGACCCCTGACAAAGACTGCCGGCCTTTGATTCAACTGTAAATGGATATGCTGAGGTTGGTGAGTCAAACACAGGTGGATGTGATGCTAGCTATATCATTCCCTTGTGTGTTGTTGGCTGTAGATACTACCATGCCTTCACCATGCCAGCCTGATGAAATTTGACTGACTTTAACTACATGCAGTAACTATTTCCTCTTTCTGTCTGCTCTTTAATAGGACTAGATTGTATAATTGAGCCCTGTACAAGATATATACTGCATAGGAGCTATGTGGAGTGCCTTGTCACCCTAAGAATTCCAGAGGGCACAGCTGGAAGGTGCTGCACCATTTCTTAGAGCAATGTTGCATGGTTTCTAGGGCTGTGTGAAACAGCACTGTTTCGTTTTGACTTCCATTTCGCCATTTCAAAGGGATAGTGTTTCATTTTGCTGTTTCAAAGCACTGTTCCATTTCATTTCATCGAAACTGTTTCATTAGTTCAATGTTTTTTGACGTGTTTTGATGTTTTGCCCATAGGCTATAATAGGGAATCACGAAAATGCCAACAACTTTGTCATTTCTTGCCTAATTCTGATGAAAATTGTAGGGATGGTAGCCCCTTCTGAGGGCATGAAGCCTGCCATGATTCAAAGAGATAGATGTAGGGCTTTTTGTGAAAATGCACCTCAAACTGTTCAAAGCAAAACTAGTATCACTTGCTGGGAGTGGCTGCCTGCTGTCATTCTGCACACAGATCCAGGCCCACTCACCCCAGGAGGAGTCTGGCACAATCCCGCAGCTCTCCCAGGGGGCATGGGCCCCCAGATCTGTGTGCAAGATGACAGCAGGTTGCCACTGCTGGCTGGGGCCAGCACCAGCGCTGGGTTCTTCTCAGCACTTGGTACGGGCTGCGCCAGGCAGACTCGGGTCCTGGCACCAGGCAGACTCAGGTGCTGCCATCCCTGGGCAGACTCGGGGATGGCAGCAGCAGCATGCTGTCATCCGCATGTTCCACAGCTGGTGAGTGCGGAGTTTTAAGTAAAAAAAGCCCCACACTCACCTGCTTTGGCAGCGGTGATTGGGGCCTCTGAGCACTCATGGCAGAGTCCTCCCATGCACTGTGAGGCAGCAGGGGGCAGCAGAGATTGCCCCTCCCCGCACCTGGCACCTGCACAGCAGCTGCACCATCAGCAGGGCACCGTTCATTGTCCTAGAGCTGGGGTGGATCCACCTGTCAGCCAGAGCTTCCAGTTCAATTCCCGAGCATCCTGATCATTACCCCAGCTCTTCCTGGGGAGCGCAGCCCCCAGATCTGTGTGCAGGGTTTCAGCAGGCTGCTGCTGCCAGCTAGGGAAATAGCCCAGAACTGCACCATCCCACATCATCCAGGGGCCCGCATCCCCCAGGAAGAGCTGGGGGAAAGATCAGGGAGCTGGGGAATCCAACTGGGAACTGGGGGAATGTTTAGGGAGCTGCACATACTCCCCAGCTCAATTCCCCAATTCCTGGTTTAATTCCCTAGCTCCTAGTTTAATTCCCCAGCTCTTTCCAGGAGATGTGGGCCCCCATATCTGCACGCAGAGTTTCAGCAGGCTGCCACTGCAGGCTGGAGCCAGCAGCAGCACTGCAGTCTTCCCAGCACTTGGCACAGGCTGTGCTGAGCACCTGCCATTGGCCCCAGCTTGCAGCAGCAGCTGAAACCCTGCATGCAGATCAGGGGCCCACACCAACCGAGAAGAGTTGGAGAAATGATCAGAGAGCTAGGGAATTGAACTGGGAGCTAGATGTCAATATCAGAGCAGTCCTTCTCTCCTCTTCCCACCTCTTCCCCCTTCCTCTTAGTTTCTGTTTAGCTGCAAGCAAGCCCAGCTTCAAAACTCGAAACATTCTGAAACTTTCAACACGTTTCAGATGCCCTTGTTTCATTCTGAAGCTGTTTCAAAGCCTTTTGTTTCCTTTTGATTTCACTGTTTTGAGCTCGAAATGCATCGAAACAGCTTTGAAATGAAACACCCATCAAAATTTCACAAAGTAATGGTTTCCTTTCTGTGGCTGGTAAGTTTGATTCACTGATAATGAAGGGATTGAAGCCATAATCTGACTTTCTCCTCTCAACTTCTCTTGGAGTTGATTAGCACATCTAAGGTGATAGACCAGAGCAGACTTCTCATCCAGTGATAGGAGTGACCCTGCCAGCCTTTATGCAACCATAGAGAAACTTGTCAAAGGCAAGCACATAGTGCCTCTGTGCTTATTTTTCCTGACCTCTCCTCTCCCTTCTTTCATTCCATTTCAACCGCCTTGCCCACAGATTTGCTACTGTATGAGAATTAAGAAGGCAGATTTAGCCATCTTTAGCGGTACATTGTTCCCTGCCTCCCATCTCCAGACATCTGCTTATTCACATCTTGTGTTTTCTCAGAATGCTAGAAGAGATGTAACTATCAAGTTTGGCACCCTGGACAATACTTTCATTGGGGGGGGGCGGAGAAAAGGAAAGGGTGTGCTGAGTACAGGAGAGAAAGGGAAAGGAGAGTCTTACCTGCCCTGGGGATTCAAAGACACCTGCTGCTTCTGCCAGGTCCCTGCACTCAGCTTCTATAGCAGAGTTGCTTTAGACACAGCAAAGACTCTGGAGGAAGGAGACACCATTCTGGCACCTTCTTCAACTCAGTGTCCAAGGGCTGGTGTCGTTCTCGCCTCCTCCCCAGTTAAACGACTGATGCTGCATGGAATTCTTTGCCGTCATTATTTATTGTACTTTGTTTAGCCCAAAGGGACTCTGATCCCTAATCAAGGCCTCTGGGTGCTCTTTAAATATGAAAAATAATGAAAAAAAAGATAAACCCAGTCAGTAGAATTCATTCATTTCTAAATGCATCTTTTTTTTCCTGGAATACACTAAAATCCCTGCATAAGCCTCAGGAGTGTAACATCCAAGTTGTCGTTTTAGTGTGCTTTGAGCCCAATTATACTACCCCACTTAGCCCATATGTCAGGTTTTAAAATGAATGTAACAATATCATTTACTTAAATAAGCTATGCCACAAATGCAGGAAAAAGCCATTCAGTAGGATTAACAAGGAGACAGCTTTTAGGATGTCTGTGTTAGCACAGTATATTACATTTAAAAATACACAAAATTAAAGCCATCATGTCTGCTTTTTTATCGTTAGTTGTTCGATAGGCTATTTATTTTGGAAAATAGTGATTGAATACTGGCTGCCAGGTAATAAGCTTTCTCTAGTCTGTTACAGGAATTAAATTATTAGCAATCAGTGGAGCTCCTGGTAGCTATGTATTATGTGTACAACACACTAGCTGTCCTTTAAATCAAGATGTATCTTTTAATCAGAAGTATATTCTATCCATAAAGGCTTCAGAGTTGATTCAAGTCCAGACTAGCTTAGAAACAAAAATAAAACTCAACCCACTCCAGAGATATGTTAATGTCCTTAGCACAGTAGTACTAGTAGCAGTAGAAGCAGTGGCACTTAACACAGGCATGGGCTAAGACCTCCTGGTGTTAAGACTATACATACAGAACATAGAGATGTCCGTACCCCCTTGCACCCCGAATGGTTTTATTCTGCACTAACTTCTCATTATTAACTTTACTTGTGACATAGAAGACCCCCAAGAAACATACCACAGTGTCAAAACTTTGTATAGTAGGGGTTGTGACATTTTCCACAGCATTATTTCATAAAGAACTGTGTACCTGTTACATAACGGAGTTCCATTTTTGAGCCTAAAAAATGGAGGCATAATGCCTCAACCACCTACACAGGACCCCGTGGGTTTTAGGCTTGCCAGCTGGTTGACTGCTGAATGGATCTCACTCACAGGCTGATAATCTCAAGGAAATCCTTAGAGCACCCTCAGGGTTGAGTACAGCCAAAATAAAAGTAAAAGTTATAGTCAGTTGAGGACATTCAGTATGAATTTCAGATGGTCACAAAGAGTCCTGTATACTCAGCCAGATGCCTCTGGCTTCGTCATGTCAGTAGGCTCAAGGTAAGCTACTCAGACAGAGACCACTCACTGGTCATTCTACACTGTGCTTACTATATTCCACTCCTAAATGAACAGCAATGGATATAAACAGAGAAAAAGAGATTGAACATTTGCTAGAGGGCTTTGGGGTTAAGGCAGGGCTGGTGGTGGGACAGTTATAGGGGTATGACAGTGAGGGAAGGAACATGAACCTCTGCTGCTCCAGAGACAAGTGAAGAAAAAAAGTAGTCTTGCCTCAGTGATGGAGGAGGCCGCATTACCTTCCAAACAGAGGTACAGGTTCTGTCCTACACCCTCACCCCTATACACTGCTTTGACAAAGAATTCAAGAGCCATAAGAGGCTGGGAAAGAATTCTTCTGGTGCAGATACAGTTCAAGGGCACTATGAGACAGATATGGCATGCTGTTGCTTTCTGGTGACTTAGAGAATACTGTATGCAGTTCTCTTCTAGTAGTGCCCCTACTGTTGTTTATCTCCCTATGCTTGTAAAATTAGGAAGGTATTCCTGGTCATTTTACAGGGAGTCTGCTGTAAAACCTTAGGAAAGTCCCTTTATTTGGCCTGGCCTCAGTTTTGTGATGGGAAATATACTCTGGGAAGTATTTGAGATTAGGAATTATTGTTTTCATTTCCATTATTTTCATTTTATAATTTGATGTTATTTTCAACTCATGTCCTGTTAGCAGGCCATAGCTAGAGACAGATCAGATGGGTAACTACAGTCCCAGATCAATGTGGTGGTCAGTGTTTCAGTGTTCACAGTTGTGTGCTCATAAAAAATCGTTATTAACCTGGCCTTCCATTTTTATAAACAATATGTGAATTTAAGATACAGCAGTTACAGTTGTCCCTTGCATATGTTCCCTTTGTCCTGGAAGGAACCCAAGCAGGTAAAATTAAAAGCATGAGAGGGCTGTCTCAAGTCGCATCCAACCACTATTTTGTACCCTTCTAATGCCTTCCATAGTTAGTAGGTCTCCATGGCTCTTTCTATAATCCAAGATTCATCATGTGGTTCAGCCAGACTTCTTTCTGCTTTGTAAGACCAGGAAAATAGAAGGATCCTGTGACATTTATCAGCAAGGGACTCAAGCACTGGCTGTGCACAGATGCCAGCTAATGCTTGCCACCTTCCAGAAATCCAAAAGTCAGGTGTTCATTTGGAGCCAGAGCTCACAGAAAGCCTAAATGGCTAGTAAGGCCACTGAATTCTCAGCAATCTAGTACCACCATTCCTCAGCTTTGACAATCCTTCCAATTTCCAGAGCAGCCATGAGAAAGCATCTGATTTTCATGCTGTGCACCCCAGATGCCACCTTTGAAAATCCCACTGCACGACATTTACTTTAATAGGTCTAATTATAAGGAAATGCACTTTTTCAATCAGGACCGAAGAACCAGTAGGTTTTCTTCTTTAACATGCCAACCAGCTGTTTTGAAAGGTACATCTCTAATCTCTTTCCTTCCACATGTTCAAACAGATGAAAGTAATTTTGTGTTCAACTGTCTATAAGTAATTAGGCTGGGATGTAAAGGAGTCTTTATGTATCAGTTCAGAAAGAGCTACACTCTTAGCATACAGAATAATTATTAGCAATCTTCTTCATCTGTAAGGTATACCTTATGCATTTTACATGAGTCCCCATTATTAACATAACCTGACTATCAAAGCTCCACTGAAACTGGCGTCTTCTTTTTCATGTAACTGACTGAAATTCCCCAGAAATATAATAATTTGAAAACAGCGATGCTGATGATTTGTTTCAGCTGTAATTTGTTATTTTTTTCTCTTCTTTGTTGTTTTCCTAGTAAAGACCTAAACCAGTGGGGCTCCAATATACACAAACAAGTGTTCTGCTTTTGCTACAAGATGAATATTAATATTCAGTGAGGGTTCTAGAATACTGCCTTTTGTCAGCTTCCCAGGCTAAATTCCCTTAATCTTATTAATTAGTAGGTCACAAAAAGAATACTTTATTGGGAAACAAAATGTGCACCCTAAAGATAGGTTAAATCAGATTTAGCAATTTACTAGGAATGATAACATGTTGGCAGGTTCTGGGCCCTTGCATAACAATGCAGCATTCTCCTCTTGAGTCATCCTGATGGCAGGTGCTGGGACTCAGCATAAAGATCCAGGGTAATTACTGTTGAGTCACAGGGGCAGGTGTACCTTTTTTACTCCAACCAGAATATAAAAAGAGTATTCAAGCATCTCTTGCAAGTACAGTGGGAATATGAGGTTGGGACAGAAGGTGGTTATGAGGAAAGTCCTAAATAAGATAGGTCCAACTCCAGTAGTTGCAGCCAAGCTGATAAACAAAACTGAGCTGTATACTTATCTTCGCTTCTTGTAAAACTGAACCATGTCTTACTGAAAGAGAGGTGACTAAAAAAGGGTATGTCTGCTTTTAAGTTTGAAATGTTAACATGTTTAATATGATACCCTAAAGTACGGTCCTAACTCTATATAAAAGTGACCAGATCTTTAGAGGGAGTGAGCACCCACTACTTCTTTGAAGATGAGTTTTGATTTACATCTTGTAGGAGCATAGCAGTTGTTTATTGGATTTAGGAAGTGAGATACATCCTCTGGTTATTATAAACAGGGATGTAGAGCCATATCACATTTCTTCCTCAAGAAACATTAGATAAGTCCTAGCTACCTGCCTTCAAAAAAAACCCTGTATTATTAAGCGGCATCAATTGGCAGTCCGTCCCACAAGCCTTGTCATTCTCTACTGTATTAAGTGTTAAGGCTTAAAAGAGATAAGGTGTCAACAACTGAAACATAGTTCTGAGTGGCAGTGACAGCAGAAGGGGTGCCAAAAACCACTCACCTCTTCACTCCAAGGATTATTTTAGTATCCCTGCTCAGTGCTCTAACATGTGAGATGTGTCAGGGGATTGATGTTGTTCTTATCTGTAGTGACTGTTATTTTACGTATGTGTATATAAGTACATTTTATAGACACATGTGAGCACATGTCCCTTTCCCTGAAAAGATTACAGTCTAAGCAGACCAAAACAAGAAGCAAAGGGAACATGAGACAATAGAAAAGCAGAGTGAGTGAGTAATGGCTGAGGATGACTTCAAGTTTCTGCATGAAAATTACATGCCGTCTTTATGATATTCAATACAGCTGGCCAAAACTAGACTATTGTGATGTCAAGCAGGCTGATGGTAGTTAAGTGAAACATATTTGCCAAAATGTTACTACATCACAGCTAGATCCAACAGGGCTTCCATATAGATCCCAGTGCAGTAGAAACTGGGCATGTCTACACATGAAATTAATCTAACTAAATGTACTCCAGCTCAATTTGAGCCAGAATAAATTAATCTACATGTGCATTTATGCACAGTAGTATATTGTGCTGCTGGATACTACTTGT
Source organism: Gavialis gangeticus (assembly GCF_001723915.1). Taxonomy (NCBI): domain Eukaryota; kingdom Metazoa; phylum Chordata; order Crocodylia; family Gavialidae; genus Gavialis; species Gavialis gangeticus. The sequence goes on along the minus strand of NW_017729032.1, from coordinate 159,420,566 downwards.
ATGTGGCGGGACTATTTGGCACCAGGGTAAATTAGTCTACTGCACCCTATTTGCCACACACATGTAGATGGTGATGCTTTACTACATAGAAATTAGTCTGCTGTGCAGTAAAGGGCCTTGTGTAGATGCATCCACTGAATGTCACTCAAATATTTAAGAACAGAAATGGTAGGCCAGATTTGCTGATTTCCTCTGGCAATTTTGCACAATGCTAGGGGTTCTCATGGGGATCTTGTTGTTTCACCAATTTGACACACATGGTACTCATTCCTTTTGAAATAGAGAGTGTATCACCACTAGCACTTAACACACTGTGTCTACCTTAAAGACAACTATTAATATGATTGAATTTTTAAATAAGTATTTACTGCAACAACACTCTGAAACATTATGGAACAAATGTAAGAGATCCATCACAAAAGAGATTAAGTGTTTTGGAAATTCTATCCCATGATTAAGGTATAAAAGTAAACTATTCTTTATTATTATTATTATTATTATTTTACCAGTGAAGGTAAAAGTTGCATTAAAGCTTCATCTCAGATACATACATGGCTATTATCTGCCACATGGGAAAGAATGTTTTGCAATGAAAATGGCATAATGCATGCATTTTCCCATTAGAAATCAATTAATCTGTGTCTGCCCCAGAGTTCCTCAAGTCACATGACTGTATGCATAATGTTTAATGCATGCATGACCGCAAAATAAGTATCCCACAGGGATGCAAAAATATGGAAACAACAGAGGATAGGAATAGAAATTATGTCATAGTCTCCTCTCCTCAACATTTCTGATTTTCTCCATACTTTAATGGTATATATGTTCTCTCTTCAAATAACAAAAAGATTATATAAGATTTATTTTATAGATGATCTTTGGACTTGTGTTCATATCTCTTAGTGAAGGATTCACCTTTAATAATCCTAGTTTTACAAGTGTTTTTTAAATTACTTTTTTAAAAATGACTCTCTCTCTAAAATAGGCAGTTGGTTTTCATGGAGACGGGTGCAAGAGAAAAGCCTATACATAAAAGAAAAAAACATTGATACAAACAAATTCACCTATGGCCTAAATATATACAGTTTCACCAGTGGAACTCTCCCCAGTTGTCCCAGTTTGGTCTTTTTGTAGGTTTGGAGGGACAATCCAGGATCTTCTTTTTATGATCCTGAGAAAGGATGAGGGGTCAGAGCAGCACAACTATATCTGGAGCCAGAGAACCCCACATTATAGTGAGATCCTATTTCACTTTATACACCCAGCTTTATATATAACATTTCTAGCACTTTCACACAATTTACATTCCTATTCCACATATAAGTGTAGATGTGAAAGTATCCATGTACCTACTGAACATACACAGTAGATTTCTCTCTGGCTAGGTAAAAGCACAGCACCATATATGCGTATCTGGATGAGCCTAGCTTCCTGACATTGTAACCAGGCAAAATCCCAAGACTGGAAAATTGTCCCATATTTTAACCCAATAGCATAATGGTTAAGGCAGTCACCCAAGATGTAGGAGGTCCTAGGTCTCCTTCACAAAAAAGGCACTTCAACTTCAACTTATACATCCTGCTTCCTCTCACACTACACTAACCACCAAGCCACAGGTTAGGTAGGGTATTATCCAGCACCCTCATAAAGCTAAGCCATTGCACCTTGCATTTAAAATTCATTGGATGTCAAGCACTGGGAAAGATCCTATTGCACTGAAAGCAAAATTAAGCCTTCTGCTCAGAGGCTTCTTCCTCCTAAAGGAACAGCCATCTCTCAGAGTCACACACTATTCCAAATTCGAGAAAAGGATTAAAGCTATCCCTATATGTCAGCAAAAAGAGGTAACCTGAAAGTGATGTATCTGTGTCTCACCCCCCCTAGAAAAAGAGCCTTGTGTCATCACAGCATTTCTAGCCACTGCTGGGTGAGAAAGCAAGGGGCTAAATGCAGTTCTGAACTCATGGCCCTTGAGTTATACTGCCCATGGACCATTCTAACTCACCTATTAATACAGTACATAATTTTGATACCTTGTGTTGCACTAATACTAAGAATAATTTACATTTCAGTTAATATGCAATAAGCAGGAATGACAGTGGATTTGTGACTCCTTTGCTCTTTGTCTATTTAATTTTAAAATGCATCTTTAATTAGTTTCTTATCCATCTAGGAGTTCTTGCCATCTAAGAGTTAGGATTCTGAATAAAGAGCCATCAAGAGCAGTGAACTCTTCATCTATTATTTAAACTGCCCCTTCTTCACAGATGTCGCCTCTGAGTGTTTGTTTGACTTGTACTGCATTTCTGGTGCTCACTTTGCTCTTCATGTCAGGTCAACCCATGGGTGAGCAGCAATATTTTAAAGATCCCAGGCAGGAACTAAAGACAGGTACTTTCAACTATATTTCACTTCTCTAGTATTTTTAATTATTTGAAATACCAAAAATATCTGAGCTAGGAAATCCCAAGCCATTCCATTTGAAATGCAAAATCCATTTATATTGTCTAGCTAAAATTTGTGTTGCTTAAAATAATATAAATATGAAATAGGGTCAAATCATGGTCTGGCTTCAGTGGACAAGTGGTAGAGTACAAAAGCATAAAGTATGTCCTTAGTCTCTAAGGGGGAAATAGTTTCTTCAGAGCTATTGTGCTTCTGCCATTGAAACAGACCCTTGACTCTGCTCTACTAGGCAGGATGGTAACAACACTCCAGGAGATTTGGCTGTACCCAGGGTTTGCTTCATTTTTGATACAAGGGAACACCTACAAGACAGCTCCAATTTAGGTCCTGGTCTTCTCTAGAATGGCACTTCTACCTTGTGGCTGGTGGCAAATGTAGCCTATCCTTTAGGACTTTATTAAAATACAGTAGTCTTATACCACACACACAAGACACACACTTTCAAAACCAGGCAGAAGAAAGAATTAAGTAATTTTTCTAAATAAAGAGTTTTCAGGGCAACGTCTTGCCAGAATTCATGATTTATAGGAGTACTCTGTGTTTCATTGAGTTGTGATATCCAGGGTTTTCCTCTCATCATTGTGACTTCATTGTTCAAGATTTAAAGAATCATTTCCTAGTATCCCCATCATAAAAGGTGGGTTAACATATTGGGCCATATTAGGCCAAAATGAGTACATCAATAAGCAGGGTAGATCCTGAAGAAGTCTCTCAGGCAAATACACTGGGACAAGATAATGGCCTAGTTTTATGTGGACATGAATAGAGAGAACGTAATATATGTGCCTTCTCCCCAAGGTTCACCCAAAACAAAATACATGTATGGAGAGGGAGCAAGACTACTGTCTGGTGGTCACTGGGACTGCTAAAAATGTATTTTTGCTTTGAAACTGTCCTGCCAGTAAGGAGTAGAAAAAAGACTGATAGTCCCACCCATACCCTCCTCATTCACTTACTCTGGTCAGCAGAACTGAACTAACTGTTCAGGCACACAAGGAAGAATGTGGTGTACCTCTAACACAACATGCCCAATTGCTCTTCTGGAGACAATCAGATATTGCCTGCAGGCACTGTGCATCTCTGAGGCATGGGATACTCTGAGAGGAGATCCAAAATAACAAAAAACTTATCCTCTGAAGAGTGTCATGCCTCAAAAAAAAAAAAAAAAAAAGGAAAAAAAAAAAAAAAAAAA
>NW_017729032.1:159386129-159416823 GCF_001723915.1 Gavialis gangeticus | reverse complement strand
AAAAAAAAAAAAAAAAAAGGAAAGAAAAGAAAAGAAAAAGAAAAAAACAAGAGACTCCATGGGAGTTCAGCAGGGACTTCAGTATTGCTCATTGATTTTATCGGCATGGTGTTCAGATACCATATTGATGACTAACAGTATAAAATCCTAAAGCAAATATGCAAATAAATCCTCCCAGTGTTTCCCCTGTGGAAGAGCAAGTTTTAGACGGCCCATTACAATGGACAGGGCCCTGAAGGCACTTTCTCACTGGTGAGTTAAGCAGTGGTCTAAATTATATACAAAGTATAAATAGGTCATCAAATAGGCACAGGGGATAACAACATTTATGTGTAAGTACATGGTATTCAGGTATGTGCAGTGAAATCCAGATTCTATTGCCTGTGCACACCATAAGCAATACCCAGGGTGATCTGGATTTTAACCTTTTAAATTGAGCAGTGTTTTTAGAAGTAGTTAAATGATTAGTAGTAGAGTAGTTGTCATGTATTTTGCATTTTAATTAAATCCAAAAGTGTTTAAAAGCTTATTGCCTTTCATGTCCAAGCAGCAGAGAAGGAGCTGTTGACAGACGCTGTAGATATTAATTTTCCTAGGAGTTATTCTTTGCCAGAGTTTGACTAGCTCTCCCTCCTCTTCCTAATGTTTTTTTTTTGTTTTTATTATGGTTTCTGCCTGTGTTTACCATTCCTGCATGACATCTGAATTATACTAATAGTTTATATCATTGGAATACATCTCTGCATGGTGTAAAATCGTGATTTTTTTTTCTCTCTCTCTCTCCATTCTTTATACTGTGGTCTGTAATTGTTTATTTCATTTCCCCATAACTCTGTTAATGCTTTCCATGTCTTTGCATTGTATCACAATCTTTTCACTTATTCAGTTTCATAATTTACAAATAGAAGTGCATATGACAAGCCAGCTTCATCATTAGACCCTGGCTGCTCTGTGCCGTGCGGGTAAAAAAAAAGCAGCCATAAACCCCTTTGACTATTGGCTCATTCTGCAAGGTAGTGGGTACTCTGACTGCCATCCAGCAAAGCACTTAAGCCTGCAACTTCAGTGGGATCATACACATGCTTAAGGAATGTGTTGAAGTGTTATACTGGATGGGAGATGCAGTGTCCAGCCCCCTGTTGTGTCAAGATCTTTAGGCACAATAGGCAGTTAGGTGCATGATCACACCCTTCATATTTTTATATCTGAGACTGATCTTTGCTCATGGGAGGCACAAAAAGCAAAGCCATGCGTGCCTTGTGTCTGGTCTCTCCAAAGGAAGAAACAAGTGCAGAATTAGCAGACCAGGGCCTGAGTGGTCAGAATGGGTCACCTGAATAATAAGGGCAGGGGCCAGGAGTCAGGTAGCCAAAGAAGTCAGGAACCAAAGAACTCAAAGAGGGAGTCTGGAGCCAAGGTGCCACTCAAAGCCTGAGGCATCAAAGAATTGAGAGGTCAAGGAGCAAGATTCAGGAAGCAAAGGGTTTAGGAGCCCAGAAGGCAAGCCAGAAACCAGGGGTGATCAACAAGTTCCAACCAGGCAAGAAGCACAACATAGCATCCTTGTCCAGACAGCTTCTTCCTGTCCGTTCTGGGCTTATAAAGGCCTGTGTGGGTAGCACCTCCTTCCTGCAACCCCAGGGGATGACTGAGTTCCTGACTACCTGCAGCTGGGCCCAAGCTCATTGCAAAAAACCCCATTTAAACAAAATTCTCAATGAATGCAAGGTGTATCTGTTTCCTGACAGCAGTACTTATTGGGTACACATGGAACACATGCTCACCTTGTTTTTCTTCACATTTCAGAAGTGCACGAAACTATTTGCTAACTGAGGCTGTACTGTGTTTCACTGTGGGTGCATCTACAGATATGCTTTAATGCAGTGGTCTCCAAAGTGGGGTGCACGCACCCCAGGGGGTGCGCAAGACGATCCATTGGGATGTGGGAAGAAAATATTAGAACTTCTATTTCTATTTATATTTATATAAATATACATATATTGGGGGTGCATGCTCAAAAATTTTTTACTGATAGGAGGTGAATGCTCAAAAATTTTTTACTGATAGGGGTGCGCAATCAAAAAAGTTTGGAGACCACTACTTTAATGCACAGTAGCCTATTTTTCTGCGCATTAAAGCATCACATGAAAAAAGCATAAGATTACACTAATGAGCAGTAAAAGAGGCTACATATGAAGCATCACTTACAAACCATGCACATTCGTTACTACGCATTAAGGCACCGTAGTGTGCGTTTCTTTAGTAATTTAATGCACACTAGAAAAAGTGCCTTAATGCACATGTAGATGTGCTCAGTGTGTTTCACAGAGGACTTCTAGGATTCTGTTATGGGCTTAAAATCACAGCCCAATGGTAAAACTAGTATGGTAGAGTCCACATTCCTACACACCTAGTTGGGTAATGTAGTTGTGGGACTGAGAGTGCAAATTTCCATTGCCAGTCTCTGGGACTGCATTTGAAGCAAGCAGCAAGGCAGCTTCTAGAATTTGCTTTCTACCTCCCAGCCACACATGGACTATATTTGACCCTTTTGGGAGGAGTCTTTCGTGGCTACTGGTAATGATTATACAGTTTTGGTATCAAACATCAATGTAAGAAACAAGTGATTCTTATTTCTCACTAGTCTAATAAATGTAGGCTAATTGAGCAAAAAAAAAAGCAGCATGTTGAAGAGCTTCTTAATCCAGTGAGGTGGTCCTTGGTTTGAGAATATTTGCTTTTGACGTGAGTTGCATAGTGCAAGCTCTTTTCCAGAATGTGTCATTTGTCTATTCTCAGAGATTTCATCAGAGCTGTTTCTAATTGTGACGAACTCTCTGCACAGAAGTATTGCCAGTCCATATGGAGTTCTGAGTACAAGATGGAGTCTGTTTCTTATTGATTGCTTGCAAATTCCCTCTTCATTTCAGATGGTCTTTGAAATTGGTTTGTTTCTTGTTTCCCCCCCCCCTCCTTTTAAAAAAAAAAAAAAGCTAATAAAGAACTCAGAGGAAACCAAATGGCACAAAAGAAAAAGCCGGGGTAGAAACATACCATGTTATTTGTTTTGAAATCTTTTCTGCCTACTGTTTTCTCTCCATATCACCCGAAATAATGTTCTTTGTGTGTTCCTCTCTGGGAAAAAAACACTCAACAGAGTTTTAAGCAGCTTGCTTTTCCTGGGGAAGGTGATGATGAGCAGGAGGTAACATGAGTAAGATTAAGTGCTTTCATGTGTCATGTCTCATCCAGGACTCTGGTCTCCTTTTTTCCTCTGGGACTGCATTTACAAGGAGAGCTCTTTTCTCATTTTCATTTGTGCACATTACAAAAAACACCTAATTATTTGAAACAATTGGCAACTCTCTCTGCCAAAGACTAAAAAAAAACAAGCTTTGAGAGGTTGATTTTGGTATGTTTTGGTGTAGTCACACAATACCCACTTAGTGAAAGAATAAATCTACTGGTCCCCACTCCACCCACAAAAAATAAATTTGCTCATGACTATTTGCTCAGTTCTCTCTGTAAATTAGTCCTAGATTATGTCCTAGATCAAGGTCATGAAAGAGGAATTAAAGCTTGACCTCTCTCTAGATTCTATCTATCTATAATATCTACCCAGATTATGAATCTCTAGGCATGAAGTGGGAACAAGGGATGTGTGTAAAATAACTTCAACCTTAAACAAGCAAGCAGAAAGGAGCAGCAGGGACTAGGCAGTTCCTGCTTACAGAACACTTGAATGGAGAATAGGACTGAATTGGTGGCCACAGTGATAAATGGAGATTTGAGGGAGCTCTGTTTGATTCCTACCTCCGTCACAGTCTTCCTGTGTGACCTTGGGTTCGCTGTTTCTCAGTTCTGCAGCTTTAAAATGGGTTTAATAGCACTTGTCTACCTCATAGGGGTGTTCTGGGGATAAAAAGTTTCAACATTTGTCAGGCGCACACAAATTATGGTAATTGGATTTATAAAAGCTTATCTGAAACAGACAAATAGCATGGAACCACAGCCCTGCAAAACCATCATATTGTAATGTGGAAAGCACATGGCTCTCCAAAAGGAATGAAGAATAAATCATCCACATAGCTCACCCTGCACACAAGAGTTCACTCTCTAAGGTACAATTCTTTCCCAGTGCTTCTCTAAGATTGGTGCATTTACATGCCACACCATAATGAGGGCAGGTCCTAACAGCACAATCTGTCTCTTCGTGAATATGAGCTTGTGTAAATTCCATGTCATGGACCTTGCATAGTAAAAAAAGAAGAAATGGGAAAGGGAAGTTCCATCTTCATATTTATTTTACTTCATAAATATGCATTTCCCTCATGTCCCTCCTATATCCTGGCACAGAAGTATGCTGTTTTTCATTTTACCATTTAAAAATGTCACATCATAAACAACCAGTTCCAACAGACACATAAAATCTCACACTCAATTGAGCCCATAACTTTCCTTGAATAATCAAATGCTCTATGCAGTCATTTTTAAACTGATAATTATGCATTTCTGTTTGATCAGCCTATACGCTCACATTGGATGCCTGATTAGCAAACACTGCATTGCATGCTTTTTTTCCATTCAAAAGCTATCTATCCATGTATCTATCTTCTACTTAAATGGTTCCAATCATCATAGCATCTAAGCAATTTCCACACATTTAAAAACAGAAATAACAATTTCTCTTTTTTTCTTCTCTGCCAGTAGAAGATCCTTCTTAACTGGTTTGTGTGTTGTTTGTTTGATTGCGTAGGTTTCTATGTGAAATTCAGTGTGTAAGTTGCATCTCTGAGTATGTGCATGAGAAAAGTATTGTTAGAAAGGAATTTTGCATTTGGACCTGAAAATGATTCATGTCACTGTCATCCCTATTTCTTGTGGCAGGGCGTTCCATAGTCTAGGCCCAGTTTCTGTGAAAGTTCACTCGTGACCCCATTTGCCAAAAGTTTCTTTGTTCTAATAGCATGTAACTACCCTGGACGATAGTCACAGAGAGAATGGTCTCAGCAGGACTTGGAATGGCAGGACAAAGACTTTCGTATAGACTGTCTATAAGCAGTATGGTGCCAGAGCAGATGTGTGCCATTGGTGATCAATGCTCCTAAACTTATGTACCTGAAATCACATTACATTTTTTTAGGTCATGTAGCTTCAGGCAGTGGAATGGTACTGATTTTTTGCCAGGGGAATACCCATTGAAATGAGCTTCAGTACCTAGGCTAGAGGTCATGCCTCCATTGCCCTTGTGGCCCACTCAGTGTCTGATAGGATGGATTATAATTTTGTAGATGATCATAAATGGAGAAGATACAGGCATCATTTTTGGTTTTGGCTCCTTGAGCTCCCAATAGCACTGTAGAGGATCCTTAGGCTGCAGTTCAGCTTAATTATTTGAAAACAGCTGTCTGACAGACAGAATGTATGTTCACCAAATTCGTTTCCTCTTCTCATAAGCATAATCTCCATCTAAGTATTAGGCAGCTGTTTTTCATCCAGCTGGCTAGGTGAACGTTAAAAAAATTGCTGATTCTATAACATTAATCTATGATTCAACAAAGTGATGCTGTTGAACTCATTTTCTGGCTATCACCATGCACAAACACAAGGGAGAAAGCAAGAGCCAGGCAGTCCTGCTCCTATGACAGTGTCAGCCTAAAACCAAACCATAAGATCCACTTAGTGCCTCTTTGGGAGAGCTAAATGGATTTTGTAAATTCCTTTGGTAAATTAGCGCAAGTGCCATTCACATAAATCTTGCCACTAGAATGATTTACCTCAACTGTATTATTATTAATGTTCAGTAAATTAGGTCCATAAAACAACATTTGCTTTGCCATTAACTGAAGATAATCTACAAAGCTCATTTCTATCCCACTTGATTTTTTTTTATAATGTCCTTTATAAACACTATCAGCAGCTCTGAGCTGCACATAGTCATCAGTATATTGATACTACTGACACAGCATACACTTCAGATCAATTACTGAATTGGGGAGACTAATTTAGACAATCTTTACTTGTGGTCAGAGAAAAATTCATTATTTATGAGTGCAAACAAAACTGTATCATTGTTCTTCAATTCAAAACACATGTTCTTTGGAACATCAGCCATTTTCTGACTTTCATTAGTCAAAGTACAATATAGCTCTGGAAAATACTGGTGATTTCAGAATCTGGCAGAATGACATATTTGAAGCAGGAGAGAAAAGAGCTCTTGAAGCACATAAAGACAACAAACAAAATTACTAACAATCACATTAAATGGCAGCCAAAAAAAGTCCTGCAGAGCAAAGGATAGCTTTATTAAGTGTGTTACTAACTGCTTTTTTTTTTACATTGAATACACTCATAATACTTGTAACACACTGAGCATATTTGAGAGGCATAATGAAGTATAGTTCAGCCCAATTGCTTAGTTTCCTGAATTTTTCTCCATTTAAGCTAAAGCCTTAGGTTGAATTCTGGGAGAAGCTGAGCATACTCAGCAGCTATAAAAGTCAATAGGACGTCAGAATAGCCAGCATTTTACTGCTTCTAGCCCTTATTGGGTGTTTTATTAGTGCAATTTTTTTAGTGATGTTTTGATAGGGAGATGACACCACTACACAGGAATGGAAGAATCTGCACTCTCAGCAACTGCTTGGAGCACTGGCTATAAAAGAAGACCAACTAGATGGAGAGCAACCAAGCCAAGAAGAGGGTTCCACTCCATTCCACAGCACTGAGATAAAAGGGGTCCAGCTTGCTTAAACTAATAGCACAGGTCCTAATAGCACAGTTTCTAATCAGTCTCAGCACATTATTCTTTAATACAGGATAGCTAACAGGAATGGCACTTGATTGACATATATGATTTCACATGCAAGTGTTGCTATTTGAGTCCAAACTAGCAAACCCAACCTGAATTACCATCTGAAGGACATATATTAACCTAAAAATTCTTGTAGAGCAGTGGTTTTCTACCTTTTTTCATTAGCAGAACCCTAAAAGTTTTTGAATGGAAGTGCAGACCACTTTGAGTTGTAAGTGTGGGTGTTCACACACTTTTGATTGATCATAGTCATCTTTTTCAGACCCCCTTAGACATAGGCTGAAGACTTCCAGGGGTCTGCAGACCACAGGATGAAAACTATTGTTCTACAATGGAGCACATTTGCTCAGCTAAGCACTGTTAAACTTACGCACTTATTTATATTAACCAAGAAAACAAAATTTTTACATCTGCATTTTCTCTGCCATTTTTAAGCATGGTACATAAAGAGATTTTAATCCATGGAAAGCAAGCATGCCTACTGTGGCAGAGCATCTTTGGCACCTACCACTTTGAGGGATGAGAGCAGGAATCAGGGCAGCCAGCAGGTATGAGCCAGCCCTGATGAGGCAGTCACATGACTGCAGGAGGGCATTGTGATTGAAAGAGGGAGCTGAGCAGCCTCCATTTTAGCTCATGCCCTCAGGGGAGCCAGCAACATGCTGGCTGCAGCTGTGGAGAGAACACCACCTGGCTGGACCTGCTGCTCATAACATCTTGAAGGTAAAAGCAGGAGCAATGGCAATGGCAGGAGGCTCCTAGTCCTGGGGCATGATGTAAAACTACACCCTGCTGGGGAAGGATGATCTGGTAGGACTACCCGTGGCACGTTAGTTCACCAGAAATGCCAGGCCAGTTTTCTCCCCAGTGAAAGGCAGGCAGGGGCACTTTATAACCTGGGCACTTTATAAGCCCAGCCCCTATATCCTGGTGAGACACCTTGATGTAGGGACAGGCACAGGGACCAGGCATGTCTCCAGACACCTGAGCCCCATGGGGTGTGAGGCCCCAGTGAGGGGGACAGAGAAATAAGAGTGCCCCCAGTGAGGCAATAGAAATATGTGGTGGCCTACACAGAGTAGCATGTGGCATTGTGACCTAAAGGATTATGTTGGGGGTGTAGAGTAGGTTTGCAAGGATAATCTGAAGGGCAGCACCAAGTGGGGAAGTGTTGAGTAGAGCTGAAGAGGCAGCCTGAAGAGCAACACATGGGCCAACCCCCATAAGTATATGAATGTGTGAAGTTGCCCAGTGAGGGGCTAAGGGTGAAGTCAGCCCAGTCTGAGGCACAAGGCCAGTGCCATGTACAGTAGGGTTGCTCGAGCAACTGGAAGGGCTGCATGTGGACTGGCCAGAATGAGAACAGTTAAACCTGATGCCCCAAGGGCCACTCATGGAACATGGCAGGTTGAGTGGCCCAGTAAAGCGCAGGATGAAAGAGGCCCTGTGAAGGGCAGTGTGTGTGAGCTGAATTTTAGGGGCCCTACAAAGGGCAAAGTTTGGCCCAGCCATGGGCCAGAGCTATCATCAACTTAGTATACCATCTGCAAGGCATGGGACATGATGTAGGGATGGTACGGAGCCATGTATAACAACCGTGGCATCGGGGCTTTAAAATGGGTAGCCTCCCACATTTTACACCAATTATTTATTCATCAAAGTCATGGCAGGTGAAACAGGGTGGACTGCCCCTAGACAGGTGGGCAGGCAAACATTGAGACCCAGCCCCAAGCTGGCCCCCTGTCTCACCTACAGCTTGATTGTCCTTCAACCAAATCCCAGGATGTCATTCTCCCCTTGTACTCAAGCAAATCTGGGGACGCCATTCTCCCCTTGCACTTGGCCTTGATGAGGCCACAGCTGGAGTACTGCATCCAGTTTTGGGCTCCACAATTCAAAAAGGAAGTGGAGAAGCTTGAGAGAGTCCAGAGAAGAGCCACACGCATGATCAGAGGTCAGGAAAACAGACCTTACGACGACAGGCTGAGAGCCATGGGGCTCTTTAGCCTTGAAAAGCGCAGGCTCAGGGATGATCTGATGGCCACCTATAAGTTTATCAGGGGTGACCACCAGTATCTGGGGGAACATTTGTTCACCAGAGTGCCCCAAAGGGTGACAAGGTCAAATGGTCATAAACTACTGCAAGACCATTTCAGGCTGGACATAAGGAAGAATTTCTTTACTGTCTGAGCCCCCAAGGTCTGGAATAGCCTGCCATTGAAGGTGGTTCAAGCACCTACATTAAACACCTTCAAGAGCAAATTGGATGCTTATCTTGCTGGGATCCTATGACCCCAGCTGACTTCCTGCCTTTTGGGTGGGGGGCTGGACTTGATGATCGTCCAAGGTCCCTTCCAACCTTAATGTCTATGAAAAAAAATAGCCACCCTATTCCAGAAGAATTTGTATGGACTTGCCAGACTTCAATGTACTGTATTTCATTTCCAAGATGAAGCAAATGTGCACCAAAATCTATTTTTGTTCCTCCACCTAGACAACTCAAGGAATTCAGGTGAGATGTAAAGAGTGTTCCTGTGAGTGTCATCTGGGACACATCAGGAAACATAGAAGACATTCGCTAAGGGAGAGAGAGGGACTCAGCAGAGTGTTCACAATGGAGAACAGGGTCTTCCTGCGCCTTCCTGTGTCAAAAGCTGCACTGGGCTCCAAAACCAGTTCAGGTTCTAGTTATGGGCAGCAACATTTTTAGATTGGGAGAGGAAGGGAGTTCTCATTTCACTGGGTTCTTAATTCCAATGATCTATTATTAATATCCCTATTGCTAATACTACCACCCCCCGGAACAGATCCATTAGAGGGATTTTTCCCTCTATCACAGATGAGAGTCATGGGCCCTAAGAATTAACAGCTGTGGTGCTGTATGTTAATAAACTATCATTGCTGAACCACTCTCTTTCTAAGTTTTTTACAGACCAGGATTTAAGTTTTTAGACCATGAATAAAATTATTCAACATCCACCCACTCACGCACAGACACCATCAAATGTCACATCATGCCTACTTTTTTAAAACATGAAAGCCATAGAATCTATGACTCCCATAACAGAAGACCAGCTTTGCCTCTAATTAATAATGTATGCCACCCGGACACTTTTTCATTCTATAAGTCGTGGTTTGCTTTATGTGATGGGCAAGTTAGTTTGATCCTATTTTTAATGAGTACAAGATGCTCTCTTAGCTTTTGTTCTCTGTTCCTCATTAGTTATTAGTTACAAAACACTAAAATTTATTGGCTAGGGCTAGTTAATTGAAGGAACTAGCCAATAAGGGGAAGGGAAAATTCAGAATACTGTCTGGTATCCAAGCTGTCAATTATATAAAAGGGGTATTTTATTCTGAAAATAAAAATAAAATTAATAGAAGTTTTTCCTTGGTGGCAAAGGAATTAGCAGGACTAAGAAAATTAATGGAGAATTTTGCATGTCAACCTATTTCTAAAACCAAATATAAAGCTTTACTTGGAACTCCGCCAAAACTCAGCACTGAGTCTGCTCTTTCTAGTTTCACTGGCTTGGCTTCCTTGACCCTGATCTTGGATTCTCTCTGGAACTTGGTGCCACCTACCTGACCCCTGGCTCCTGACTCAGCTCGTGTTTCTTGGATCTCCTCTCTCAGCTCCCCTGGAACAGGGTCCCATGTTCTCTGCTCCACTGAATCAGGCCCCAATCCAGTGATCCAGTAATTTGTGCCCCTGTCCTGCTGAAGCTACATCCCAGCTGCCTATGTCCCAGCTGAACCCTCACATTATGCTCTTTGCCCCTCCATAAAGATAAGAACTTGTGAATTGTCCGGGGATATATATAATAGCAGCAAACTTCTGCACTGGACTGCCGGGATGCTCCATTTGCTGCAGCTTTTATTTCAAAAGGCAGTGCTTCCGCAATCAGTTGTATGGAATGGCTGCTCTGCTCCAGCCGATCAAATGCCCTTTGAAGTAAAAGCCACAGCAAAAAAGCTGAGTGGTTCATCTTTAATTCAGCAATCTGCTGTGAACAAAGTGGACTGTGAACCACCCAGATACATATGGTTCAGGTTCTACTTTATTCATCATCTTAAATACTTGATATGCACAGTATCCAGCTTACATACTTACATTAGGTAAGGTCTATTAACCATTGGCTCTCAATGGAAAGAAGATAATAAATAATAAATTACATGGATGTAGTTAGAAGATATATTCTTTCAGGTAGAACAGTGGTGTCCAACCTTTAGGTCCATGGGCCAGATGAGCAGTACCAGTTCACAAGCCAGATCCAGTCCATGTAGTTCAATCCAGACATGCATGGCAGGCATTGTCAAGGCTGGATGCAGAAAAACGAGGCTTGGAAATACGGAAGTGCGGGAGCGGCAGTAGCATTAATTGCCACCTGCCGCCTGTTAATTTGCCCTGCCTCAAGATTTCTGGACCTGTGGGAAGCCTTGTGGGCCAGAGGACATGGCTCTGTATGCCAAACCTGGTCTGTGGGCTGTGGACTGAGGAACTCCCTGAGCTAAAAGAATCTTAAAGCTCTTTGTCCATTCTGTACCAGATCTTGATCTCTCACCTTTCTGTAAAAGGAGTAATTCAATTGAAATAAATAGACTTAAAAAGAAAAATGTCATATTAATTAGATGAGAATTATGCTTACTATAGATTTTTGATAAAAAGTATATGCTGACCACCAAAGTCTATTTTTTTTTTCTAATGTTGTGAAAGTCATGGGTATTTGTTTATTCAAAGCAGAATAAAGAAAAGAAAGAAAGAAATACAAATATTTAAAACTATAGAGTTGATTCTCAAAATAATCTCAGGTTTTGTTTCACTAAAAAAAAAGACACCTTCGATAAAAATAAGAATCCTCTGTGAAAATGTCAGCATGTTGCCTTAAAAAATGTTTCAGTGGCAAAAAGATAGCCCCAATATATATAGAAGGCAAAGTATGGCCTCAAAGGCCAAATGCTGATCCCATCAATAAAGTCAGTTGTGTTAGAGCAATTGACTACAGAGTGTGCCTTTTGGTATCTACTATTCTCTGCATAATAAAAAGAATACAGACGATTTTTAAAGCTTACATCCTCACTTGTCCTCAAGGCAGATTGGTTACCTGAGCTGAACCCTGAAAGCTGGGAACAAAAAGATCCCCCTGCAGCAATCTTCCCTGTTTCTAATGCTCCAGAAAGATTTTTTTTTTTTACATGTTAGTTTGCTAATCCCAAGAAAGAATTGATAATAATACAAAAGCAATCTGGACAAGTGAAACTGGAAAAGAAATATATATGTCTGAAGGAAAAGAAAAACAACATTAGGTCTGTTTGACCTTTGGCCAACCCTGAGCATGTGGCCCTGAGCACTCTGACATGGGGAATCCTGGATATAAAGAAGAACTTTCATTGTAATTGTCTGGACAGAGTTGCACCAAGTTAACTAACATAAACATTATTAATGTCAATGTTTATTATTTACAATTACTTCTTCAGTTAAGAGGGCGCAAAAGACTGTGTGAACAATTTCATTTCAGTTTAACCCATGCTAATATGGGTTTTCCTCAAGTTAATTAGGAACAGGTTAAAGTTAACCTTATACTGGGAAATCAGATTGACCTCAGTGCATTTTGGATGATAATCCAATTGCTATGTTTATGATTATTTTGACAAAGTTTACCTTCAAAGTCACTGGCATTATATTTATACCAGCAGAATCGCCGATAGAAAGCCTAAGTGTACAGGTGTTCAAACAATTCCTATTGGAACAAAAATGGCAGGTCTGCTAGAAACTTATTACCAGGGATCTTCATTTTCTCTGATAAAAAAAATTCCCCAGTTTTTGGTCAAAAAAAGTAACCTAAAATCCACATTTTTCCATGATTAAAATGAAACACCAGTAATAGATATACATATAGATACGCGCGCGCGTGTGTATAGTAGTAGTGTTTCCTTTTGATCATGGAAAATGTGGATTTTGGGTTACTTTTTTAAACCCAAAAATTGGGGATTTTTTTTTATCAAAGAAAACCAGAATCCCTGCTTATTACTCAAGGAGGCAGAAATTGCCTCCAGAACAGTTTTAACTGGAGGAATGGATGCTTGTACACTTACCTCTCCAACAGAAGAATCTGTGCTATGCCTCTTTCCCCCCCACTCCTCAGTCCCAGTGGGGGCAGGATACAAGCACTTTGCATAAGAGGAGAAGGGATGGGGGAAGGATCTGATGGATCCAGGTCCCATTTGACTGGATCTGGACCCACCTGCTTCTGTTCCCATAGTGTATAGATGTGGACACCACCCCCACTGAAACCAGAGATTCCAAGGAACTGGATTTGCTCAAGCTGTCCCCCATACCCAGACTCACCAGCACCCATCCCAAACCCAGCAGCACCTGGCCATGAGTGCACTCACCCAATGTGCACTGGAACTGGTACCAGAGGGGTGAAAATCCACTGAACTGTTGCTAGGAAAACTGACATGCCTGAAAAGTCAACTGACACACTCTGGGCCTGCTGTCTGAATGCTTGACAGCTGGGAGGGAAAGAGAGTTGGGTTATTGTGGGGAGAGCTGGGAATGTGGGCCAGCCAATAACCTGTGCCCTCAGTTCCTGTCAGCTGTCTTCAGGCAGACTGGGGAGCCTGCAAAATATGCTTGCTTGTGCACTCTGGGGACACCTAGCTGGGTGCCATCAGCAGCACAGTCCATTTGCAGAGCACACAGCTGGCCCATGAACATTTGTACAGAGTTCTACTGATAAGGTTTCCAAACACTTAAAACTAAATTGCTCAACTTCCACCAGTTCATTTGAACACACTGGGCACATCTACGCATGTGTATTAACTGCACAGTAACCAAAATTACTGTGCAGTATGGATGCACATCTACACATGTGCATCCGTATTGTGTAGTAAATATGGCAGCTTACACTGACTTGAGCATAAATTTGATACCTGAGTCATGCAGGTACCAATTTATGCCTGATTAGTTACTGCGTGATAACATATATGTAAACTCATAACTGTGCAGTAACACTGTGTGTGTGTGGCTTGACTTGGGACTAACAGTGGTAGAAAGGTTAAATGGTTTGCCCAAGGTAACTATGCCATGTCAGTGACAGAGCCAGGATCCACATTCAAAACTTAATGCCTTTCCACCCTTAAGGTCAAAACACAAAACTAGGTCACCTGTTAATGGATGTAAATCATACTGTCAAATGTTTTGGCGCCACAGACAACTCAGGGAGGCTGATGATGGGCTGTTAGTTATAATACTCTATATATTTCCACAAAACATTAAGTAAACAATAGTACATAGAAGAAGAGTCTTAAATTCCTTAAAAGGATAAGAAATAATGAAAAGTAAAACAGTGGTTTAAAAGGAAAATGAAGCAAGCTGTTTCTAAAAGTAAACTTGAACCACCAAATATGTTTAGTGTAAAGTACCCAGCATGTGGTTCATCTCAAATATACATAAGGAAAGGTCATGTCTCTGGACTAGATTTCTGAACAATCCTGTTTTCTTTACTCAGACAATGTAAAATATGTTTTTCAGTCATCATAATTCTGCATTTGCTCAACCATTTTCAAAAAGGATTCGGAGAGCTGAACCTATTTTTTCAAGGCCAAAATGACTGCTTTGAGCTGAGACATTATAGCAGCTTCCGAATCTGCAGATACTCTGGGAGAATCTACAAGTACAATAATGCAAAGCAAATTACCTATTGCTCCAGAATTTATTGCTCCCAGGCATGCTGTTTGAACTTGCACCTGGAGCTGCAACACATTGAGTCAGGTTGGAGCAACCGCAGCTTGCAGGCAGTCCCAGAGGCTGCTTTCCCCAAACTATGTTGTCGCCAGTAGGTGTTGTAAGGCCTAGGCCCCTTACGACCTGGCATCCTCCTAACAGATGACAGCAGGGTGAGGACCCAGGAGAATGTTTCTCAGAAGTTTTGGGATTGACTTCTCACCTGCCACAACTTGGATGTTGTCTTTTGTTGGGAGGCTATTCCCTTCTTATGAGTGCTACCCTATCCTGGCAACCTAAGCTTCTTCATGGGGCTCCACCTCCCCTGCACCCCACCCTAACCTCTTCCTTTCTATTAGATGGGTCTCTTAAACCCATGATGAGTGAGGGGACATGAGACTCACTTCAACACCCAATCCACTCCCCTGTAATGTCCCTGTGTCCAGACTCGTCACAACTCCTATTATTCATGCAAAGCACAGATCGGCAGCCTAGCTCCTTCCAGGCCTCCAGTTCCAATTCTAGTGTTCTCCAACCTTTTAGGCCCTTCCTGGCTCAGCTTAGTCACCAAGGCCTTGAAGTCAGTAGTCCCTGGTCTCTGTATCAAAACCCAAAGCAAACAATAATCCAACTAAAAACAAATAGTCCAGCAGCCCCAGAGCCTATCTCTAGATCCATGCCCTCTCTGCCACCAAGTATGGGCCTTTTTCAGGCTTGGTTAGTGCCCTGTATTCATAAAGCCATCCCACATCTCACCCTTGTGGCTTGGGTCACCATACCTTTTAAGGAAGACAAACACAGTCTGGGTTTTTCCCTCATAATAGTTCACTGATTCTGATGGGTGAGGCTTTCTATAGCCCTTGGCATGGCAGAGACAAACCCCAGTGCTCATTCCAGACTGGGTGTTCCTTCTCTAGTTCTTTTTCCCACTTCCCCCTTTCCAGATACTACTGACCTTATTCTCCTTAGTTTACTTTACCCTAATAGGGGTGTACATGTAGACATGCAATGTTTACTACAGAGTTAGTCTACTCTTCAGTAAATGTCTGATGTACACTTGCCCCCTGAATAACATTTCTCATTCTCACAAACCAGGAGACAGGCCAGAACTTAGCTGAGGGCCACAAACTGTGGCAAGTTCTAGAAGGGATGGGACAATTGATCAAGCCACCTGGAGCCTCTTTCCACCATTTAGGAATTGTATAATCCCTAAATTATCTACACAGTACAACAATAACTTTATCAGACCTACAAACTTGTGAACAATGTTAAATATTTACATTATTATTAATTCACTATTTAACTATATAAACATTTATTGCTGTGTCAATTAGTTGTTAATTTAAATGTTGCATAATTAATTTCTATTAATTATTGGGTGATCAGCCCTTAATTATGTTACTTACTTATGCATATGATAGATTAGCTTTCAAGTAGCCTTCCTTTCCCAAAAGCCCAGGCAGAAAATGTAATGTTATCTGTGCCTCCATTACAGATATCTCCAAGGGGTAAGGGACTTCAGTCCCCATGCTCCTGAGGAAATGAATCTGACCCAATGTTTCCTGCATTTTTTAAAATGTTAACTGTGATCATTATAATGATTTTGGTTCTTGTCAAACAGGAACCAGCATTGCTTCTTTATGTAGCTGTACTCCCCTAAAAGGCTACTCTGAATACTACCCAAAATGGAAGTCACTCCTCAGGTATCTGGATCAGGAGGGTGGGTACACCCCTGCTCTGTCTGTTGCTCTACTACTATAATTCAAATGTGCTGCATGTGTTGTTTTTAGTTTTCTGATGCTCCAGGTAAATAAAACTATTTTTCTATACATAGGTAACCTAGACTGTATTTATTCTTATTAGATGAAGAACATTCATCTGCCTGCTCCAAATGTTCCCCTAAAGTAGTCCCCTAATTGTTTTTGTCATTATTTCATCAAGTTTAATACACAAAATCTTCTTGTGAGATCCCAAAGGGATCTGCTCCCAGCAGCCTTATCAACATCAATAATTATGAAGTTCACACACCCACAAATTAATGAAAAGGTAAATAAAGATGAGGACTAGGCATTTATACAGATTGACCTAGAATGCAATCTTACTCCGTTCATATCTATTCAAAATTGTGTTGCAATGATCAGATGATGGAATTTGTAAATGGAAACCATGTAAAACTGGTAAAAATAAAAAACATATCAGACAATTTTTCCAATGTGGATGTCAAAGTTCCTAATTCTGAAAGAAGTTTTTCTCACTTGGCAATTTAAATTCCTGGAAAGCTTTCAGAATTTCATCTGGGATTCTCAATACAGAACTGAGCATGATAAATTAAAGAAGTTTAAAATTGTATATCATTTCTCTAAAAATATATGCCCTTTGCTGTCCTGTGGTATAACAGCATGTGTAATATGTTTTCGAGGCAATCATCATCAGCTACTGTGAGCTAATTAACAGCAAAATTGACATGAATATTTTTATTTTTAAAAAGTATTAGGGGAAAAGTTTCAACCAAAGACTATTTGTAAGTCTAATCTACTGCCCAGTAAAGCATCACTGTCTACACATGCGCACCATTTACTGCACAGTAAATTAGTCTACTATGCAGTTAGCTATCATATTTCACAGAGTATAAGTCGAGTTTTGAAGCCCCATTTTTCACTCTTAAAATTCAATCTTGACTTATACACCCTGTCACCATCCACTGAGAGCAGTGCCAGGCTCAGCATCCAACTTATACTGGTCCCTGCACACCCCCACTGTGGGCTGGGCACCCAGAGGGATAGACATGTACTGCACCTCACTTGCAGCACTCAGCTGGTACAGCACCATCCCTTGCGAGCGGTGCTGCCAGGGTCATACCAGCCGAGTGCCAAGCCCAGACCCATTCACAAGGGGTGGGGCCATGCCAGCTGAATGCCAAGCCTGGCCCTATCTGTCTGCTGTGAGCAGCACTGCCAAGCATCAAGCTCAGCCCCATCCCCTGCAAGTGGCACCAGGCTCAGTGCTCAGCAGCACCAGTCACAGCAGACAGGGCCAGGTTTAGTACTCAGCTGGCACGGCCCAGGCAATATCACTCATAGGGGTTGGGGCTACACCAGCCAAGCTCTGAACCCATCCCCATCCCCTGTGAGTGGCACCAGGCTTGGCACTTGGCTGATGTAGCCCTGTCCCCTGCAAGCAGCTCTGCCTGAGCTGCACCAGCTGAGCACTAAGCCCATCCCCACCCACTGTGAGCAGCACTGCTGAGCCCAGCCACACCAACCCCTTTCCTGTGAGCAGCATCAGCCTCAGTGCTCAGCTGGTGTGGCCCAGGCAGTGCTACTCACAGGGGATGCAGCTGCACCAGCCAAGCGCTGAGCCTGGCCCTGTCCCCTGCGAGTGGTACTACAGCATGTGTCCATGTCTCTGTAAGGGGCCAGAGCAGAGTAGGAGCAGCCCTGTACTGAGCTTCTCCTGTTGGGAGCAGATTTCCTCCCAATAGGAAGCACATGTAAATATGCTCCCAGAGAAGGCTTAGTACACAGTATTTTACTGCACAGTAAGCCTTTATAGCATTAATAGCATATGTAGACATGTCCAATGATACCTCAGCACAAGACTGAGTACAAGTTGTATAGTACAAGACTATTCAACTTGGTGTCTCATTCCTAGTTTAGTTCCTTCAATTCCATATACGAGAAATGTGTGGAACTGCTTTTAAAAATATACACCTCTCTGTGGTTTCTATAACTAAAGATAACCAAAAATGTCTTTACAACTTGAGCAATATGTTGTCCAGAAACTAATGTTATAACATGTGGCTTGATAGCCAATATTTATTTGAAACAGAGAAAAAGTGTATTTTCTAGACTCACTTCAGTCCTTTCAGTCAAATGTTATTGAGGCATGAGTAGCAGAAAGAATAATTTTTTATTATTAACCAGAAAGCATAATGCATTCTTTATGCCTCAAAGAAAATGGAGCTACATTTGAATGTTTTGGGTTTTGTTTGGTAGTAGACGTGCAATATCTCTTTGCAGTTTATTTTTTCAGCGTTTAAGTGTGTATCTTAAACATACCCTCATTAAGTAAAACAGTTAATAAATCACTTAAGGTGAATGGAAAAACACCAATTTACACCAGTAAAGGATATGGCCCTAGGAATACAATAATGAAGCTTTAGTTTGAGATTTTGGTTTTTGCTAACTTGTCGGCTTTATGCCCAATGCTCTTCTAAACTGCTCTAGAATTAAGTAATTGGAGCTACAATCTGTTCCATATTTCATATTTATTGTATTTTGTTTAGGTACTTAGCTGTAAGGGCCTCGATTATAAGCCAGAGTGTTTTCACGCATTTCCTGCTGATGTTAATATTCTGAACTGACTTTTCTGTTGCTGTTGTTGTTGATGTTTAGTACATCTGAGTATGTTGCTCTATATAAGAATATAAAAAGTGTCATACTGGGGCAGACCAATGGTCCATCTAGCCCAGCAGTGACAGAAGTAGATGTTGGAGAGAATTGAATTGGACATCTCTAGAATGATCTACCCCCTATTTGTTACCCTCCCCAACATCCACCATTGTTGGTTTAGAGCAGTTGCTCCCAACCTTGGGGCATGACCCAAATCAGGGTTACGGAGGCTCCACCCCTCGTTCCGCCCCTCCCACCTGTGGGGCTCTCCTGGTGCACAGTCCACACAGCTCTCACCGCAGCTACCCCCCGCGATCCCAGCCCGGCCCAGGCTCTGATGGCACTGCCAGGCACGAGTGAGTCGGCGGTGGGGGCAGGGGTCACATCCCAGATTTAGGGTTGCAGCAAAAAAAGGTTGGGAGCCACGTTTAGAAATACCAGAGGAAATGTCTCCAACTGTTCCATTTAACAGCCATTAATAGATTTATTATCCATGAGTGTACCTAGTCCCTTTTAACTTGGCTCTACCACCCCCTGTGGCAGTGAATTCAACAAGTTTGCTAGTGTTGCCTAAAAAACGGATTTTCTCTTGTTAGCTTTAAAACTTGTCTCCTATTAATTTGAGGGAGTACCCCCCAAGTCTAGTATTCTGGAACTTGGTGAAGAACAGTTCCACATTCACTTGGTCCACACCTTTCATGATTTTATACACTTTCAATCATATCCTCCCTCCCCCTCAGCCTCCTCCTTTCCATACTTAACACAGTGAGTTTCTATCTAAACCTCTCCCAAAAATTTTCTGTACATTGTATATATTCAAAATATTTAGATTAGGGCAATCTAAGATGTCTGGTTGACCTACTTGCCCACTTTGTTTTCTTCAGAGAACATTTTCTAGATCTCTTGCTAAATGCATGTATATTACTATAAATGTGCTACAGGAAACAATTTCTTAGGGTGATATTTTTTTACTCTACCAACTGCATAGCTGGAATAGAATGAAACAGGCTTTCAAATGGAGACCTAGTCTCACTCTAGCTAATCACTTTAATATAAATAGTAAGGTTAAAGGTATACCATAAAACATTGTAGCTATCAAATGTACATGTAGAATTAACATTTTCATCTCCTGAGTAGTGTGTATTTGTAAAAATAGTCTTAACATTACATAAGTGTAAGTTCCAGTATTGCTTAAATACGGCTATATTAAGGACTCATGTTACATTATACCCCCAAAATATTCTAATGACGTTTTGAAGTACGTCATGCTGCACCTAGGAGCTAAACGAGAATTTATATAATGCAGTGAATTGGAAATTTTAGAAAGCACAGCCCAAGTTGTTCAGATATTAGCTAGCCTACTGTTAGATGATAGCTAGCCAAACTACTTCATGAACAAGTCTTTATTGTACAGTACAAATTATTTTACACATCAGAGACGTTGAAAAAACATTGACGAGCTCAGCTTTTGTAAGGTTCCATTTCCCCACTTTCTCCCCACTCCACCCTTGGTTTTACAGATATAAATGAAAATGTCAAAATGCTTCTAATAGGTTAATTTATGGGACTGAGGTAAGTATTTATAGAGATTGTCTGGATGTTTTTCCATTAGGTCCTGTACTGTAGTGTTTTTTGGCTCATACTTGAAGGAAGTTATAAACCAAAGTGGGTTCCTCATTCCTCAGCATTTGACATATTCTGATTGCAAAACATTTGGGGTTTTACACGATTTATTGTAAATAATCTCTCTCATAATGTTCACAGCACAATAATTCACAACCCTGAGGCAAGAGAACTCTGCAAAAATGACATTATATGGAAGATCACTTCTCAGAATTTACCATTTGTGCATCATGTTCAGAATCTATAACACATGTAAAGTGGTCAAATCATCATCTTTCAATATTTTTTCTATCATTTTGTGGTATTTTGATAAAAATACTTACAGCCAGCCTAATAGCTTGACTGGTAACTCAATATGTTACCACATCACAGAGCAGTATAAATTGAAGAAGGGAGGGGGCCAGAACCTGAACACAAGAAAGTCAGTATTGGTACTGTACACTGAGAATAGGATTGTCATGTCTTTACAGCAGTTGAGAAGTAAGAAAAAGCTGCTACATACAAAAATAAAATGTTTTACTGAAAGGTTGCTATTAATGAATTTCCATGTGCAAGAAAAATGAGTTTGCTTTTACTGTACTTAAATAAAATCAGCTTTCAGACTTTCCCCCTAAAGACAATCATCTGGGACAGAATTGCTGGATTCTGAATAAGGAGGTCTGGGTTCTGTCCCCAGATCTGCGACTGACTTTATGTATAGAAGGAAATTAGGCACTTAAATAAAAAGGGGAATTTCACGTGTTGTTCTCCTAGAAGCCTCCACTGGGACTCTTACAGCCACATTTTCATAAGTGTGGGTGTTAAAACCAGTTCTTTATGTTTGCACAATACCAAGCACAATGCTGAGCAAAGCCTCTAGGTCCTACTGAATTATTCATAATGGGCAACAATTATTCCATGGGAATAATGGGCTGAGGGAGATTATACATTCAATATTCTGGTATGAGTGTAAGTCATTACAAAAACCTAAGATGGAAAATAGGGTGGGTACCTGCAGGGTCACTTCAAGCCACAAGACCCTGAAATGGCATAGCAAATAACCTGAACCTAGTTCACCCACATTATTGTGCATGCCATAAAAAGAAAGATTGAAGATCTTGTTCAAAGTTAAATGTCTTCCCAAAATAAGTCACCTTTCTTATCCATGTAGGGCAGTTTGATCTCCTAGTCCAGGAAAGTGCACTTTTCCAACCCATGGCCTGCATTTGATGATAGCATCAGCACTGATAGTAGGGATCCCTCCAGTGGAAGGTGGTAGAATTTGACCTGCCAGTTTTCTTAGAGGTTTGACCACTGGAGTGCAGTTTATAATAAGACTGTGGCTCTGCACTAACACAGCTGGCACACCACATGGCCCCCAAGCCGTGCTCCCTCTTTGGGCACTATAAGTCACTTAGGAATTATCCAGGCACCTCCAGGCCTCCCATGGATTGTGGGAACTAAGTGCTGCTGTAACAGCTTTCAGGAAATCTGAAGCCAGCAATAGGAAAACTTTGATGTTACTGTCACTATCACTATAATAGGAAAAAAAAAATGATTACCACATGCAACTATACATAAATTCTAAAATCCCTAGCTATGAGCATGGTGGGAGCTATTCTCCCCACTGTAAAACTGTGGGGTGCCTTGAGATCCTTTAAGGGTACCACACAATGTTAGCACTGTTAGGTGAACAAGTGTGATTCACAAGATAAACCCAGAGGTTTCAAATAGGAATCCATAGTATTAAAAGCATTCTGAGCTGTTGTCATCTTGAGTTCTTTGCAATAGAAGAATTGCTCTATTACTTTTCTACAGTCAAAGTGAAAATTAAGAGCAGGTGTTTTCTGAGGAGCATCTCAAGTCTGAAATGTTGAGAACCACTGGGCTAAACTCATCATTGGCAGTCTCTCAAAATCAAGGATGATGTCTGGCAGGTTTGATGGGTCCTCAAGTGACTGAGGAGCCCAGTTCTGGATACACACATTCTTTGGCAATGGGGGCATGTTGTTGCATGGGGGAGTGGGATTCACAGCCCTGGGTTGGTCTCCTTCTCCTTCCTCCGCCACCACCGTTCTACCTCAGTATCAAGTCATTGGGCCTTGAAGTGGTGCACACCTGAGTGGACCAGGTGGCACCACACCAAACAGTCAACAGCTTGCTCCTCCCTGCTGTTGGTGTCAGTGTCTCTGTGCTTGAGGGTGAACTTGAGTGTGTCTTTGTACCATTTCCTTTGGTTGCCCTTGGCAAACTCTCAAACGGAGAGCTGGGAAAAGAGAATCTGGCGAGGGAGATGGTTCTCAGACATCCAGATGCAGTTTTCAATCAACCATCGAAGTTGATTTCTCAAGAACAAGGCTTTGACATTAATGAACACAGCTTCATGGAGGATGCTCACACTGGTCCAGCAGTCCTCCCATTTGATCCCCAGGATTCAATGCAAACACAGTTGGTGAAAGCTCTCAAAGGTCTTAATGTGGCATTGGTAGACAATCCAGGTTTCACTTCAGTAGAGGGTGGTCAGCACGACAGCCTTGTAAACCAGGACCTTTGAAAACAGATACCTTTGGAAGTCCATGAAGACATATCGTTGCAGCTTGAAGAAGGCAGCCCTGATGCAGTTGACCCAATGCTGGACTTCTTCATCAATGGTAGTCCATTGAGAAAGGTGGCTGCCAAGATACAGAAAGTGCTCCACATACTCCAGAGCCTCCCCTTCTATGTAGATAGCATGAGGGATGTTCAGCTGGCCTGGGGAGGGTTGGTGGTAAACCTTTATCTTTGTGATGTTCAAAGACAGGCCAAATCTCTTATACAAAGCACTGAAGAGATCTAATGTGGCTTGCACTTCTTGTGCAGAGTAAGCCATCACACAGCAATCATCCGCAAACTGATGTTGTGGATTTCCTTGGTGGCGAGTTTTGTTTTTGTCTGGAAGCTCCTAAGATTGAAAAGCTTCCCATTCAGTCAATAATGAATACTGACGCTGGATGGTAGGTCATCTTAGATGAGGTGGATGATCATCACTGAGCACACAAGTCAATGGTTATCCAGCAGTCTTCAGATCCCTTCATGGCCCTCATGACAAGCATATCCCTCAGGTCTCTACCTAGGATGATAATGTAGTCCAAGAGGTGCCAGTGCTCTGACCTCGGATGCCTCCATGTGATCCTGAACTGGTCTTTCTGGTGGAAGATGGTGTTCCTCATGAGCAGGCCATGTTGGGTGCATTTGATGAGGAGCAGGATACTGTTGGCATTGGCCTTTCCTACACCATTCTTAGTTATAGTTCCGCACCAGATTTTTTGGTCACATCCAACCTGGGCATTGAAGTCACCCAAGAGGATGACCTTGTCACCCCTGGGGATGGAGGCAAGAGCGTTGTTGATATTGGAATGGAACCTTTTCTTGACTTCCTCAATGGAAACCAGAGTTGAAGCGTATTCACTGATGACAGTGGCACATTGGTTTTGGCTGAAGTGCAAGCAAAGGGTCATCAGCCTTTCACTGGCACATCAGTGATTTTGTACCGGATGGCGAAACTGACTCGGTGGATATGGGGGGTTGCAGTCTGGTTTCCCTTTCCAGAAGAAGGTGTACCCTCCGCTGACCTCCCTCAGATGTTCCTCCCTGGTGAGCTGGGTTTCACTGAGAGCAGCAATGTTAATGTTGTGCCTCGCTAGCTCCCGAGTCACAATGGCAGTTCATCTTTCCTGGTGATTACTCTTGAGTTGTTGATGAGCGTTCTCAGATTCCAGGTTCCGAAATTTAGCTTTTTCTTATTTTGACCTCAGGAATGGTGATCCCGCTGGGTGTGGTTTCCCAGCCAGGAGAGATAGGACAGCCTATTTATGAAGCACCTTTTCTAAACCCCTCCCCATCAGGGTGAGCAGAGGGTATCCTAAAAAGGAATGCTCAGTCGCGTAGGTAGCTGCCGAAGGACACCCCTGTGCTGACAGGTGCCTGACAACCATTGCGCATCTGCTGCCTGTGTGCAGCTTCTTGGCTGGGGGCCTCCAAGTATCACAGCCCTACCCCCATCGCCAACCCTCCATTGCCACAGGGCTTTTGGACCTGATGGAAGCCTGTGTGTGGCATATTTATCATGGGGACTCCAGCGTGCAGTCAGACCCACATGGTCTTGGCAGTGGGTGGCCAAGTTCAGTGGCATGGAGAACCACGATGACTGGGGCCACTTCTCCACTGCAGCCTGCTTCCGCCTTCACAGCCACTGGGGCTTCAGCCTTCCTCCACCGTTAAGGACTTCTTGGATCATTCTTTGTCTGGAACCTCCCCCTCGACCTTGTTTCCATGGATGGCCCTACCAGGAGCATGAGCTCCAGACAGCATTGCTCTTGGGGTCATTGGAACACACAAGCCTCTCCACCATGACAAGGTGATGATCCTCAGAGAGGTTTGATATTGGTATATCAAATCTGACTCCTAACAATGACATTTTAAATGTCAACATTAAATTTCTCAATAATCATCATTTAGAGGAGACTAGGATGCTTTACTCCCAACACCCTCCTTAAGTCAAGCAGTAGGAGTTGCTGCAGAGAAGGAAATGTGAGAGAAAATATAAGGAAACATACCAATATAGAAAGGAAGGGTGGAAAATTAGAAAGGAGGATGAGAAAGGAAGAGAAACAGAAAACAGATACAATAGAACCCCTAAATATTTCCCACCGAGTGATACTGAATGTCACAGAAAGGCACTAAATGGTAATTAGTAGTAGTTAAGCTACTGGATAAGGCCACTTGTTATCATTGGTCTCTGCTCACAATTTTCTAATGACACAAGTGGGAGATCTGCTCTGGATTGAAGGCAGCACAAAGCCCTAAATTTAGAACCCAACCCACAGGCCATAATTAAAAATGGCAACTTGGCCTTGTCCCTAGAATGCATATATTAATCTGAAACAATATTATATATGTATATATTACATATATATAAATATACATTTGTAAAAAAAATATGAACCAAACAAAGACTTGAAATAATAATAATCACAATTAAAGCTTTGGGTGACATTTTCAAAGCATGCAGCAGGAGATGAACAGATGGAGCCTGTGTATATTTCTAGTGTTGTGTTTTGAACTTTTAGCTCAAAAGGCCTAGGGGTAAAAATTAACAGTTAATAAATATGAGGTTTTCAAATATTCATTGCTTTGGAAGGAATAGCTCCAAAATGAATAGAAGAGTTGACACCAATCAAAATAATCCCACAGAAACATCTCTGTCCAATCCTCAGGAAACTTCTCTATTTTTCTCCTTTCCTACCATCTTCCTATGTTCTTCTTTATTTATTTGCTACCGTATTTATTTATTGTCAGCACTTAATTTCTCTCAAATTTCTGAGGCTTGGTCATTAAGTATGTACATGAACCAATCTTCTAAACATTGGTTATGTGACACAGATCAACAACATCATAAAAAAAATGCAAAATTTAGTAGGTTACTTCATCCTTATCACTGGGACACTAATGATGAGGTGCAACATTTACAGTGTAAAATTAAAATGCAAAGGCCTGCGTGTCACCAACATGACTGGTTGTGGAAAGTATTTGCTTCTCTCTTCATCAGTCACTACACTGATCTCCATTTGAAACACTAGCAATGAAGCCTTGTGAAGACATCAGAAGATTAACAAGAGCTTGACCCGTTTGAGTATCATGGACAGACAGTTCATCATTGAATCTTTCTCTAGTCAATACTAACATGCAATACACTATTATCATTACTAACAGAATCTAAACTAAGAATCAAGACACCAAGAGCTGAGATTCTAATGCATTTGTATTAAGTGTTGTGGATATCTGAGGTAGTTAAGTATTAATTAGCATGAACTCCTGACTCAGGGTTTATGAAAACATCTCACATCGTACTTGATAGGATGAAAGCATACTATCACAGTAGTTACCAAAGTAAACAATCCATTTTATTATATTTTTTAAATATAAAGGAAGAGGAACATAAAATAAACTGGATTATAGTATCAAC
Source organism: Gavialis gangeticus (assembly GCF_001723915.1). Taxonomy (NCBI): domain Eukaryota; kingdom Metazoa; phylum Chordata; order Crocodylia; family Gavialidae; genus Gavialis; species Gavialis gangeticus. The sequence continues at coordinate 159,390,283 of NW_017729032.1, read as the reverse complement.
CTTAAATTGATACTGGCTCCTAGGGTTGTACTAGTAGAAAATACAGATACTGTGTAAATGATGTAATAATTAAACTGGAAAATATAAGATGATAAAATGTTTATACTGTTCTCATCATTCCCCAATTTAAAAAAAAAAAAAAAAAAAATCAGTTTTTCACTGTAATTTTTATAGAGGCAAAACTGAATTTATGAAGTGTCTTTGTCAATCTAAGTAAAAAAAGGCTTGACCCCTGCAGTCACTTTTTAATAATTAACTCTTAGTTCATTAAATACTAATTGAAGCTGCAGAAGAAAAAAAAAATGTGAAGTATATACAAAGAGGCACAAACACCAAATGTGTGTAAGGATACTGACTGTGGCATATCTGTATAATACTGTAAATATGACATATAGATGTCAAATTCAATTCCCAAGAGAATTTTTAACTTTATTATCACACAATGAATTCTATAACATTCTCTGATACTGAACATTCATTGACAAAAATTTGCAAGCTACATTTCATGAGCACTTTCTGAAAAGACCTGGAGAAGTGGATTACAAGTCCTAAAGATTTTAGCTCCTGAGGAAACATGTTTTATAATGTGATTTTCAAATTCTTAACCCTCATCCGTTCTCATGCAACTGTAACCATTGTTGTTCTCATGGGGTAACTTGTTACCCCACCCACATGAACAACATGGAACCAGTGACAACAGTATAAATGTACCAAAAACTATTTCTTAAACATACAGATAGTCTGAAAGAGTATTTATGATGATTTGAACCCAAAATATTATTTAACTAGAACTATGAACAAAATTTAAACTTTCCTTTAGAGTTTCAAAACAGGAATGAACAATTGCCAATTCTGCAGTTACCACTGTTTTCAAACTAACAGTTACTTCCAAAAACAGTTCCCAACTGTTTTAACTAAATACTGCATCATTCACAAAGCAGCAGTGATATACTGTGGTGCACACAAGCAAATCACTTACAATATTCACATTGTTTTCGGGCTTTGTGGTCATCTGTCCTTCGGCAAAAAGCACAACGTCCACTCATGCTTGCAGAAGGTTCTACTGGGGTACATTGTGGCAATCTGTAATTTAAAGGCAGTCATACCAGACTTGATGGACCTAGACAGATTGTGTATCCATCATTCCTCATTTTATTTGTCTGTTGATCAACTGTTCTCCAAGCTCCTGCAAAAAAAAAAACAAAACAAAACAACACAACACAACACAACACGCGCTGTCTTCTTAAATGTGATCTTTGCTTCCAGTTTGCATTGTAGCCTAGCCAAATGATGAGACTGGCAATGGCAGCCACATCCAGCATACTGGAAAATAGTGTCATTGGCCACCTGTTGATTTTCCATCTGCAGGTGGTCATATGGACTAAGTGGTCAAGGTTATCCACCCCACCTTTGTTTTTATTGTAGTCATGGGTAATTTCCGGCTTTCTTTGCTCTCCACCAATTTAATGGTCATGGTGCATGCTTGACAGCAACAGCACAACTTTGGACTTCTTTGAAACATAGGAAACTAGGGTGAGTTCCCCATCAAAAAGCAAAAATGGATGAAAAGTTTTCCCTTCTTCAATTTGCTTTCATTTTGTTTGGGATATCAGCCTTGTTTTTCCTAATCACACCCACATAGGTTAAGTCCTGCTGTAGCAGTCTTTCTGCCAGCTCAGTACTTGTGAAGAAATTGTCACCCGCAATATTCCTTCCCATCTTATGCCAGGGATGAACCAGTTTTTCAGTGACCTGAGTACCAAGATTGCCTTGGCGTGCAGCTTCTGGTTGCTTGCCCAGGTAGACGTCTCCAGACAAGGGGAATGATGCTGCATCACAGCACCACCAAGTTTTCAAGCAGGCTTGGTGGGCATATACTGTCTGAAGGGACAGCAACCCCTGAACACAATGAGCTGCTCATCAACTGTCGGGTGTATTCCTGGGATATACCATTTCCTGAGCTGCTCCACAAATTGTGTCCAAATAGCTCTGAAGACAGCAAGCTTATCCACAGCTCTCTCTCACATGTCAGTTTGTTGTCAAATCTCAGGTAGTTGGTGATTTGATGGAATCATTTTAAACTCATGGTGGCACAGAAATAAGGACACCCGGTGCATTGCTCCCACAACCTCGTGGCCACCATGGTAAAGATCACTTAGAAGTAGGAGGCCAATGTAGGCTTTCAGTTCTGTTTCATACAGCTTTTTCTGCTCCTATTTTCAGGATGGCTATCAGTCCACTCCCTGAAACTTCTTTCTTCCTCTTTCTTTGTTTCTCTTATGATAAGAGCCAGGATCTCTTGTGAGAGAAACAGGTGGAACGTTTCCACCACTGTGTCTTAATTACTTTCTCTTGTTGGCCCAGCATTTCCATGGACTATGTCCTTGGCTGTTTTCCCCATGATGCATTAACTGTGGACTTTTCCCCCCCTACATACTCTACCATTCCTTCCTCTAAAAGGTGTTGTCATCATCTGCAATGTTTTCTGGGGGTAGTGGCAGCGATTCTGCTCCACATCCTGCTGTAGCTCTTCTCGGTCTTCCACAGTGGCCCTGGGCTGGTCCTCTTCCCTTTCCCACTGAAAGTGTTGGCACCACTTCTGCTTGTGGCATCAACTCCTCCTCATCTGAGCTTGATGAAGCTTCCATAGACACATGGTCATCTTGCTCCAAACTATCTTCGATGTCTGGAACAAAGTCAGCATCCTCACTGCCTTGGGATAAGATTTCATCTGTGGATATGTCGCTATCATCCCAGGTTACCTGTGCAAGACAGGCTTTAGTACTGAATATGCGCTGCCTTCTCATCCTGGACTGCAGAAAAAAATATTTATATGCATTCAGCAGTAATCAACAATCAAAAGACAAGCCTGCTCACCTATGCTGTCACAGAAGCAATTCTGCCTTGCCCTATGGCAGCGCAGGTAGCATCCTTGACTCCTGGGCACAGAAGCCAGAGTCCAGCATCCACCCTTTCCAAGCAGGCCAAATGTGGGTGGATGCTGTTTGGAAATCACACGTGGAGGGGCTTATTGAAAGCAGGTAAAAGGGGCACAGGGGGTGTCAAGCCCATGCTGTTGAAGGGGACTCCACAGTGTATGCTGTTGTTCTATTTCTTCTCTGCTGTCCCTTTGCTCCTTGTCCTCACTTCCACCAAAGGCAGGGCAAACTAGCTTGTACGTTATGAAAGGGGCAGGTGAGATAGAGTTTTGCCATGAGAAAAGAGAGCAGAAGTGGATTTGGGTGTGATAAAGGGTTTTTTTGGCAAGGGTCAGGGTGTTTTGATGACCTTGTAGTCTGCAACACAGTGGTTAGCAAAAGGGATTACCACATCTTCTGCACAAGCAGAGTGGAGGATCGCCATCCATTAGTTACCATGGATGCTTGAAGTGGACATGAATGAGGAGTGAATGAATGCTGACCTTTCAGATGCATCCATCCAAAGTGGCTACAGGTCTATGCCTGTCATTTATACAGAAATTGCACTGAGGTAACCAGTTACTCCAATGCCTTAACATGGACTTGGGGTAAGTTGTTACCCCATATGGAAAAAACACATTCACACCTGGGATAACATGTTACCCTGGGCAGTTTTTCATCCACAGAAAGTAAACCATTCATGTAAGCTGGCTGTTCTTTGGGGATATTGTGCACTCCAGTGCCAATGTCCTAAAAAGAAAAAGTTAATTAATTCTAAAAATTTAAGATACTGCACAAAATGTGTCTGGGGTAGGATATTACCCCATGGGAACATATGAAGGTTAAACAAGCAGCAATAATCTCAAATTCCCTGTGTTTTCAAATGCTTCAAAAGAATTTCAGAAATATTGTGCTCATGGCTAAAAAAAAAAATTTGCAAAGGTATTGAAAAGCTATCATTATTCCCACCACAGATTTGACAATTTTCACTGTTCAAATATTAACTATATTGAACATTTAATTTACTCATGCAAGTGTCAAAAGCAAGAGATTGTAATCATTCTAGGGCTGTAGTCCATCCTGAAACTGAGGTCAACATCCTCCTCCACTGCCAACTACTGTCCTTGCCCAGCTCTCCCAGGAATAGGTTTGGAACTTTGCTGGGATGTGGAAGCCACCAGAAAGGGAAAGTCCGCCTTACTTTTCCAACACATGCCTTTTGTCCCCACAGCAAAG
>NW_017729032.1:159373858-159381129 GCF_001723915.1 Gavialis gangeticus | reverse complement strand
AAAGTCCGCCAGCCACAGTCCCACAATGTCTTGTTCCGATCTTCAGGCCCTTATACACCACACCTCTTGTTTTCTGTCACTTGGAAAGAGAGACATAATCTGCAGACAGATTCCCAGCAGGCCTTGTTCAGGGAGCACATCCTAATGACATGCCCAAGAAATATGGAACTCAATTTAATGGCTTTGGGAGAGGCTACATGGCAGCATGCAGCTGGGGAAATGCAGCTCACATGGCTTGGACTGGTTCAGGATGATCTTTAAGTCGCCCCTAAGTATCAGCAAAGGCATATCCTTAAACCATATCTACATAGGTATTTCAACAACTACATCCCTTTATGGATCTGAACATGAGGCGCTGTGCCTCAATTCACAATCTACCCTATGGAAACAACAGCACTTCCACAGTTTTTGAGGGGATAAATACAGGAATACAGGATTAAGCTCAGTACAAAATGGAGCCATATAAATACCTCATTTAGGCCATGACTACATGGTCAACAGCACGGGCCCTCATTGTGCATCCTCAAACAATGCTCCAGGCAGGCTGCCCTCTAAGCAGTGTAGCTGCATCTGCATGATATTGCAAGTTGACTAATTAGCTTGGAGGCAAGTTCAAATTAGACTGCCCTGGCACCACCCTGAATACAGGTACACTGCTTCCAAATGACCTTTGATTTATTTTACGTTCTTATAACTGTTAAATAACCAAACTTTAGTTTAGTAAAAATATCTAAAAACAGTAAATAGTTGCTAGTCTTAAAAACTTTGTCTGCCAAACTTCATCTCTGAAACCACTATAAAACCAAGACTCCTACTACTTAAATAGTAGAGTATTTTGTGCTAGTTCATAATAACAGCACAATAAAAGAAAAAAATTAAGAATCACAATACAATGATGCCTCAGAGGTTAAACATGCAAATTGCACTGAATCCCAGCTACCGTTCAACAAGAACAGCAATATTTTGGAACAACACTTCTGCTTTTGTAATGAGCCTGTAAGATTCATTCCAGTGGAATGGCTGCAGGTATATTATCCCCCATGAACCATTACAAAATTAAACTTCATAAGCAATATGCCAGTGCTTTGTGTGATGCATTTGCTAAAAGAATCATTCAATTTATCATGTTTTCCTGAAGTGTTATGAGACAAGGTCTTTGAATAAAACTCATTTCATTAGGCTACCTTGTTACATGGGAAGATAAGATCTACACTTGACTAAAGGCATCATTCCATCATACCCATAATAACCTTACCTGCAGAAGTAAACATTCAGGATTCTAGAAAAATGGCATTCTACGGCTGTTCTAATCATACTAAAAGAATACATTAAACAAAGGTTCAGACAGACATGGTGAAAACATTTCCAAAAGTAAAGCTTTGCCCATAGCCATGTGCACAGAAAACTGTGCCATGCAAATGGAAGCAAGTCAAATGTAATAATTTAGTGCACACATTTTGCTTATTTCAAGTAAATGAAGAATTCACAAAGCATGGTATGAGGATGTTATTATAGTTTTTTGTTTTGTTTTTTTAAAGAAAGAAAAAAGAAAAATCAGACTACAAGCTGCTCTGCACACAGCAGCTATGCTGATTTAACTGGATTGTTTTATAAACTGAAAGATTTCATAGAATCATAGAAAATGAGCATTGGAAGGCACCTCAGGAGGTCAGCTAGTCCAACCCTCTGCTGTAAGCAGGACCATCCCCAACTAGATCATCCCAGCCAGGGCTTTGTCAAGCTGGGCGTTAAAAACCTCCAAGGATGGAGATTCTATGACCTCTCCAGGTAACTCATTCCAGTACTTTACCAAAGTTTTTTCTAGTATCCAACCTAAACTTCCCTCACTGCACTTGACAGAAGAAGGAGCAGTGGTCTCATCTGCCACCACTGAGAACAGTCTAGCTCCATCTGCTTTCAAACCTGCTTCAGGTAGTTGAAGGCTGTTATTAAATCACCCCTCAGTCTTATCTTCTCCAGACTAAATAAGACCAGTTCCCTCAGCCTCTCCTTAGAAGTCATGTGCCCCAGCCCCCACATCATTTCATTGCCCTCCACTGAACTCTCTCCAATTTGTCCACATGCTTTCTACAGTGGGGGGCCCAAAACTGGACACAGTACTCCAGATGAAGTCTCATCAGTGCAGAATACAGGGGAATAATTACTTACCTCAGTCTGCTTGTAATGCTGCTACTACTGATGCAGCCCAGTATGCCATTAGCCTTCTTGGCAACAAGGGCCCACTGTTGACTCATATCCAGCTTATTGTCTACTGCAACCCCCAGATCCTTTTCTGCAGAGCTGTTGCTTAGACAGTTGGCCCCAAGCCCGTAGTGGTACCTGGGATTGTTCCATCCTAAGTGCAGGACTTTGCACTTGTCCTTGTTGAACCTCATAAGATTTCTTTTGGCCCAATCCTCCAATTTGTCTAGGTTGCTCTGAATCCTAGCTCTACCTTCCAGCAAACCTACTACTCCTCCCAACATGGTCATTCGCAAATTTGCTGAGGGTGCACTCCATCCCATCTTCCCTATCATTAATGAAGAGGTTGAACAAAAACCGCCCCTGGGTCATGCCACTTGATACCAGCTGCCAGCTAAACATTGAGCCATTGATCACTACCCATTGAGCCCGAGGAACCACCCAGCTTCCTATCCACTTTACAGTCCATTCATTATTCAACCCATACTTCCTTAGCTTGCTTGCAAAAATGCTGTGGGACACAGTATCAAAATCCTTTCTAAAGTCAAGGTATATCATGTCCACTGCTTCGCTGCATCCACAGAGCTAGTCATCACAACATAGAATGCAAATCAGATTGTTCAGGCCTGACCTGCTCTTGGTGAATCCATGATGACTGATCACATTTTTCTCCTCCGAGTGCTTAGAAATTGATTCCTTGAGGACCTACTTCATGATTTTTCCAGGAACTGAGGTGAGACTGACTGGTCTGCAGTTCTCTGGATCCTCCTTCTTCCCCTTATTAAAGATGGGCACTATGTTTGCCCTTTTCCAATTATCCAGGACTTCCCCAATGGCCATTATGATTGAAAACTCATGGCAAACAGCTCTGTAATCACATCAGCCAACAACCTCAGCACCCATGGATGCATTACATCCAGCCCCATAGACATGTACATCTCCAGCTTTTCTAAATAGACCCTAACCTTTTCTTTCACCAGTAAGTGCTATTCACCTTCTCCCCAAACTGTGCTGCCCAGCGCAGTGGTCTGGGAGATGACCTTGCCCATGAAGATTGAGGTAAAAAAGGCATTGAGGACTTCAGCCTTTTCCTCATCATTATGTTACTAGGTTGCCTCCCCCATTCAATAAGGGACCCGAACTTTCCCCAACCTTCCTCTTGTTGCTAACATACTTGTAGAAACCCATCTTGTTACTCCTTACATCCCTTGCTAGCTAGAACTCCAGTTGCACTTTGGCCTTCCTAATTTCCTCCTTGCATACCTGAGCGATGCTCTTATCCTCCTACCTAGACATCTGTCCAAGTTTCAACTTCTTTTAAGCTTCCTTGTTGTGTTTAAGCTCAAACAGCTCTCTGTTAAGCCAAGCTGGTCGCTTGCCATACATGCTATTCTTCCTGGACATTGGGATGGTTTGTTCCTGCACCCTCAGTAAGGTTTCTTTGAAATACAGCCAGCTCTCCTGGACTTCTTTCCCCCTCAGACAGGCCTCCCAGGAGATCCTGCCCATCAGTTCCCTGGGGGAATCAAAGTCCACTCTTTTGAAGTCTATGGTCTTTGTTCTGCTGCTCTCCTTTCTTCCATTTGTCAGGATCCTGAACTCAGTCATCTCATGGTCACTGCTGCCCAACCTGCCATCCACTTCTACATCCCCCACCAATTCTTCCCTGTTTGAGAGCAGCAGAACAGGGAGAGCATAGCCCCTACCTGGTCTCTCCAACTCTTATACCAAGAAGTTCTCTCCAGTGTTCTCCAAAAATTTCCTAGATCACCAATACACTATTATATTACCCTCCTATATATGTCAGGGTGACCGAAGTCCTCCATGAGAACTAGGGCCTGTGATTTGGAAATTTATGGTAGTTGCCTGAAGAAAGTCTCACCTACCTCACCCTCCTGGCCTGGTGGTTTATGGGAGACACCCACCATTACATCACCCTTGTTGCTGTCCCCTCTATCCTTAACCTAGAGACATTCAACAGGCCTATTTCCAGTTCCATACTGAAGCTCTGACCAATCATACAGCTCTTTTATATATAGCACAACTCCTCCTCCTCTTCTCCCCCTCCTGTCCTTTTTGAACAGTTCGGACCCATCCATGACAGTGCCCCAATCATACAAGCTATCCCACCAAGTCTCCGTTATTCCAATCACATCATAGTTCTATAACTGTGCAGAGACTTCCAATTCTTCCTGCTCATTTCCCAGGCTCTGTGCATTCATGTACAGACACTTGAAGTAACTAGCCGATTGCCCAACTTTCTCAGTAAGAATCAGAAGGCCTCCCCTGTTACCCTTTTCTTGTGCTTCCTCCAAGTTTCCTGCTTCCCCACGTACCTCAGGGCTTTGATCTCCATCCCCAAGAAAACCTATATTAAAGCCCTCCTCACTAGGTTGCCAAGCCTGTCTGAGTTGTTCTTCACTCTTTTTGTCATGTGAATCCCATCTCTACCTAGCAATCCTTCTTGGAACAACATTCGAGGGTCAAAAAAGCTGAATCCCAGCTGGCAACACCACCTGTACAGCCATGCATTCATCTTCAGGATGCGTCCACTCCTGCCAAGGCCCTTCTCCTTGACTGGAAGGATCAAAAAGAACACCACCTGTGCCCCCATCCCTTTCACCCTTGGACCCAGAGTCCTGTAGTCAGTCTTGATCTGCTCAGGGTCACCCGGGTAATATCATTGGTGCCCATGCAAATGAGCAACATGCGGTAGCAGTCAGAGAATTGGACAAATCTCAACAATCCTTCTGTGGCATCCTGGATCCAGGCTCCAGGCATGAGTGTCTGGTGCCTCTTGAGTCAGCAACTGGGGGGGAAGGGGTCCCCCGGCAGCCAATCCCGCTGGCTGGGGGACGGGGGTGCGCCAGTGGCTGATCCCACTGGCCAGGGTGCTGATCTCACTCACAGTAAAAGTGGCCACGCCACTTCCGGAGTTCCACGACCACTTCCAGAAGTGGCACAAGCACTTTTGCTGGTCACCCCACTTCCCGGCCAGCACTTGCTGGGGGGGGGGGGGGCGCCACTGGTACTCCCACCTTCCCCCTGCCTGCCTGCACACAGGGAGTGCAGCCTGGCTACACATTGCCCCTGGCTCCAGGCAAGCAGAAGACTTCCCAGGACAACATTTCAGGCCACCAGATGGATCCATCCTTCCTCTGCAGAAAGGAGTCTGCAACCACCACTGCCCATTCCTTCTTCTTCATGACAGTGGTCTCCATCCTCCCCACCCTGGGGATTCCTGGCCTGGGCTCTTCCATCAATGGAATCTGCTCTTCCTCCTCTGTTGCTAGGGTTCTATATCAGTTCTCCAGTCAAACTGCAGCAAATTGGGATGACGACTTGTTCTTGCTGCCAGAGGTCACAATCTTCCAGATTCCACCTTCCTAGGAGTCCATGCCCTCTTCCTTTCTGAGCGCTGCCTCTGGCAGTCCTTCTTGAACAGTGGTGGAGGTTTTCTCCACCATGGAATCAATGTAGTCCTCATGGCAGAGGATGCTTTGAAGCCTTGCTTCCTCCTCCTGTAGCTATCTTGCCTTCTCCCTGAGGGACACCACCAGAAGGCACACTCACACCGCAGGCACTCCCCCACCTGGCTGTCACTAGAAAGAAACTGCAAGCTGCAGTTTCTGTAGCACCAAACTAGGACCTGGGTGTAAGCTTCAATGGTGTGTGGTCCTACCTGGACAGACACTTTCAGGTGCAAGCAGAGGAAGACCTGGAAGTGGCAGTGGCTCTGGGATTGTGAGGTCCTCCAGCCATTGGCAATGTGTAGGGGTTGCACATGGATGCATGTGCACCCCCTGAGATCAGCCATGCACCCCCTGGAAGCACCAGCCACAAAACCAGAAATTCCAGTTTCACCAGCAATTGGCCATTGGGAGACCTCCCCCAAGTCAGTTATATGGTGCCTCCTCAGACTCGGGAGGCACCAGTCACCCACGCCTCCAGCCACGTCTCTGGGTCTTCTAATCTGCTGCTTCTCACCTCCTGCCTCTATTTCCAGGCAGACCTTCCCTAGCAAACTCCTCTGTAGCTGGCCTGTTTACTATTCCTTGATCCTGAAGGACGCCCTTTTCCCTGCAAACCTCTTTCTTCTCAGAAAGCTTACAGTGAAGGCATGTGAAAAAGGTATGATAGAACGAGTTTCCAAGCAAATGCCCTAGCAAACTCCCCCTCACTCTGGACTCTAGTTAAATGAGAGGCTTATGTATTGATCTAACTGCTGAGTTTCAGCTGCTTAAAATAAAACTATGTAGGTGAGTCAGTCTTAATTACATATAAAAAAAAGACAGAAAAAAATCTTACCTTACAGGCTCCCCTTCAAAGAGGGGGGCAGCAAGCTGACCTGTGAACTGCTTGCAAACTGCCCTGTTTGCTCTCCTGGTTTGCTGCTCCCTTAGTCACTTGGAATATCTCTTTACATGCCCCTCCTGAGCCTGGATTGGCCCCTTTGTTAGGGCCTCTTGTCACACCCAAGCAGCAATCAATCAACAGTCAGCCCTCTTAGCTACTCAGAGCACCCGCCCAAACACATAATCCACTAAACAACCCTCAGCAAGCCAAACACACAGGCAACCCTGACTCACTTACCTTCCCAGAGCAGGTTCTGGTCCCTAGTGTGTAGACGAAACAAGGGGTGCATGTGCACACTTTAAAGTGGGATAAATGCTTCTTCAGTGCTTTAATGGTGTCAGTGTTTGTACACCTCAGTGGCATGTTGCGCATTAATTCCAGCCACTGTAGGAAATTTGGCAATGTAATGTACCTTACATGACTTGGGGCACAGCAAATTAAAATTCCTCTGAGGAGTTTTAGTTTGCAACCCCTACAGCTGCAGAGTGAAGCACCAGGCTCTGTGCAGCTCAACAGCTCTACAGGAAGCCCTGCAGGCAGCCTGGCAGCAGCCCAGGAAAGCAGGCTCCACCCAAGAAAAGCGGCAAGCCTGATCTTCCTCCACCTCCTCCCACCCTGGAGCCTGCCTGAGCTGTGCATGGGCCTGGTGCTTCCCTCCACAGCTACAGTGCACCCCCAGGACTGACTGAGCTTGCAGTCCTGTAGGCAGGTGC
>NW_017729032.1:159371428-159373767 GCF_001723915.1 Gavialis gangeticus | reverse complement strand
GCATGTGCACACTTTAAAGTGGGATAAATGCTTCTTCAGTGCTTTAATGGTGTCAGTGTTTGTACACCTCAGTGGCATGTTGCGCATTAATTCCAGCCACTGTAGGAAATTTGGCAATGTAATGTACCTTACATGACTTGGGGCACAGCAAATTAAAATTCCTCTGAGGAGTTTTAGTTTGCAACCCCTACAGCTGCAGAGTGAAGCACCAGGCTCTGTGCAGCTCAACAGCTCTACAGGAAGCCCTGCAGGCAGCCTGGCAGCAGCCCAGGAAAGCAGGCTCCACCCAAGAAAAGCGGCAAGCCTGATCTTCCTCCCCCTCCTCCCACCCTGGAGCCTGCCTGAGCTGTGCATGGGCCTGGTGCTTCCCTCCACAGCTACAGTGCACCCCCAGGACTGACTGAGCTTGCAGTCCTGTAGGCAGGTGCCACTGGAGGGGGGCCACCACTGCCACAGAAGGAAGCACCAGCTCTGCCCCCCACAAAGCCCAGGGACCACTCCACCCACCAGCAGCTCACCCTCCCCTCCCCACTGGAGTGGCAGGTAAGTCAGTAAGGTGTATACACAACACAGAGGTTTAATCGGCCCTAAATTGAAGTGGTGTATTCTAAAACCCTCTGCTTCAATTTAGGGTCCCTGTTTCTTCTACACCGACCCTAGTTCCTCTTTCCCTTCTTCTTCTTGCTCCCAATGAATTGCTTTCAAGCTACCCTGCTTCCTCTCCCTGTAACATTTAAATCAGTTAATTCTCTAATGTTGATGCAGTTATGCTAGTTTATAAGGGTGCTTATAGCGATATATCTTATTTCAGTAAGTTTATAGTCAGGTCTAGGTTCTAGTCAAAGCTCGGACAAATGTGATGTTGGACAAGTCACTTAACTTCCCTGTGCTTCATTTTCTACTTGTAAAGGGGAGATGACAATGATGCTACTTAAATAGTAGTATTCAGCTAGATTATTCAATGTCTGTGAAATGTTCGGCTATCTACATAAATAAGGCACCATAGAAGTCAAAAGTATTATTAAGCCTAATGCAAATTTTGAAAACTAGCTTCCCTTAATTCTCCAGCATCAAACCAATGATCTTCTGCTAAGGAAAAAAACCAACAACAGTAACACATTTTTGGCCATCTTGGATGTATCCAAGCAAGTAAGTACATGCCTCTTGCAGTTTAAGGTGCTGCAAGAGGCACTCTGGGAACAAAAAAATGTTCCCCATGCTCCGTATTTGCACCTCAGGCTCTAAATTTGATACCTGGAAATCCAGGTATCCAAAAAAAAAAAACCCACAGAAAAAAAGTGGGGCAAGGTGTGCTTCTGCATCATGGCCTGAAGCAACTGGAGGCTGGGGTCCTCCAAAGAGATGCTCTGGTAGCCAGCCAGAATATTTCTATGGCTGGTCCTTGCCCTAGTGCTTCAACACACTGCTTCAGCATGAGGAGCAAGGTGGATCCAGGCTCCATCCCAGGTAAGTAGGGACTGGGGATGGGGGAGACTGGAGCAGGAGGCTGTGTGGGTGCGGGGAACTGTGTGTTGAGGGGGCTGCTCAGGAGGGCAGCCTACCCCCTGCCTGCCCCCTGCACAGCCTACAGCCCCCCCACAGCAGCAGCTTCCATCAGGGCACCCAGGGCCCTTCTGGCACAGCCCCACCCCACCCCCCCATGTGGGGCAGCATGGCCTCAGCTGCCTGGCACTTGGTACAACCTGTGCCACATCATACAGGCCCAGCCTGGCCTGGCCCAGCCCAGCATGGGGCTATGCACCTTTGGGCAGCACTGGACTGCTCTGGCTGTCACCCAGGGGCCACACATCAAGCCAGGCCAGGTCCTGCCTCCATGGAATCGGCCCAACCCACCAGCGCGTGGGGCCCATGGAGGGAGGACCTTGCCCAGCATGATGCGTGCCCCCTGTGAGCAATGCCAGGCCCCCAGGTGGCAGCTAGAGTGGCCCAGTGCTGCCCAAAGGCAGGTGGCACTGGGTCTGAGATGGCCAGAGCCATGCCATGCCACAGGGGGCTGTGGCAACAGCGGGCCCATAGCCCCTGATGGCCACTGGTGCTGTGGGGCTGGGAGATGTGGGCCCTGTGGAGGGGGGAAATCTGTGAGCTGTGGGGGGGGGTCTGTGCCCTGCAGGGGGGCCAGAGGACCCATCCTACCTAAGCACCCCCACCACACACAGCTCCCTTACACCCACAGTCCCCCCCACTATCCACCCACAAACCCAAGCCACCCCCACAAACCTCTTACCCACATACCAAGCCACAAACCCCAAATCTCCACACAAGCCCCATACCCCCCAAACCTCATCCCCACAAACTCTTCACCCACCCACAAACTCTTC
>NW_017729032.1:159368502-159371052 GCF_001723915.1 Gavialis gangeticus | reverse complement strand
TCCCCCACAATTCTCACACCCTGCATGCCCACCCAGCCACTTGGGATGGGATGGGACCTGCTGGCAGGAGCTACAGCTGAAGGGGCAATTGCCACACTGCAGCCCTGCCCCATGCCTACACCAGTACTGGAACATACAGCCCCAGCCTGGGGGGACTCCTGGTCCCAGGAGCCACTTGGGGGGTGTGATGGGCTGGGGGGAAGGTAGAAGGTGGGAGAAGGGGTGTGAGAGAGAGAGAGAGATGGGGTTTGGGGGGTGGGAAGCACTCTAGGTAGGAGAGGCTACCAAAGCCAGTCTTAGAGCCCCCGTGCCCTCCTAGAGCAGCCTGTGCAGGGGGAGGCTGGCCTGGGAAGAAAGGGCCCAGCTCAGTCCCTGATCCCCAGTCAAGGGCTTACCAAGGACAGCATGAGGCAGGGAGCAGAACAGCAAGGACTGGCACTGCTCAAAGCCACAAAGCAGCAGGTGGGACAGCTGCAGATGGACTCATGTCCTGGTTCTGGGACAGAGCTACAGCTGGGAGGGAGCTAGTGGGGGCAGGCAGGGGCTGCAGGTGAGGAGTGAGGGGACTGGGTGGGCATTGAGAGTGAGGCGCAAGGGCAGGGGCAAGGTACTGGCATATCAGTGCTGTTCAGTGCCACACATCCCAGTTAGCAAAGGGGGTAGGGGCAGCTCTGATTTTTCTATGACAAAAAAACCCAAAAGTAAATGCCAAAGTGTATAGATATTTAGAATCCATTTTATTATGATGATATAGGCACTGGTAGGCTTCCAAATTGCTTTAAACTTGTAAATATATCCATAAAACATTGCCCAACTGATCTCTCTCTATATATAGTAGTATTTCATTTTAACAGCGAGAGAACGTGGATTTGGGGTATTTTAATAAAAGAATTTGGGTTTCTTATCAGACAATTTACAATTTTTAAACAGAGAACACCAGTATCTCTGCTGGTGAGACAAGCAGAAAGACCCAGGCAAAGAAGCCTGTCCAGGGCCCAGAAGGAGGGCAGATGACATGGCCATTTGGGGCCAAGAGGACATGCTTTGATAGTTCAAAGTAGCACAATGCAAGGAGCACATCTTCTAGGCGATAGCTGGCCCAATGGCAGAGCAGGGACACCAGGAGACATGACTGTAGTTGCACCCAATGGCCAACTGTGCAGCCATGGCCCACTGCCAGCTGGCCCAGAGGTGCAGGTAGCTCTGCTGTAGTCCCCATCCAGGTCTGATATGCACACAGTAATGGGGCCACACGGCCAAGAGTGGGGATGCTGTCACAGGTGGCAGCAGGTCACAGGCAGGCAGCAACCCCACTGCCAGATTGCTGCAGTGGGTAGAGAGTGCAGGGGCCACTCCAGGTTAGGGCTGTTTCAGCAGTCCACCCAACACAAGGAGTAGTGTCCCCAGATACCAAGTGGCTGGGCCCCAGAAGCTCCTGTCTATTTGTAACATCCAGTTACTGTGGGCCTTAAGGGCCACCCAGCTAACTAATAGCCCCTTTGTGGGGCCAAAGGGTGAAAGATACAACTAACTGATTGGGACAATAAAAGCAAAAACAGGATAGGAGTGTCATGTGGGTCAAAGGGTCAAAACATGAAAATAAGTGCACCTGAGGGGGACACCAAGCAGATCCCCCCGAGCCTCACCCACCAGTCCTCAAAAGCATCCAAGGAGCTGGTGGATGCCGCCCACTGGTGCTCTGCATGGAAACGTGCGCAGACAAGTGAGAAGAAAGCAGCCCCACAGTCTCTGGGCACCTTCCCAGCCAGAGTCTCCTTCCTGGTCAAGTACAGGTCCCATTTGGCCAGGGCCAAGAGGATGTTGACCAGGAGGTCTAAGGACTTGGTGGGGCCATGGATGGTGTAACCAAAAACAAAAAGGTGGGGGGCTAAATTCAACCAGAACCTAAAGGGGAGGTTCTGGAGGTAGAAGGGCTGCAGCCTGGCACACCTGAGGATCATGTGTGCCAGGGTCTCCCTCTGTTCGCAGATGAGGCAGGAGGCCAGGGTGTCTGTGAAGCTTGCCATATACACTCCCGTGGCAATGGCTCCATGGAGGAGCCACCAGCTGAAGTCCCCAGGGTCTCATGGAATGAGGGTGGAATACAGACTCAGCCACTGGGATGCCCCAGACACAATCTTTCTGAGCAGGTCCCACCACTTGGTGTCTTGGCAGGAGACAAGAGCGGCACGATGGATCATGCGGTACACGAGCATGTAGAGGTGGAAAAGCAGACTGGTCTGGTGTCCTCCAGCCAGCTTAGGTGGTAGAGTGGGGAGTGATGCAAGACCAGGTGAGGCACTGTCCCCACAACAAACTCCGGTGGCCTGGAGGACAGGGGGGACTGCCACCACACAGGACCTGGTCAACAAGGGCAAGGGCATTGGGAGTGTAACAGGGGACCCTAGCCAGAAGTCACATCCACCCCTTTAAGGCCAGAACTTTCTGGGCATGGAATGCTGGTAAAGAAGGGGTTAAATGCTGAGCCTGGCCAGCTAGTCAGCTGACCAGAAGGGGAAGAACTATAAAAACCCTGGGCAGAGTGGTAGT
>NW_017729032.1:159361673-159363502 GCF_001723915.1 Gavialis gangeticus | reverse complement strand
TACAGGTCCCATTTGGCCAGGGCCAAGAGGATGTTGACCAGGAGGTCTAAGGACTTGGTGGGGCCATGGATGGTGTAACCAAAAACAAAAAGGTGGGGGGCTAAATTCAACCAGAACCTAAAGGGGAGGTTCTGGAGGTAGAAGGGCTGCAGCCTGGCACACCTGAGGATCATGTGTGCCAGGGTCTCCCTCTGTTCGCAGATGAGGCAGGAGGCCAGGGTGTCTGTGAAGCTTGCCATATACACTCCCGTGGCAATGGCTCCATGGAGGAGCCACCAGCTGAAGTCCCCAGGGTCTCATGGAATGAGGGTGGAATACAGACTCAGCCACTGGGATGCCCCAGACACAATCTTTCTGAGCAGGTCCCACCACTTGGTGTCTTGGCAGGAGACAAGAGCGGCACGATGGATCATGCGGTACACGAGCATGTAGAGGTGGAAAAGCAGACTGGTCTGGTGTCCTCCAGCCAGCTTAGGTGGTAGAGTGGGGAGTGATGCAAGACCAGGTGAGGCACTGTCCCCACAACAAACTCCGGTGGCCTGGAGGACAGGGGGGACTGCCACCACACAGGACCTGGTCAACAAGGGCAAGGGCATTGGGAGTGTAACAGGGGACCCTAGCCAGAAGTCACATCCACCCCTTTAAGGCCAGAACTTTCTGGGCATGGAATGCTGGTAAAGAAGGGGTTAAATGCTGAGCCTGGCCAGCTAGTCAGCTGACCAGAAGGGGAAGAACTATAAAAACCCTGGGCAGAGTGGTAGTCAGGGGAGAGCAGCTGAAGGGGAAGGAGTGTCTCAGAGTGTTCCACAGAGAAGCTGGATGAGCGGTCCAAAGGTGGGAAGAGGGAAACCATGGAAGCCCCAAAGAGACAGCAGCCACATCACAGCAAGGATGCGAGCTGATGGTGGGGAGCCGAAGCATGGACCCTGTGAATGTAAGCTGACATGCTGCTTTTCTTTATCATATTAGCTGATGGCAGTTATTACCCGTGGATGGGACTTTTTTTTTTCTTTTTGATTTGTAACCCAGGCAGTACTCCAAGAGGTACCCCCTCTCCAGTTGAAGGGATCAAGCAGGTGCACAAGTGCTATGGGAGGTGTAGGGACTCTCTTCCCCCTATAGAGCAGAGCCAGACCACCAATGGGGACTTAACCATATACCTTTTAATACTGGGAACATAACAGGTATAAATCAGAGGGTATAGTGGACACTACAATGCCCCAAGGGGCAAGATTCAACAAAGGTTAGACACTTACAATCATTGACAAAAGACAGGGTTATCAAAAAATAAAACACAAACAGCAGAACAAACAATATGGGTTGGTGAAATATAAAAAGGCACAAAATGTCAAGGAAATATAGGGCCTAGGTACCTGAAGGGGGAGAAAGCACAATGGCCCCTTTCCACTGCAAGAAGACTTGCTTCTTGTTAGCTCACTCACACCAGCTGGGACTTGAACTCAGACCTCCCACATAGTAACCAGAAACATCACCACACAGCCAGCAGTAGTGGTACTGCTCTAGCCTGCTAGGGGTCTTGACCTTTCCGGAGCCCCAGCCTCACATCGAGCTGCCTGGCCTCTGTTTGGAGGAGCTGGAAGCAGAGCTGGGAACCTCTCAGGTTGCTGCTCAGATCCTTGCTGGAGCGGAGAAGCCTCTCCTGCTGGCCACAGCCTCTCATAGGGGATCCTGGAGCCCAGTGGGGAGCATCTCCTGCTGGCCGCACGCCGCACTGCTGAGGGTCCCACTGCTGCCCACAGGTCCTGCTCTTTCAGGCTCTACTGGTGCAACTGCTCCTGGCTCAGCTCTGTGAAGCTCCTTCCTTGTTG
>NW_017729032.1:159358388-159361662 GCF_001723915.1 Gavialis gangeticus | reverse complement strand
TCTACTAGGTCCCTTCCGACCCTTAATCTATGAATCATAATGTCCATCAAGACATGGCAGGCAAGTATATGGTGGGACATATGAGCTCCAAAGAAGGCTCCAAGGGCACCCCACATAAGACGTGGATTACCGGGGAAGATGGCACTGGGGAGAGTGACCTGTTACAAGCAGGTAGGGCAGATTTCACCTCATGGACCAGATGGCAGCCCTAGAAGCTCCTGTCTATTTGTATCTTCCGGAGATCATTGGCCTTAAGGCCTACCTAGTTACCTAATAGCCTACACTACTGTGTGGGGCCAAAGTTTGAAAGGTGCAACTAACTTTTTTTTTTTTCTGGGACAACTAAGGAAGAAAAGGGTAGGAGTGATGTGGGGTTATACGTTTAAAATGTGAAAAGAAGTTTGCCAGAGGGGGACACCAAGCAGAGCCCCCCGAGCCACACCCACCAGTCCTCAAGGCATCCAAGGAGCTGGTGGACACTGCCCACTAGTGCACTGCCCAGAAACATGCATGGACAAGGAAGAGGAAAGTGACCCCGCAGTCTCTGGGCACCTTCCCAGCCAAAGCCTCCTTCCTGGTCAAGTAGAGGGCTCACTTGGCCAGGGCCAGGAGGAGGTTGACCAGGAGGTGCTGGGATTTGGTGGGGTAGTGGATGGGGTGACCAAAGACAAAGGTGGGGGGTGAAATTCAACCAGTACCTCGAGGAGGTTCTAGAGGTGGATGTGGAGGGACTGTAGCCTGGCGGACTTGAGGGTCATGTGTACCAGGGTCTCCTGCCCATAGAAGAGGCAGGAGGCCAGGGTGTCCATGAAGCTCGCCACATACACGCTTGTGGCAACGGCTCCATGGAGAAGCCACCAGCTGAGGTCCCCAGTGTCTCCTGGGATGAGGGTAGAGTACAGACTCATCCACTGAGGTGCCCCAGCCACATCTTTGCTAAGCAGGTCCTGCCACTTGGTGTCTGGGTGGGATGCAAAGGCAGCATGATGGATAATGCAGTGCACAAGCATGTAGAGCTGGCAGTGATGAACGGTGGAAAAGCGGACCAGTCTGGTGCCCTCCAGCTGGTTCAGATGTTGGAGTGGGGAGCACCATGAATCCAGGCAAGGCGCTGGCCCCACAACAAACTCCGGTGGGCTGGAGGACAAAGGGGGGTGGGGGCCACCACCATGCAAAGACCTGGTCAACAAAGGCAAGGGTGTAGGGCAGATCTCACCTCCCGGACCAGACAGCAGGTTGCACGTGTTATGGGTAGATCCATGCACCAGGCCAGCACAGCAGGGTCCACCCACTCCCACCTACCATAGTTCAGGAGGTCTCCAATGCAGGTGACACCAGCCAGGATCAACCTCTGTCACAACTTGGGCACCTCTACCGTTGGCACCTCCAGCTGGGAGTTCCAGAGGAGGGGCTCAAAGAGCAGGTTGGCACCCTGGGCAACTGTTGCAGGGGACCTGGAGGTGGACGTGAGCCTCCAGGCCCAGAGGAGGTCCTGGTAAAAATCTGGCAGCCATCGCAGGTCCTGCAGGGAGAATTCCCGCAGGCTGAGGAGCTCCCCAGAAGCTCCTGAGGGCAAGTAGCCCTGGTCACCAGGGTGGGTTTTTATACTGCTGGGGCCAGCACCTGTGCTGGCCCCAGGCTCTAGCTCCCCCTGGCTGAAAATCCAAGGTCATTTTGCCCCAAGGGTCATTATGGCCAGGGCCATTTTGCCCCAAGTCGCACAATTTGCCCCACACCAAAGTGTGAATTCAGGTATGTGCACTGAAGCTAAAATCTCCAACACAAATTTTTGCCATTCCTATTTGAGCTGCTGCAAGCACATGTGCCTGCATGTGTGCGCATGCCCCTTATGTCCTCCCTAGCACAGAGGGAAAACAGAAGGCAGTCCACAGAAGTCAATACAGCAAAAATCCAAACCTGTAGCTCAATGAACCATTGTGAACTTATAGAATAGCAAGAAGAGAGAGTTCTGGGACCTCTCAGACTTTATCAAAGCCAGATTTGGTCCATTTCAAGATGTAGCTGTTCAGCCAGGCTTTCAGCTGAACATTTAGATGTGCCCCAGAAGAAATGTGTTAAAGCTACACACCAATAGAATAACAAAATGGGTCCATCCTATTTTAAATAGGTGTTTTAAATTATCAGTGTCCCAACGATGGGTAACCTATGCATGTCTGTTAAAGCTGGTTAAAGTGTTCATCAAAAATATCTATGCATCAATAGTCTTGTCTCAAAAGGAACATTTTCATGACTTCATATGTTTTGGGTTTTGAATAAAAATGAAAAATAATGAATATCAGCTGTCCACTTTCAAAAAATAAAACTAATTTTTTTTCCTCTGCCTTTTGTCCTTCTGTTTTGGCACTGGGGAAGAATGAAAAAGGGGGGACATGAACAATTCAACTCTTTTTAGTTTTGGTTTTTCATTGATAAAAAGTTTGCATAATTTTTTAAAATAAAAATTTTGCAGGGTTTCCTACATTTTTTTTTTTCAACCAACTCTTACGTTCACATAAAGAAACATTCAGCATTCCTTTAGTATTCAATTCACCAAGTATTGAGTAATTTTCTTCAGTCCTAAATAACCTTAACCCTCAACTTTTGCTATGCACAGGAAAGTATTTTGCCAATATATGTTATAAACTCATTTCTAAGCAATTTTTTTGGTGGGGTTGGAGATTGTTTGTTTGTTTGTTTGTTTGTTTGTTTGTTTTTTAAATCCCACTAAGCTTTTATATAAATCCTCACTGCATTTGTTCCATGCTGAAAAATTCCTCGAGATGATACTTTTACTTTTCATATATACATTATACTTTTCTTATATGATAAATGTAACAAGATGGCATGGTTTTATTAATGATGCATATGTTTTCTTCCTGTCACTGCATGTCCTGGAATTCATCAGAAATATTTGCAGTGGTTTCCATTCAGTGTATAGCAATGGATAAAAAAAAAAATGTGTTCTGGAAATTCTAAATTCTCTCCAAATTCAAAATACCCCACGAGAACAAAACATTCATAGTTTCATAGATTTAGGGTCGGAAGGGACCTAGTAGATCTTCTAGCCCGACCCCCCGCCAGGGCAGGAGAACAACAAAACCCCAAAACAAAAACGGGACTCAAATGAGTCCAGCCAGGTAGGCATCCAGCCTCTTCTTAAAGACCCCCAGGGTAGGGGCCAGCACCACTTCCCTTGGAAGTTGGTTCCAGCTCCTAGCCACCCTAACTGTGAAGTAGTTTTTGCGGATGTCCAATCTATACCTCCTCTCCATCA
>NW_017729032.1:159354976-159358374 GCF_001723915.1 Gavialis gangeticus | reverse complement strand
GAGTCCGGCTTCTATCACAGCAGGGAAGTCCCGGTCCCTGCACAAGAAAACGGAGGTGAAGAATTGGTTAAAGAGGTCCGCTTTCTCCTCTGACGCAACCACCAGATTGCCCAGCGTATCCTGCAGGGGTCCCACATTACCCGGCGCCTTCTTCATCCTCCCAATATATTTGAAAAAGGACTTTTTGTTATCCTTAATCTTGGACGCTAATCTGAGCTCTATGTCCGCCTTGGCCTTCCTAACAGCTCACCTACTGGCCCGAGCAGAGGAGGTATACTCTTCTTTGGAGATTTCACCCCCCTTCCACCGGGCATACGCCGCCTTTTTGGCAAGCAGGCATTCCCGGACGCCCTTGGTGAGCCATTACTTTTTACATTACTTTCTCAGTCTATATTTGATTAGGTGGTTAAAGGAAATGTCCCCTCCCACTCAGTTCACCCAGCAGAAACCAGGGAGAAGCATAGAATGAGAAACCAAGTGAGCAACTGCTGCTTTGGAAGGTGGTTTGCCCAGCCAATGGTCTGTTCTGGAGGCATCACAAAGAATTGAGTGATTAGAGTCAGCAGAGAAGTGAGGCACTATCAGAGGAATTTAAACTAGCCAGAACCCCAGCAGGGGTAAATTGAATCTGCATGGACTTGCACTAGGTGAGGATCTGCCCAATTTTTTTAAATGAAATCCCTTTGAAATGACCAAAACTCCAGTTCAGGACCTCACTGCAGAATACATTAATATAAATCTCAGAACAGTTACTGATCCCCCAAATCAACTGAAAACAGGTCCATAGTAGAAGTGCTTATATTTCATTCCCATTCTCCTTGGGGAAATGTCTGCTTCTTGAACATACCAGTACATCATGATGGCAGGAGTCAGGTTACTGTCTCACACAACACATCTGCCTATGCAAATGTAGGGCACCTTTCTATCACCAAGTGATAGAGTCATTTACCTTTGTCTTTAATCATTTTAAGTATGCATGTGTTCTGAGGAACTGAATGACTTGTAGAATTGGAAGTATGATACCAGAGTCCTTCACCTTTAGTTTAAATCTAGAACAGTTGCTTAGTGGCCAAAAAGTGTTAACGAGGCTCAGTGGCCTAGTTAGGACCAACCTTTTGACAGGTGTGCCCCCCTCCCCCCCTGCCACTCCAGTCTCCTTCTCCTGCCTGAACAGTTGCTCAGCCTCCTGCTTCCTGCTGTATCTGCTGCTGTGCTGCCTGCCCCCTCCCTGATCTCCCATGTCACACATAGAGACTGCTAGCACCATTTGTGGCACCTGTGCTACAGGTTGGTCACCCCTAGCCTAGACAAAACAAGTTGATTTCAGCCCAGACCCTAACAACAGGTGTTTTGCCACTACAACTGTCCCTAAAGAGCATCTATGTTATCTATGTTATTCTCAGCAAAACAGTGAAAGGACTATGTGAGCATGGGACCTAATTTAAGATCTCTGGCTCCCAACAGTAACCCCTTTAGGACAGAGTGGAGACATACTGAGGGAATAGTGTGGGAAATGTGACACTGAAGCTGCCTTTGGCTGTACCCATTCTCCAGATTAAAACAGGACATTAGTATCCATGAAAGTTTATCAGATGTCTTTCAGACAAACTGAAAAGCTTTAATGAATGCTATAAACACAGTAGTAAATAAACATGCAGAGAGAGCTGAAACAGGACTCAAAAATACTTGGAAACCCTATGGCTCAATATACCTATCTTCCTAAATTACATTTACAGTGCCAGCAGCTGCCTGGTGGCAAAATTACGGATTTCCCAAATAGCAAATAAACATGTTTCGAGTCATTTTACATCTGGCCCTACACTTGTGGAGGAAATAGGGAATACAGGTATCCACTTAAGGAGGCCATGATTTAGCCGGCTGCACTTAATAGGGAAGACATACAGACAGATGCTTCCCCCACCCCGTGTACCAGACAGCTAATGGGAGTGCACAATATAATTTCTCAAAAGGAAAGCAAAATCCACTGTTCACTGTGTTCCCTTCCTACAGCCTAACAAAAATTACACGTCAATCCAGATGTCCTGCCATGGGCAGCAAACCTATCCCTCCTTGTGCCAGGCTGTATCTTTAGTTATCATGTATCTTTAGTTATGTTTATGTTTATCTTTATGTTTAGTTATGTTTATGTTTATGCTGCAGTACAGTACATCCCCAATGGATACATCTGACACATCTGTTTCCACAATAAAGGTTTTTGGATTTGAGTGTACCAATGTGGGTGCTGATATAAAAACCTCTTTTAGTATTTGGAAGGCCAGTTGAGCCTCTTGGGGCCAATGAAACCTGGCTCGTTTGTGCAGGATGTCTATAACTGGGACAGCCACTTGAGA
This sequence comes from Gavialis gangeticus, assembly GCF_001723915.1. Classification (NCBI taxonomy): domain Eukaryota; kingdom Metazoa; phylum Chordata; order Crocodylia; family Gavialidae; genus Gavialis; species Gavialis gangeticus. The sequence continues at coordinate 159,356,023 of NW_017729032.1, read as the reverse complement.
GAATTTGGGAATGAAATGAAGACAGAAGATTGTAAATCCTATAAACCTTTGGATATCTTGAATGCTTCATGACTCAACCAAGCCATGTAGAGCTGAACCCCTTCTGCTGACAAGATAAAACCTAGGAATTCTATGGAGGCCCAGTCAAACTCACATTTCTTGAGCTTTGTATAGAGCTCATGTTGATATAGCCATAGTTAAACTATTTGGACATGGTCATACATAGATTCATAGATGTTAGGATCGGAAGGGACCTCAATAGATCATTGAGTCCATCCCCCTGCATAGGCAGGAAAGAGTGCTGGGTTCAGATGACCACAGCCAGATGCCCATCCAACCTTCTCTTGAAGACCTCCAGGGTAGGGGAGAGCACCACCTTCCTTGGGAGCCCATTCCAGACCTTGGCCACTCTGTGAAGGAGTTCTTCCTAATGTCCAGTCTAAATCTGCCCTCTGCTAGCTTATGACCATTATTTCTTGTGACCCCCAGGGGTGCCTTGGTGAGTAGAGCCTCACCAATTCCCTTCTGTGCCCCCATGATGAATTTATAGGCAGCCACAAGGTCGCCTCTCAACCTTCTCTTGCGGAGGCTGAAGAGGTCCAAGTGCCCTAGTCTCTCCTCATAGGGCTGGGCCTGCAAGCCCTTAACCATACGTGTGGCCCTTCTCTGGACCCTCTCCAGGGTATCCACATCCCTCTTGAAGTGTGGCGCCCAAAACTGCATGCAGCACTCCAACTGCAGTCTGACCAGTATCTGATAGGGGGGAAGTATCACCTCCTTGGTTCTGTTTGTCATGCATCTGCTCATGCATGATAAAATGCAGTTAGCTTTTCTGATGACTTCGTCACACTGATGACTCATGTTCATCTTGGAGTCCACTATGACTCCAAGATCCCTTTCCACTTCCATGCTACTAAGCAAGTCATTTCCTAGGCAGTAGGTGTGCTGGACATTTTTCCTCCCTCAGTGCAGCACTTTGCATTTCTCCTTGTTAAAATGCATTCTATTGTTTTCTGCCCATTTGTCCAACCTGTCCAGGTCTGCCTG
>NW_017729032.1:159354007-159354633 GCF_001723915.1 Gavialis gangeticus | reverse complement strand
TTGGACAGAGTACACTTCACTCCCTCGTCCAAGTCACTTATGAAGACATTGAAGAGTATCGGTCCAAGGACCGAGCCCTGTGGGACCCCACTGCCCATGCTCTTCCAGATTGACACCGACCCATTCACTACCACTCCCTGAGTATGACCCTCTAGCCAATTTGCCACCCACCGGCCTGTGTAATCATCCAAGTCACAGCCTCTTAACTTGTTTACCAGTATGGGGTGGGATACCGTATCGAAGGCCTTCCTGAAGTCTAAGTAAACGATGTCAACCCCTACTCCTGTGTCCAGGTATTTTGTAACCTGGTCATAAAAAGAGACTAGATTAGTCAGGCATGATCTACCCACTACAAACCCATGCTGATTTCCCCTCAACATAATTTTTCCTGCTGGGCTGTCACATATATTAGCCATAATAATTTTTTCAAAGACTTTTTCAAGGATGGAGGTGAGCCTATAGTTGCCTGGATCCTCCTTCCTCCCCTTCTTGAAAATAGGGACCATATTGGCCCTTTTCCAGTCCTCCGGGACCTGGCCCATGCACCACGAGTGCTCAAATATTCTTGCCAGTGGCTGTGCAATGACATCAGCCAGTGCCTTCAGTACTCTCAGATGGAGCTCATC
>NW_017729032.1:159348628-159349007 GCF_001723915.1 Gavialis gangeticus | reverse complement strand
TGACATCAGCCAGTGCCTTCGGTACCCTCAGATGGAGCTCATCCGGGCCTGCCGACTTAAACACATCCAGTCCTTCCAAGTGACTCTGCAACATCTCAGGGTCAACACTTGGTAGTCTGGCACCCTGCTGTTGCCTCTCTACAATCCCATTGTGAGACTTGTCTCGCCCCTTGTTTAGGAAGACTGAGGCAAAGAACTCATTGAGGAGTTCAGCCTTGTCCCCCCTGCCTGTCATCAATTGCTTTTGCCCATTCAGTAGTGGTCCTATTCCACCATGGGCCTTCCTTGTGCTCCCTACGTATCTGAAAAATAATTTTTTGTTATCCTTAACTTGGGATGCCATCCTCAGCTCCATGGTAGCTTTGGCCTTTCTAACTGC
>NW_017729032.1:159342505-159348424 GCF_001723915.1 Gavialis gangeticus | reverse complement strand
ACCTGAGTTTGCTGAAGTCAGCCTTCCTAAAGTCTAGCACTTTCACCCTACTAGTTACCTTACCCACTCTATGCCTTATGATGAATTCTGTTATTTGGTGGTCACTGTCCCCCAGGTGACCACTGATCTGTAGGTCCCCTACCATGTCATCCCCTGTTGCCAATACCAGGTCCAGTAAGGCAGTCCCCCTAGTGGGACCACGTACCTCCTGCATCAGGTGGTCCTGTACACAGGATAGGAACCTGCGTGAATGGTGGGAATTTGCTGTCTGTGTCTCCCAGCAGATGTGAGGGTAGTTTAGGTCCTCCATGACTACCTCCTCCCGTGTCTCTATGGTCTCCAAGAGCTGCCTCAGGAGTTCCAAATCTGGTTTTTCCCCTTGGTGTGGGGGTCTGTAGGAGACCCCTACCACTAAATCCCTTTCTCCTTGACCTCCATGTATCCTAACCCACAATCCTTCTACTTTCTCCTCCTCTGATTCCATTTTGATAAAGGTCGATGGTTTGGTCCTCTGAATAAATCAAAATGTCATCCAGATAAATCATGATGTAAGCATCCAGAAGGTCTGGGAGCATGTCATTGATAAAATGTTTCAGCGTGGCAGAAGTGTTGGAAAGACCAAAGGTCCTGACATGCCCAAAGCAAGTTCTAAAAACTGTCCTTGATTCATCTCCTTTTCTGATCTCAACCAGGTTGTAAGGTCCTCTTGGACCTAGTTTTAATGGTCCTAACCTATCAAGGAGTTCAGGAATGAGAAGTAGAGGTTGCCTATTCCTGACAGTAACCTGATTCAGAGCTTGACAGTAGCCTGAATCAACACAAAGTCAAAAGGACCTATCTTCTTTCTTGACAGAGAGGAGCCCCCAGCAGGAGAGGCAGATGGGCATTTAGACCCTTTGGCCAGATTTCCCTCAATATATTCCTTCAGGGCCTTCAGTTCAGAACCAGACAGAGTACAAGATGCTCCCATGGGGCCCTGGCACCTGGTTGCAACTGTATGGGACAATCGTATTCCCCATGTGGGGACAACTCTGAATTCCACTCTTCAAACATACCTTGGAGGTCAAGATATTCCTTGGGTATGTAAGACATGCTCGGGCATGGGAGATTGATAGCAAACAAAGACCATGGCTGAGTATACTAGCTCTGGTGTTTCTGCCTGGGCCTTCTCTAGGGTCAGGAGCTTCTGAAACAAGATACAGCTTTCTCAGCAGAATTTAAACCCAAAGGTCACTACATGGTAGGACAATGACATTTGGGGTTCACACTGTTAGAGCCAGGGAGTTCCCAGAACCAATAGGAAGTAAGAGGTTCATATCATATTGCAACAGAGGACCTCCCAGTGTCCCCCTATACTCAGGAGGGATACCTGCCTGATGAATCACAGAATCATAGAAAATTAGGGTTGAAAGCGACCTCAGGGGGTTATGTAGTCCAACCCCCTGCTCAAAGCATGGCCAACCCCAACTAGACCATCTCAGCCAAGGCTTTGTCTAGCCAGGTCTTAAAAATCTCCAAGGATGAAGATTCCACACCTCTCTGGGTAACCTGTTCCAGTGCTTTATTACCCTCCTAATAACAATGTTTTTCCTAATATCTAACCTAAACTTCCTTTGCTGCTCCTTTTTCTGTCATCTGTCACTATTGAGAACTATCTAGCTCCATCCTTTTTGGAACCACCCTTCAGGTAGTTGAAGGATACTACTAAAGAAGGAGGATGCTATTGCTCAGGGGGAGGGGAGTTCAGAAAGAGTGGTTGCTCCTCAAGGGAGCGATCCTAAATGCACAAGCTAATTTTATTCCATCTCGAAGGAAAGGCAGCAAGCTGGCACAGCAGCCCCCTGGCTCTCCAGGGATCAGCAGACCTCCTGAGGCTAAAAAGAAAGGCTTACAAAGGATGGAGGATGGAATTCACCTCCAAGGAGGAATATTCTGCACTGGTCTTGTCCTGCAGGGAGCAAACCAGGAAAGCGAAGGCTGCAACTGAACTCCAACTAGCTTTGAGTATCAAGGACAATAAAATGTCCTTTTTCATATATGTGGGGAGCTGGAGGAAAAGCAAAGGCAACATTGGACCCCTGCTAAACCAGATGGGACAACTGACGCCCAGGAAAAAGCCAACCTATTAAATGGGTACTTTGCATCGGTCTTTCACCAGTCCCATGGGACGCCCATCCTGACTATGGGACAGGGAGGTCCAGATGAGGGAGATCCCCTGCCCTCCATCAATGCTGACCTCATGAAAGAACACCTTGAGAGGCTGAATACCTTCAAGTCAGCTGGCCCTGACAATATACACCCCAAGGTACTCAAGGAGCTGGTGAGCATCGTAGCCCAGCCTGTGACACGGACCTTTGAGAACTGCTGGTGTAGTGCCCAAAGACTGGAAGAAGGCCAATCTTCAAGAAAAGGAGGAAAGTGGATCCGGCAAACTACAGGCCTATCAGCCTGACCTCTGTCCCAGGGAAGGTCTTAGAAAAATTTATTAAAGAGGCCATCCTTAATGGACCAGCCGACGCCAACATCCTGAGAGATAGCCAGCATGGGTTTCTTGCGGGTAGGTCTTGCTTGACCAATCTTATTTCCTTTTATGACCAGGTGACCTATCACCTGGGCAAGGGAGAAGAGATTGGTGTCATATATCTTGACTTCAAAAAAGGCTTTGATCTGGTATCCCATGATCTGCTCTTGCTGAAACTGGCCAGTTGTGGCCTTGGGCCCACCATGATCCGCTGGCTGGTAAACTGGCTCTGTGGTCGGACCCAGAGGGTGGTAATTGATGGAAGTCAATCGTCATGGCTCCCTGTGACCAGTGGGGTCCCCCAAGGCTCTGTCCTTGGACCCATATTGTTCAACATCTTCATTAATGATGTGGACATTGGAGTCAGAAGCGGACTGGCCAAGTTCGTCAATGACAACAAACTTTGGGGCAAAGCATCCACACCTGAAGACATGAGGGTGATTCAAGCTGACCTGGACAGGCTCAGCAAATGGGCGGATGAGAACCTGACGGTGTTTAACACTGAAAAATGCAAGGTTCTCCACCTTGGGAGGAAAAACCTGCAGCATCCTTATAGGCTCGGCAGTGCTGCACTGACTACCACTATGGAAGAAAGAGACTAGGGGGTCATCATTGACCACACAATGAACATGAGCCTTCAATGCAATGCTGAGGCTAGTAAAGCAACCAAAATGCTGGCTTGCATCCATAGATGCTTCTCAAGCAAATCCCGGGACGTCATTCTCGCCTTGTACTCGGCCCTGGTGAGTACTGCCACAGGTGGAGTACTGTGTCCAGTTTTGGGCCCCACAATTCAAAAAGGATGTGGAGAAGTTTGAGAGAGTCCAGAGAAGAGCCACACTCATGATCACAGATCAGGAAAACATACCTTACAACAACAGGCTGAGAGCTATAGGGCTCTTTAGCCTGGAAAAGTGCAGGCTCAGGGGTGATCTGATGGCCACCTATAAGTTTATCAGGGGTGACCACCAGTATCTGGGGGAATGTTTGTTCACCAGAGCGCCCCAATGGATGATGAGGACAAACAGTTATAAACTACTGCAAGATCATTTCAGGCTGGACATAAGGAAGAATTTCTTTACTGTCCGAGTCCCCAAGGTCTGGAATAGCCTGCCATCAGAGGTGGTTCAAGCACCTACATTGAACACCTTCAAGAGAAAATTGGATGCTTATCTTTCTGGGATCCTATGACCCCAGCTGATTTCCTGTCCTTCGGGCAGGGGGCTGGACTCGATGATCTTCCGAGGTCCGTTCCAGCCCTAATGTCTATGAAATCTATGAAGAGTGAGAGGGGATTTACACTAAATAAGCCCAGCTCCCTCAATAACAGGTCCTGATGCCCAGGTGGACCCAGCCATGGTCTCTATTATAATAGGAAGGGTCTTGGCTTGAATCCAAGCCAAGGTAAAATCCATGAAATTATCCCCCGCATTAGAGTTCAGCATAGCCCATTGCAGGGGCAATGTGTGTTGGGCCCTGGGTATGTGTGGCTGGACTTGGATCTGTAGCTGGGGCCCAAGTATTGGGCCACTCCCAGGGGATTAAGTCAGTTCAGCAGGGTTGGGAGCTAAGAGGGTTCCCCCTTTTCACCTAAACTTGGAGACCTTGACAGGTCCTTGGCATTTCAATTCCTGCATGGTTCTTGTGCGGACCTAGGCAGGACAGTTGAATACTCTATGGCCTGGGAAGCCACAATAAAAACACAGGTGTTCTCTGCAGTGGCATTCTTGCTCATCAGAGTTGGTATGGGGTCAACCCAAATCTTCCTCTATTGGCTTCTTAGAGGGCAGTGAGCCAGGCTGAAAGCAAGCCAGCTCAGGCACTTTAATTTCATTTGCTCCAGGTTCTCTCCAGGCAAATAACAGCCTCCAAATCTGAGGGGGAATCCACTTGGGCCAGCTTGTCTTTTACTTCTTTGCAGAGCTCACACTGGAACCATTGCATCAGGATAGAATTGTTCTAGTCAGTATCAGTACCCACCACTGAAATTTGGTGGCATAGCCAGTGGCTGAACTCAGGGTTTGGTGAAGCCTCCTCAGAGAGGACTCCACTGCCTTAGCCTGATATGGGTCATTGAACCAGGAAGCAGATGCTTGTCAAAAGTTTTCCAGTCTGGGAGGAGGGGATGGTGCTGTTCACAGATTCACAGAAGTTTAGGGCTGGAAGGGACCTGGTGAGATCATCGGGTCCAGTCCTCCTGCTCTAGGCAGGAAAGACTGCTGGGGACAAATAACCCCAGCAAGGTGCGCATCCAGTCTCTTTCTGAAGAGCTCCAGGATAGGTGTCTGCACCACACCCACTGGCAGTCTATTCCAGAGTCTGGTCACACAAACTGTAAGGAAGTTTTTCCTTATATCCAGTCTGAAACCCCCTTCTAGGAGTTTATGACTGTTGCTCCTGGTTTTCCCTTGCGGTGCTATGGTGAATAGTTGTTTGCCTAGTCCAGGGGTCTCCAACATTTTTAAGTAAGAGATCACCTTTGGCATTTAAAAGCAACCCAAGATATACTGTGCGCCACAGCAGGTAAGTCTCTGGGGAGGGAAGGGGGGACAGATCGAGGCAGAGGGAGAAAAAATTATTTAGGGGTGCACCTCCCCAGCAGGTAAGTCCCACCCTGGCCGGGCCCCACTCAACTTACCACAGCTCCTGCCTCTGCATCACTGTCCCTTACCACAGGGGCCTCAATCTAGCCCTTGCCCCTACCCTTCCACAAGAACTGATCTGCTGGTCTGGGGCACACGTGTGCATGCACATGGGCACTCAGACCCCCACCCCAGCCTCAGATTGACTCCAAGAGGCTCTGAGATCTACTGCAAGAGGCTCCGAGATCTACCAATGGATCAAGATCTACCACTGGCCTAGCACCTGATGCTCTCCCCTGATATATTTGTAAGCTATCACAATATCCCCACAAAGTCTTCTCTTTTCTAGGCTGAACATAGACATATCTGCCAGCCTTGCCTCGTATGGCTTGCTCTTCAGGCCTCTAATCGTATGAGTGGCTCTTCTCTGGATTCTCTAAAGCTTCTCCACATCCTTCTTGAAGTGTGGTGCCCAGAACTGGACGCAGTATTCCAGCTGTGGCCTCACCAATGCCACACAGAGCAGGAGAATAACTTCCTTAGTTTTGCTTGAGATGCATCAGTTGATGCATGCCAGCATACTGTTTGCTCTGCTAACTGCATCATCACACTGGTGGCTCATATTCATTTTAAGGTCAATTATGACCCCCAGGTCCCTTTTGGATGTGGTGCTAGCTAGTGTAGCACCACCAAGCCTGTAAGTTTGTTGTGGATTTTTCCTCTGCAGATGGAGCACTTTGCACTTCTCAGTGTTGAACTGTTCAAACACTGTGTGTGTGTGGGGGGGGGGGGGTCTAGGCTAAAGCTCTTGCCATG
>NW_017729032.1:159339307-159341290 GCF_001723915.1 Gavialis gangeticus | reverse complement strand
TGACCCAGCCCACAACTCCTCATCAAAGCTCCCTATGTGGCCCCCAGGCCCAAATAATTGCCCACCCCTGATCTAGTCCATGCTTGAAACCAGGCCAGAGGTCAGGAATCCAACAAGCAGGGTGAGGTAGGCAGGAGTGGTGTGATCTAGGGGTCCAAGGCTGAAGGCAGGGCTGGAGTAGGCCACGAGGGTCCAAGACAGCAGCAGAACAGAAGCAGGCAAGACAGGAAGGTCTATGGCAGAGGTGTGATTCCCTTGGGTCACATGGTTTCCCACTGGGAACCTCACATGAGGGTGACCTGGATCCTATATTTCAACAGCTGTTCAGTAATGCTGCAGCCTAGGCCTCTGCCACTGTGCTCAGAAAACCCAGGCTCAAGTCATAGGGGCTCTGACATCTAGCTAGCTTGGATGCTGAAACAGTATCATTACAAAAGCACTGGCAGGAGCTTGCCCCGGGCTCTGGGTGGGTTTTTTTCAACCTGTGCTGAGTGCCCATGCTGCTGCAGGTCCACTGTAACCCATGCCTGAGTTTAAAGCTAACACAAAGCTGCAATCATACCCTTAGACAGCAGTGTAGGCATACCTTAGGAGACATAATTGAACCCCAAGGAAGAACTTTAATTGGAATCTCTGTTCTGAACCCACCTCCACCTTCTGGGCAATAGGAGCCTATCTCAAGTCTATGCCTAGTTAATAGCCATCCCAAAACATTTTCTGTAATGTAAATGGTATCTAATCAGGCCCAGAACTGAGTCCTCAAAGTATAACTGCAATATGGGTTTCAGAGTAAGTGCAAAGAACTAAACATGTCTTTCTTGCTTACTGCTTCAGAATACTTCTGTTTCTTCATAGTTTATTAATAGTTTGTACACCTACACAGAGGATCAAATCCTTTCAAATATAATAAAAACACTGAGAATTGACTTTGTAGCTGCACATGTAGTACTGTTACTAACAAAAAAACTGGTTTCCTGAAAGGAGTTTTCACATACCTCATTTTCCTGAGACTGCAACTAAAGACACTTTCCTGTTTAAGGCATCAGGGGATGTCAGACAGTAACTAGATTAATCAATGATACAACACATTGCTACCATGATTAGGAAGGCCCAGTGCTTTTCTATAAGACCCAGCATCAGAAGCTTCCTAGTTTGTTGGCTGAACTACGTCCAAGCAATCCAAGGACACAGGGAAAAATCCCCAACATTTTAAAATGAAATTCTTAAATTTAATAAGTTTTTGTTTCTGATCCTGGTCTCCTCTACTCCTGCTTACTGGAGTGTATTTAGTATTTGATCACCTTGCTATAGCCATTGTTTCTTAACTAATACATCATTTCTAATGTCAGTTCCTTCACACTTTGCATCCCAGCCCATTTCTCATTTGTCTGCTGAACAGCTTTCCAATAAAACTCTGAGGAAGGTTTATTATTATTATTTGTATTACAGTAACACCTAGAGGCCCTGTTTTGGCACTGTACAAACACACAGAGAAATGCAGTCACTCCTCTGAAGACCTTACAGTATAAATAGGCAAGAGGACAGGAAGGAAAAGAGAGCAACAGTGAAAGGTAAAGTGAGTTGCCCAATCTTATGAAACTGGTCAGTGGCAGAATGAGGAAATGGCCTGAGGTTTCCTGAGTTCCCAGTGAGATCTCTAAACATTGAACCCCTAGCCACAGAAGCACCTTCTAAATCAGAGGTGAGCAAAATATGGCCCACAGGCTAGATCCAGCCCATCAGATTATTCTATCCAGCCCACGGCTGCTCTCTAAACGAAAACTGTATCCAATTCGTGGCTGCCCTGGCTTTTGGCACTTCTCACCCTTCTCCCTTCCCTGTGCCATAGCTGGCTGCAGCAGCAGCTTCAGCTCCAATGGCCAGGCAGCCCTTCCCTACCGCCAGCCCAGCCAGTCCTGCCCTTCCCCCCTCCATCCCTAGTGTATGCTCCAAGGCAGGGGGTGCTGAGCTGCTGGCCAAGCT
>NW_017729032.1:159333156-159334307 GCF_001723915.1 Gavialis gangeticus | reverse complement strand
GGAGACTCGAGACCAGTCCTATTTTGACTTTGTCCATGGAATACTCCTAGAAGCTCACTAGGGAAGCAAGGAGGGCATCCCTAACAGTCTCAACCTCCCTGAACCAAGATTGCAAATCCCAATTTTCTTCATGCAGTTGGCCAACCAGGTCATGGGGCTGCTGCAGAAGGCAACCTGCTCCTGAAGCCTCAAAGACTTTGGCAGGGCTGGGAACTGCAATGGTGGTGTGAGATCCATTGTTTCACCCTCTGGGTTCAGCCCCTAGGAGGATATTTCAAATGGTCCCTGCAAACTGTATGACCCAGATGTGGAGGAGAGAGCTCAGAAACCAAGGGTATACAATACCATGGGGCAAAATACAGCTTGCAACCTGGTTCCAGCCCACCACCTAATTGGTCTGGCCCACAGGGGGGTGCCAATCAATTGATTGGATCAGACCCATGGCTGCCTGGGGCAGCCCACACTGAGCTCCAGCCAACACCTGCTAGCCTGGCCCCAGCCAGCACACTAATTTCTGGCAGGGCTGCTCCCAATGTGGCTGCTATGCACCAGGTGGGCAGAGTGGGTGGAAGGCAGCCAGAAGCTGGAGCCAGAGCCCCAAGCAGTGGGGCAGGAGCTGCCCGGCCGAGGCTTCCTTCTAGCCCGGAGAGGCACAGCACAAGCAGGAGGAGGACACACCACTAGAGGTGCAGGAAGCTGAGCAGCAGCCACATCAGGAGCAGCCCCACTGGAAGCTATGCATGCTGACTGGGGCCAGGCCAGTGGATGCAGGCTGGGGCATGGCATGAGCTGCCCTGGTGGGGCTTGGTCCCATGTGCAGTGCTATAGGGACAGTTATGGACTGCACTGCCCAGGCCAGCTCTACTGCATGTGCTCCCTGCTTCCTCCTCCCTCACACCCAGCCAGCTCCTGGGACCTAGCGCCCAGGCACCTCCACCTCCCCTGCCCACACACACATGCATACACCCCCCCCACACACACACACACACTCCTCCTACATCCCCTTCACACCCCCTGCCACAGGGCAGGAGCCACCCACAACCCTGCCCCATGATCTCAGCCTTGCCTACCCATCTCGCTCCCAAACACCACTTCCTGCCCACCCACAGCCACATCCCACAGAGGAAGTTTTGATGAAGTTTTTTTTTTGG
>NW_017729032.1:159320761-159332400 GCF_001723915.1 Gavialis gangeticus | reverse complement strand
CTGCAGGTCCACTGTAACCCATGCCTGAGTTTAAAGCTAACACAAAGCTGCAATCATACCCTTAGACAGCAGTGTAGGCATACCTTAGGAGACATAATTGAACCCCAAGGAAGAACTTTAATTGGAATCTCTGTTCTGAACCCACCTCCACCTTCTGGGCAATAGGAGCCTATCTCAAGTCTATGCCTAGTTAATAGCCATCCCAAAACATTTTCTGTAATGTAAATGGTATCTAATCAGGCCCAGAACTGAGTCCTCAAAGTATAACTGCAATATGGGTTTCAGAGTAAGTGCAAAGAACTAAACATGTCTTTCTTGCTTACTGCTTCAGAATACTTCTGTTTCTTCATAGTTTATTAATAGTTTGTACACCTACACAGAGGATCAAATCCTTTCAAATATAATAAAAACACTGAGAATTGACTTTGTAGCTGCACATGTAGTACTGTTACTAACAAAAAAACTGGTTTCCTGAAAGGAGTTTTCACATACCTCATTTTCCTGAGACTGCAACTAAAGACACTTTCCTGTTTAAGGCATCAGGGGATGTCAGACAGTAACTAGATTAATCAATGATACAACACATTGCTACCATGATTAGGAAGGCCCAGTGCTTTTCTATAAGACCCAGCATCAGAAGCTTCCTAGTTTGTTGGCTGAACTACGTCCAAGCAATCCAAGGACACAGGGAAAAATCCCCAACATTTTAAAATGAAATTCTTAAATTTAATAAGTTTTTGTTTCTGATCCTGGTCTCCTCTACTCCTGCTTACTGGAGTGTATTTAGTATTTGATCACCTTGCTATAGCCATTGTTTCTTAACTAATACATCATTTCTAATGTCAGTTCCTTCACACTTTGCATCCCAGCCCATTTCTCATTTGTCTGCTGAACAGCTTTCCAATAAAACTCTGAGGAAGGTTTATTATTATTATTTGTATTACAGTAACACCTAGAGGCCCTGTTTTGGCACTGTACAAACACACAGAGAAATGCAGTCACTCCTCTGAAGACCTTACAGTATAAATAGGCAAGAGGACAGGAAGGAAAAGAGAGCAACAGTGAAAGGTAAAGTGAGTTGCCCAATCTTATGAAACTGGTCAGTGGCAGAATGAGGAAATGGCCTGAGGTTTCCTGAGTTCCCAGTGAGATCTCTAAACATTGAACCCCTAGCCACAGAAGCACCTTCTAAATCAGAGGTGAGCAAAATATGGCCCACAGGCTAGATCCAGCCCATCAGATTATTCTATCCAGCCCACGGCTGCTCTCTAAACGAAAACTGTATCCAATTCGTGGCTGCCCTGGCTTTTGGCACTTCTCACCCTTCTCCCTTCCCTGTGCCATAGCTGGCTGCAGCAGCAGCTTCAGCTCCAATGGCCAGGCAGCCCTTCCCTACCGCCAGCCCAGCCAGTCCTGCCCTTCCCCCCTCCATCCCTAGTGTATGCTCCAAGGCAGGGGGTGCTGAGCTGCTGGCCAAGCTTCTGCCTGGCAAGTGTTTGCACACAGCTCTGACCCTGCAGCCATTCGCAGACCAAACAGCCTGGCTCCCAGCAAGAGTGGAAGCTCAAATATAGTTCTCCCTGCTGGCAGGGAAGAGGTACAGGGGAAAAGGGCCAGGAGCTGTGGGCACAGGTGCCACTAACACAATGCTGTGCCCACTTCAGGCAGCACAACGGGAACAGCTGGCATAGCTCCTGCCTGACCCCAAAGCTTTGGCACATAGCTGGGTCAGGCAAGAGAGGCACCGAACACTCCAGCTGCACCCATGTGGCTCAAAGTGGTACATGGGAACACAGTGTAGCACCAGCCTGGCCTGGCCACATGTCAGGGACTCAGAGCAGGGCACAGTGTGCAAAGAGAAGAGGCAACACAGTAAAGCACTGGCCTGGCCCAGCCCTCTTCTCCCTACAGCTCCTGCCCCACCCTGAGTCCCTGGCATGCTGGGCCAATGCCACAAGGTGTTCCTGTGCATCACTTCAAGTCACGTGGGTGAAGCCTGCTGGCGCAGCTCCTGCCCAAACTGGTTGCATGCCAGGGACCCAGGGTGGGGGAAAGGTGCAGGGAGAGCTGCGAAGAGCTCATATATGTGTGTGTGTGTGTGTGTGCGCGCGCGCATGTATGTATGTGCAGGTGTGCGTGCATGGCCCTCAACACCTCACCAAACCTCATGAAGTGGCCCTCCAGCCCAAATAATTACCCACCCCTGTTCTAAATGAATTTACATGCCTTAATTAATCCTTTTTTCCTGAACCAAATTCCTCTAGTTGAGTTGCTTACTTTTTGTCTAAAGCTAGTATAACTTTTTTTTTCAAAAGCGGCACAAAGGACTTAAGTGGAAAGTTTTACATAGAGGAAACTTCCCTACTCTTCTCCTTACAGGTATTAAAATAATTACTGTGGCAAGGGAAACTGCATTCCCCCTCCTTCTCCACCTCCAACTCAATTTGAACTACAGCCACAAAGTATTCCAGGCACTCAGTATCTCTCCCCCACATAATCGCCTGATTGGAAATACCACATGCAATGACCATTTTATCTTCCATTGTCTAAAATCCACTATGTGATTACCAGCTCTCCAGAGATGTAATTGACTTTGGGTGGGGTTTAGAAAATGAAATGGTATAAGTAATTTTTCTGCAGATGTGTTGAGCAGAACCCCATTAAGGAATCATCTGCTAGGAGGCAGTCTTTAGTAGTATTTGGTAAATACATGCAAAGATGCATTGCCTTACTGCTACTACAGCACAAGCTCCCCATTAAATACAAGGGCATGTGTCTGTCTGCCATGGGCATGAGGCTGCTTTTATACTTGTCTACCTTGTGAGACATGAAAACCGTGGTGCCTGCATCTGTATTAAATCCTTGAGCCTGTGAGCACATGCTTGCTTTATTAGGAAGCAAGAAACATCAACTGGAAACAATGACATGCCTGTTAGTCAGTAATTGGTAAGTTAGAAAACTGTACAGCAAAACACTATCTTCTCTAATACAGACTGACAGTTGTATATTTTTTCCACCATTGTCTACTACATAATCTATCAAAAGGGAGAGTACAACGACTGTTTAAAGTAGCTGAAGAGTGAATTTATCATGTTTGAATGATTATTCTATAACCAGGCACTTGGTTTATGTTTTAAAATATTGGATGTGCGTTAATTCAACATTTCCCAACTGGCGTGCCATAGCCCACTAGTGTGCCATCAGGCACATCCAGGTGTGCTGTGGCATTTTGGGGTGGAGCCATGCCCCCTGTCTGACTCGAGCCACGTCCCCCACCTGCTGCTGCTGCAGACACAGACAAATGGGGATCATGGTTCCAGCCAGGCAGGGGGCTGCATGCCAGCCCTCCCCATCTGGCTGGCTGCACCCTCCCCACAACCCAGTCAGTGTCTGGCTGGCCGCACGTCACCACCCCCACCTTGTGCTCCACGTCCAGTGTGCCGCAGTTCTTTTTTTATTTAGGTAAGTGTGCCATGGGGTGAAAAATGTTGGGAAATGCTGGGTTAATTCACTAGTCTTTCATCTCTGGACATGTGATATGAACTCTTGATTTTGCAAGAGAAAATAGTGTTTTCCCTACGAGGATGTTTGGCAACATCCCACAAATCCATCACTAACTGGTGGCTTGATAGTCTGATTTAAAAAAAAAACAGGTATAGAAATCAAATGCTAGAAGTATTCTGACAGAATACTTGCACAACCTTCTTGGCCCTACTTAGTACCAGACCTTCACTTTCAGGAGTATTAAGGACCAGATTTCCAAATTAGCTCAGGAACCCCAATAGGAGTTACCTTTTTTAGCTACCACTTAGGCAGCAATTGGACAGATGTTCAAATACCTCACCAAGATCTCTTGAAAATCAAACCCCAATAACACTGACAAACTTTAACAAACTCTTTGTGCTGGCTGAATTTCTGTATGTGGTCCATTCCCAGACAGTCCCCTTCACTGAGCAAAGAAGAAGGGTCCCTATCTCAAGAAATAACTCTGATATAAAGCTGAAGAACGTGGGCTTCCTGCCTTAGGAAGAGAGGAACCTCTTTATGCCAGGAGCCCGAGAGGAGCTACATTTGTGCCCTTTTTTGGTAATAAATTCACAGTTGTCCACCAAGTGAGCAAATCAGTGGGAGTTAAGTGAGGGCAGCTATAGGTGTTATGTTTCTATGAAGAAAATCACAGCTCTTCTGGTAGAAACTACATATGCACAGGCATTCACACAGTTTCTCCCAGAACAAAAATGGCAGTTCCTGGAGAAAAATATCCCATCTACAGTGTGACAGAAGTCACTCCCATGAAAGTTTCACCCAGGAGAATGAATGCTGTACACTTCCATGCTGCTTGTTTCCTCCCACAGACCCCGGTTTAGGGAAGGCTTGAGGAGTCTTTCCCTGCCACTTCAATTTTTTCCAGGGACAGGGAGATGTGAAGCAGCCACTGCTGCCCATACCTTCCCCAGGCTGGGATCACCCCAGTCTCAGGAAGGCACAGACCTAGCAGGGGTGAAGGGGCAGCTGCAAGCTGAATGTCTATATGTTCCTTCTCTCAGAAGTATTTCTACTAGTGGAAATTGCTCAGATATTTCCATTGGTGAAAATGAACACCTCTTTGTTGCCTGAGTTATGCCAAGTTCACTTTTTCGGGCACACTGCATTGGTTGTGATAATCCACCAAGTCAGCAGGGTCACAGAACAATATAGTCTAGAAGGTAAGCACAAGAAAGACTGAAGTAGAAATAGATTAACTAAGATTCTTCAGTATATTTCATTGGAAAATAACATACTGCCCAAATGCAAGAGTAAATTAGATATTGCAGCATTCTCCTCATATCGAATCTGTAGCAATGAATATATTTAGTAGATCTTTTAAAAATATTTTTAAAATCTTATTTATAAGTATCACTCATCAAATTTAGCAAATTTGCTTATTAGTATATGTCATGGCATTGCCCAATCACTTTTCTTTAAGTGGAACAATCGTGATGCTGTCTTTCTGGATATATTAGTTCCGGTCCACCTGCGGAACATATGAGAAGTCTAAGGTACTAGGAAATCCCAACCCAATGCCTCCATATACTGCTGTTATCCAGAAATTCATCCAGTAACTATATTGCCAAAACTATTAGATCAAAGATGGATAAACAGTGAGAGTGAAAGTGTAGTCTTTGGGGGAATATCATAGCATAGATGGGTAGCAATTATTTTGGTATGGCTGAGGTATCAACAGGCATGAGAGATTTAAAAATAACCTAATGGAATGATGCTCAATCTCTGACTCCTCAGGATAAATAAGGGACATGAGGCGGGTTTTCAGGCTGAATCCTATGCATGAACTGGGCCACACATGTCCAGATCAGGGTGCATGCTACCTCAGCCCAGCCCTGGGCAGATGGATCACGCCCTGTGCTGCCTCAGCTGAATCCCAGGCCACTGGATCCAGCCCTGTACCACCTCGAACTGGCCCCACACCACTGGATCTGACCCCAGGCAGCTGGATCTACCCACATTCTGCCTTAGCCCCATGCACCCAGTCTAGCACACAGGTCCATACTATCCAGCTCACAGGGCTCCCCACAGTCCAGATATTTGGCAGCAAGATACCAGTAAGTCAGGCTGCCCTGCTCCCTGGCCACCAGACCTGTGGTGAGTCCTGAAAGCCAAATGACTTGACACCATGGGCCAGATCTGGCCCATGAGGCAGAAGTTAAACACCCCTGGCCTAATGGGCAGTAAATTGCTCCTTTATTACTCTGTTCTTTGAAATGGAAATTATTGGGTGAAAGCAAACACTGTTTTTTAACAGAAATAAATCTAACTCTAAAGTCACTGATCTGTTGATGATACATAACTGTCACAGGCCAGCTGGGCACTGTGAGTATATCAATTTAGTTGCAGACTGACTGAGCACTGCAACTTTATTAGCCACTGGGCTTTTGGGTTCGGGATCAAGGAGGTGATGTTGGAAAGGAAAGAAATGGCAAGTTTCACTTACA
Source organism: Gavialis gangeticus (assembly GCF_001723915.1). NCBI lineage: Eukaryota > Metazoa > Chordata > Crocodylia > Gavialidae > Gavialis > Gavialis gangeticus. The sequence goes on along the minus strand of NW_017729032.1, from coordinate 159,326,410 downwards.
AAAAGGAACGCATTTTACTTATGACAACAAAAGATATATATAAAACAGATAAAGAAATTAACCAAGAGTTCCCACTTGGTTAGTAACTTATCGATAGTCCCTCAGTTAGAATATGCACGTCAAGTTGAATCAGTGAAGTCAGATGTCTCTGAACAGGGCTGCCCGAAGGAGAACCGGTGGAAGCCCCTCAGTCAGGATCTGGTCCTCGCTTTCACAGGGAGTAAGAGAGATCCTTGGGGGTATGGGACAGCAATGACCCTTCTGTTCCGTCCTTCCCAAGGGTTACTAGGACGTGTGTGTTCTTTTATATTCTAATTATGCTAATTTTTAGTTATGTGGCCATTCATTATATTACCTTATAGCTGTTATCCTATGGAGTTAAAAGGTGTTAGAAATCATTCTAATAAGTTACTGCCCAAGCTTGGGTTTATCTAATAAGCAAATTGCAATACAGCATCTTCAGGTTTGAAATTAACATTATCCTGCCTAAATCCAGCCCCTTCAGAACTCTCTGACTATGCTTTTTTGAGATGTTCTTTCTTGAAATGTACTGGATAAGCTAGGCAGTTGAATCCAGCTTTTATCATTATCAAGGCTAAACTCTGAGCAAGAAAGAACTATTAGGTTAGCTAATTTCACAACTATAGCTTTGTTTTTGAGGTCTAGTCAGTTTCACAAACAGTTGCAAGTTACATTTGCGGGTTAGAAAAATACAAGCTTCATATTAGACAAAAGTTCCAAATGCCTCCAAGAAGCACATATTTATTGCTTATTAATTTTTTTGGTTCTGGCCATCAAACATAACTCTCTTTATGCTGACACGTTTTTTTGTTGTTACAATATGAAAATGGAAGATGAAAGATCCTAAAACAAAGAATTTACTGGTCTCACCCTGTACTACACTGAAACACAGTTAAAGGAACAGGCCCATTTTTTGTGAACCATTGACGTAAACATTCATAACACATTCCCGAATTAAATGGACATGGAGTTCTTGGGAGTCTATTGCAGGAATGACAGACTACTGCAAATAAAAAAAAGCAGCAACCAAAACTTTCTTCCAAGATTCAAGCCACACCAAACTTTTTTCTAAGGTTTAAAAGATTTGGTTAACTTTTCCTTTTAAAAGAAATGTCCCCGTGCTGCAGCAGTTTCCAAATCCACCCAAACCAGAAGCAAAAACAGTGACGTATCTCAAAAAATTGAAGACTTTTGAAGAATTTATAACTCAGCCAAAACCAAAAGAAAAGTTGTTTTTAGTTTCACTGATAAGCCACATCATTTCAGATAAGCTTAGAGCAAATGTTGAAACCTCTGAATACTCATCTGAAGCAAACCACACTGAATCTATAAACTCATCAGGTCTATTTTTCTACAGAATGATGCACAGTACTTTTGCACACCATTTATATTAAGGAACTAAAACATATTATGTGATCTGTGAATCCAATCAAAGCTAACTCCACTTGAAAGTTGAATCTCAATTTTCACATACTTCCAGTGACATGTTTCTGAATGATCTATAGACCAAGAATTATTCATAACAATTTTTTCTGCCAATAGATTCAAATAACCATACAGTTCACAAGCAAAAAAATGAGGCAGCTTTGATTTATTTAATAAATTATCTATTATAAATTGTTTGCTCAGCTTTATTCCGAACAGTACTACTTCATGGCTAAGTACAAACAGTCAAAAAAGCCTCAGGCTAAATCAATTCAGTCTTTGCAGGTTAATCTAAACTACACAAATTAAATTAAAACAGAAGTGAGCAGACATTCACCTTTGACTCAGGAAATGCAGCCACATGCCTGCAGTGGATCAGGCCAGAAGCCAGGAGGCACTAGAGCACAGCTCTCTGGCTGTGTGTTCACTTCCTCTTCCTGCTGTCCCCAAGGTCTCTGGGATTTCCAGTCCAGAATTACAGAAGCAGGACTCTGCAGGGTTGCACATCACATCCTCTTCCTGCTCCCAGGTGCCTCTGGAACTTGTAGTACACAGTTGCAGCCATCAGTAAATTTGAGCCAAAAAAGGGGTGTTTAACCCCCCCTTCCATGGCCCCAGACTCCAGGAGGGCTTTGCCTGGGTGGCAGGGGGGCAGTACCTTCCACCCCTGTAGACTGGGCTGCATCCCCAGTCGGGCTTGCCCTCCCCACCCCCTTGTCAACCAGTCCTCACTGCTCCAGCTAGGGAGCAAAGGGGTGAGCCAGCCCTGCTCTCTGGAGCAGAGAGCACAGCCCAGCTAGGGATGAAAAATGCTGGAATTCTGGGGGACTCTGATTTAACTTAAACCAGTCTGGGACAGACATTGCATAAACCAGTTTGTCCCAAATCAGTTAAGTCTGATACTATGTTCAACCAGGTTTCTCTTAAATCACTTTCAGCCATTTTGAAACTGATTTATGTGTACTGAGCTTCTGTTCTGTTACAGCTTTAAACCAGTTTCTAATCACTTAAACTGGTTTATATGTAACTTCTGTCCCTAGCCCATGTCATTCAGAGAAGAACCTTTCCAAAAGGCAAATCAGTAAGGGCATCCAGTGTTTCCTTTGTTAACATGGTGAAGCACAAAGTAAATTTGTTGCTAACCAACAATACAAAGTGAAAATGTATATGGACACCTGGGAGAACAATGGACCTGTGTTGCAGTGATAGGTCTTCCCAGACCTAGTGCCTTGTCATCTTTTAGTGGGAAAAGTCTAGCAGCATACCAACCATCAGGCCAGCCTCTTGGCTGATATTTTACATATAGACATACTACCCTTTTCTACCACCTTGTTAGACTTCATGAGCTAACATATGTAATGCTGCTTAGGTTGCTATACCAACAAGTAAGCACCATACTGTTCTGAGTATAGGTCACCTTTTTTCTGGTCTTGCTCAACATGGTCAACCTATAATGGGGGCCCTGAAAATCTTGATTTTGATACTTGCATATTTTTGTGTATGTAATAAAAGTACCAAATATTTTTTTTAGTGCAGGTATTATTTAAGGAGTTGGATGCTTTCCTTGGTTACTTGATTATCAGGGATCCTGGTTTTCTGTGATATAAAATCTGAAAATTGGGGATTTTTTTTTTTAAGTAACCCAAAATCCACTTTTTTCCATAATTAAATTGAAAAGCCTCTAAATATATATATATTAATATATAATCAGAGAAATCAGAGAAAACCAGGATCCCTGTTGATTATCCTGTGGAATTTTGTAAGGTCAAAAAGTTCTTGAACTGAATGACAGTCCAAGAACTTCAGCTGTGGCTATTGAGTCTATATCTGGGGAGAAAGTTGGTTTTCCTAAATTTGAACAGGTAAAAGTGAGGATGTCCTATCATCAGAGTTGATTTATGATCCAAACATAGTGGCAGGTGGAATTTGTTCTTTGAAATCAGGGATGCTCAACCACCAATCCACAGGCCAAATCCAACCTTCAGAGCTGTGTCATCCAATGCACAGGGCTCCCCAAAGGTCCAGAAATCTGGCAGTGGGGGAGTAGTGGCAGCATTAATTGCCACTTCCCTGCTGCCAAAGTTTCAGACCCATGGGCCAGATAACATGGCCCTATATGCCAGATTGTGCCAGTGCATGGCCACGAGCTGATCACCTTCACCATCCACCGTAAAGCTGGCAAGTCAGTCAGCAATGCAGAAGTCCTCGACTTCAGGAAAGATGACTTTGACAAGCTCAGGAGGTTTGGGGGTCATGACTGACCACAAGATGAACATGAGTCTTCAGTGTGATGCTGCAGCTAATAAAGCGAGCAAAACACTGGCTTGCATCCATAGATGCTTCTCAAGCAAATCCCAAGACATCATTGTCCCATTGTACTCAGCCTTGGTGATGTCACAGCTGGAATACTACATCCAGTTTTGGACTCCACAATTCAAAAAGGATGTGGAGAAGCTTGAGAGAGTGCAGAGGAGGGCCATGTACATGATCAGAGGTCAGGAAAACAGACCTTATGATGACAGGCTGAGAGCTATGGGACTCTTCAGCATGGAAAAGTGCAGGCTCAGGGGCAATCTGATGGCCACCTATAAGTTTGTAAAGGGTGTCCACCAGGATCTGGGGCAATGTTTGTTCACCAGAATGCCTCAAGGGACAACAAGGTCTAACAGTTATAAACTCCAGCAAAACTGTTTCAGGCTGGACATAAGGAAGAACTTCTTTACTGTCTGAGCCCCCAAGGTCTGGAATAGCCTGCCATCAGAGGTGGTTCAAGCACCTACTTTGAATGTCTTCAAGAGAAAATTGGATGTTTATCTTGCTGGGATCCTATGACCCCAGATGACTTCCCGCCCCTAGGGCAGGGGGCTGGACTCGATCTTCCGAAGTCCCTTCCAGCCCTAATGTCTATGAAATCTATGAAATTCCAGCCGAACAGGATGAGAGCAGCACACATCTAAATCAGCATGGCATTGGGTCAGGGCAGTGCACAGCCCAATCAACTCAGACAGTATGGGATTGGAGCAGTGTTTGGATGGATTGGTCTGATACATGGGATGGCGCCCACAGACCAACACCATACCATCAGCCTGTGCCATGGGAAGAATGAGAACCATTGTGTTACATTATTTCTGCACCAATGCCACATTCTAATGTTCATGTTGTTTGAGGGCACCTTAATGTTGGAGGTATTTTCTTTGATGCTTCAACCACCTCTGGTCATGAAATATCACCATTTAAGAAGAGCAATATTCATTACACCATTTTGACCAAGTTTCAGTGTGGGTAATTATACTGTCTACCCAACCTCTTCTTGCAGTCTCCATTGAAAAGGGTATTCTTTACTTCACTTCTTGTCTACATTATCATTTTGCATTCTTGTAAACTGATAAGTAAATTTATAGCTTTACTTCCATATGAAATCCTTATTTTCCAACATGCAGCTCAGAGATAGCATCTTTTAAGAACAACGGACTTTTAGGAATTTATGACTTTTGAGGACAAAATATCAAAAAAACAGACATGGTTGTTTCAAACTTGAATTTCAAAACTCTCTTTAAATCTGACACGGAAATTGATCCAAATTCCCCCTTCATGAACAGATCTTAGTCTTAGTCTTAGTTTTATTATTCCTATTACTCCATTTACTGGATCCTAAGATGAGATTTTATACATTTCATAGACATTCGGGCTGGAAGGGACCCGGGAGGATCATTGAGTCCAGCCTCCTGCCCTATGGGCAGGAAGTCAGCAGGGATCATAGGATCCCAGCAAGATAATCATCCAAATGTGTCTTGAAGGTGTTCAAAGTAGGTGCTTGAACCGCCTCTGGCGGAAGTCTATTCCAAACCTTGGGGGCTCAGACAGTAAAGAAGTTCTTTCTTTTGTCCAGCCTGAATTGGTCGCAGCAGAGTTTGTGACCGTTTGATCTTGTCACCCCTTGGGGCGCTCTGGTGAACAGACATTCCCCCGGATCCTGATGAGCACCCCTGAAAAACTTATAGGTGGCCACCAGATCACCCCATGAGCTTTTCTAAGCTGAAGAGTCCCATGGCTCTCAGCCTCTCATCATAAGGTCTGTTTTCCTGACCTCTGAACATGCATGTGGCTCTCCCCTGCACTCTCTCAAACTTCTCCACATCCTTTTTGAATTGTGGAGCCCAGAACTGGATACTGTACTCCAGCTGTAGCCTCACCAAAGCCAAG
>NW_017729032.1:159311006-159316539 GCF_001723915.1 Gavialis gangeticus | reverse complement strand
GGGTCAGTGAGGACCTAGTCAGGGAACTTCTGGAGGGATTAGACATGTTCAGATCAGTAGGTCCTGATGATATCCACCCCAAAGTGCTGAGGAAATTGGCAGAGGTCATTGTGGGACCCCGGCATGGCTTTACGAGCACTCATGGTACTCTGGCAAGGTGCCAGAGGACTGGAAAGGGCCAATGTGGTCCCCATTTTCCAAAAAAGGGAGGAAAGAGGACCCAGGAAACTATTAGTTTCCCGTTAGTCTTACCTCAGCCCTGGGTAAGCCCGTTAGTCTTACCTCAGTCCTGGGTAAGCTCTTTGAGAAAATTATCCAGGAACACATCTGCAAGGGACCAGCAGGGGAGATTATGCTTAGAAGCAACCAACATGGGCTCATTAGAGGCAGGTCCTGTCAGACTAACCTGGTTGCCTTCTACGACCAGGTCACAAAAGCCTTGGATGCAGGTGTCGCGGTGGACAATGTCTTTCAGGACTTTCGGAAAGCCTTCGACACTGTCTCTCACCCCATCCTCATTAAAAAATTAGGCAACTGTGGTGTCGATGCCTACACATTCGGATGGGTCGCAAATTGGCTGGAGGGCCGCACCCAAACAGTGGTGGTGGATGGGTCATTTTCAACCTGGAGGGACATGGGCAGTGGGGTTCCCCAGGGCTTGGTCCTCAGCCCCCACTGTTCAATATCTTCATTGGCAACTTGGACAAGGGGGTGAAAAGCACCTTGTTCAAGTTCGCAGATGACACCAAGATGTGGGGAGAAGTGAGCATGCTAGAAGAGAGGGATGGGCTTCAACTAGATCTGGACAGGTTACAGAGGTGGGCGGATGAGAATAGGATGGGTTTCAATATGGACAAGTGCAAGGTATTGCACCTGGGGAGGAAAAACCAGCAGCATACCTACAGGCTGGGAACTCTCTTCTTGTCAGCACAGAAGCAGAAAAGGATCCTGGAGTCACTACTGATTCCAAGATGAACATGGGCCAACAATATGGGGAAACAGTCAGGAAGGCTAACCACACCTTGTCATGCATCCATAGATGCATCACAAGCAGGTCCAAGGAGGTGATCCTCCCCCTCTATGTGACATTGGTCAGGCCACAGTTGGAGTACTGCATCCAATTTAGGGTGCCGTACTCCAGGAGAGATGTGGACAGCATCAAGAGGGTACAGAGGAGGACCACTCACTTGATCAGGAGGCTACAGGGCAGGCCCTATGAGAAGAGACTACGGGACTTGAACCTGTTCAGCCTGCACAAAAGAAGGCTGAGAGAAGATCTGGTGGTCACCTACAAACTTGCCAAGGGGGACCAGCAGGCAATGGGAGAGTCCCTGTTCCCCCAAGCACTACCGGGAGTAAGGAGGAATAATGGCCATAAGCTGACTGACAGTAGATTCAAGCTAGACATCAGGAGGCACTACTTCTGTCAGGGTGGCTAGGAGCTGGAACCAACTTCCTAGGGAAGTGGTGCTCGCCTCTACCCTGGGGATCTTCAAAAGGAGGCTAGACAATCACCTAGCCAGGGTCGTTTGGCCCCAGAATCCTTTCCTGCCCATGGCAGGGGGTTGGACTTGATGACCTGCCTAGGTCCCTTCTGACCCTACCAACTATGAAACTGCAGAAAGGGATCTAGGAGTCGTAGCTGACTCCATAATGAACATGAGTCACCATTGTGATGAGGTAATAAATAAAGCTAACCGCACCCTTTCTTGCATAAGTAGATGCATCACATCTATGCAGATGCATTCCCCTTTATGCAGCATTGGTTAGGCTGCAGCTGGGGTACTGTGTCCAGTTTTGGGCGCAGCACTTCAGGAGGGATGTGGATGGCCTGGAGAGGGTTCAGGGGAGGGCCACTCATCTGGTTAAAGGCCTACAGAAAAAACCCTGTGTGGACCAATTGGGAGACCTGAACCTCTTCAGCCTCCACAAAAGGAGGCTGAGAGGTGATTTCATGGCCGCCTGCAAACTCATCAGGGTGGGCAGCAAGAAATAGGGGATACAGTGTTTACCAGGGTGCTGGCTGGGGTAACTAATGGCCACAGACTTGAAGAGAACAAATTCAGATTGGACATCAGGAAAAAAATTTTTACAGTGACGGTTGCCAAAATATGGAATAAGCTTCCAAGGGAGATGGTGCTGTCTCCTTCCTTGGAGGTGCTTAAAAGGAGATTGGACAGACACCTGGCTGGGGTCATCTGACCCCAGCACTCATTCCTGCCTAGGGCAGGGGGCCGGACTCGATGATCTAATAGGTCCCTTCTGCCCCTAACGTCTATGAAACTATGAAACCTGTGTTTGGAAAGATTGATGGATGAAGAGGAAGCAAAGCTGAGAAAGAGTGTCTTCACAGTGTCAGCCCTGTGTAAATCCAAAGAGAAGTACTTTTGGCTTCCCATTCCTTGGCCTCAAATCTGCATAGAAAAGATAGTTTGAGCTAGGTGAAAACACAAAAGGATTATTCCAGACAAAGAGCCAGGCTGCTGGTCTGGGTCATTCACAGAGTATCTGAGCTCCATGTGAATGACCTTCCATTCTGGATAATCAGGTTACTTGCAAGATCAAAAAACTCACACACCCTGCCACCTCTGTGGGCTTCTATATTTTTTCCACTGTAGAACTCACAAAGGGAAAATCCAAGCCATTGAATTTTCTCCTTGTCTTTGACTCTCCTGCTACTTTTGACACAAAAGGGCATGATGTAGCCCAAAGTTATGAAAACTGCTTCCAAACATGTGATAGAAAAATCAAAGATCCCTTGCTTACCAGAAAAAAGACCCATTCATATTTGCCTAAGGGATCTGCATGAAACATTTCCCACCATTAAAATATTTTTGGCAGATGTACTTGTGAGCATTGACATGGTACTCATTTTGCCCACCTTATTATTATTATTATTACTACCAGATTTTTTTTTGCATCACAACAGCACTGACAGGTTCCAATCAGGTAGCAGGATCCCACTGTGCTAGGTACTGTACAAACATGGAGCAAAAAAATGGTTGCTGCCTGCCTCAAGGCTTAAAACCAATAATCTGAAATGGTACATTCATTTCCAGTTTTAAGCTCCCTTAATGTAAAGCTACAGGATTTCGCTTTAATAAAAAAAATAGTAATACTATTGTAAAGTGTTGAAATTCCGACCATTACAGTAAAATACTCTAGCTCCTTATGGGAGAATCACATGCAGATGTGCAGCATTGTAGAAGTCATCAGTTCCCAGTTCTCCAAATTCAACTGGTGATGACGATAATATTCTTTTTCTCCCTGGGTGAGTTATGATTCCATTAGCAGCTTGAACTTAGAACTCCACTCAGACTGCAGCAATAACAAGACAGATAGGTCTTTATGAAATCCACACTATTAACACTATTTGTTTTGCCATGAGTTGACAACTTTAGTAAATTGTTCATAATTGGCTATCAAGGAAAAAAACAGCACCACTTGCTGTTATTATGGTATTGATTTTCAATAATTGCTTTGGGGTGGGGGGGAGTGCATGCATTGCTTTTGTGTTGCTGGCAAGAGAGCCTACAAAGAAACCAGCGGAGTGGGGTCTGTTGAGCATCTGGAAGCTCCATGTGGAAAGGAATACATAAAATGCACACCAAGAACAGCTGAAGCAGAGATATTTTTCCCCGTCTTGTATTTTAGCATTAAAATAAGAAAATGAAATTAACATGTAACTAAACATGATGGGAACCCTGTAGGATATTCGTGTTAGTCAAAGGCTGAAATAGATTAACATTAAAAAACTCCATAGGGTTATTTTAAATATTCATTAGGAAATTTACAAGCTTTGGTATAATGGCTAAGGACTCTAGTGTTTTTTATAATTGGAAGCCAAGCCAGTAGAAACTTTCTCAGCCATGGGAAAACAATGTGGCCCAGTTTCTGTTCCTATATTAAAGACTCTTTATTATACTCTCTAAATTTTAATCCCCCTGCATGCATACATACCTGATATTACAGTATTATGTGGTATCACTCATTATCTGCTGTTCTGCTTGATGTCCCTCTTTTTTTTAATACGCAGTCATGCCCGTGGCCCAAAATATAGCACTCTCCTGTTCTGTTTGAGATAAAAGGGACAGTGTTGCTGGGAAGAATGTAAAGAGTGTCTAGTGTCTCTCAACAGGTAGACAATTCAAAAAAAATTGCTGACAAGCACAAGCACTTAATATAAACCCAGGGAGACTGTCAGAAATCCTATTTAGAGATGACTCACTCAAAATTCAATTAGCACAAGATTACAAATGGATCTGGAAGAAGAACATGTATCTTTGGCCTTCTTGCTTGCTTACTTTCCTTCTTTTTTTTCCTCTTTCTTTTTCTTTTAAGCTACAAGCTCACCAGAACATCAGCATTTGGTCAGCTTCCTGACCCACCATTTCTTGGGGCATAAGAGAACTGTTTGAATTCTTTCTTCATCACTTTCTTGCTCCATAGATGTCAAATGATTGCCATGAAAGACTGGAAAAGTAGAGTTCTGAAGATTTACCCCTCCCAAGAGATCGTTGCCTAGATTTCCTATAAAACTCAGTGTAATCTTTGATCTTCCAGCAACTTGTACTCTTCTCTGTTACTCGAAACCCAGCATTATTATTAAGCCTAAGTAGATTGCTTTAAACTTCTAAAATATTTACTCTCCTGCCTCCCAATGGGATGTTAACAATAAAAAATAGTGAGGGCTTCTACATTTGTTTTTACTTTACATAAACGAATTAAGCAGTTTCTACTATACTCATTTATACCCTCAATAATGTAAGCTAGGCAACATAAAAAACCCATTCCACTTGCATATATACTGAATAAAAATCATGAGATTTTTAGAGGGGAGTTTTCAAGAATGTGCCTAACTTATCTTTACCTTCTAAAATATGAGCAAATGTATATAGGCCTCCCTGGTCATAAAGGAAACATGTGACACTAAACAGCTGAATTGTTTGCTTTTGTAATAAAAAAAAAAAACAAGTTCAAAGGGACTCACTTAATTGTATGCCTTCCCCAACCCCCACCCTTCATCCTTCATAACCATTGTTTAATGAATTTTTATTAGAAAAGCATGGCTGCACTTATGAAAAAAAAATCTGTCTTTGAAACCAGAAGAAGAGTGTGTTTTCCCTGGCATTAGCCTGTTAGTTTTTAATATCAGGTTTGCACTGGAGTTGACTCCCGGTGCATTTTGGAATCATATGCCAACAAAGTGAAACTAATGGGAAAGGAAATAATGCAAGAGAAAAGAGTCCCTTTTGAAGTGTGGGCAGGAAATCTGTGCAACTCTTTCCTCCTCCTCCTCCAATCCACCTGCCCCATCCTCTAGCATCGCCTGAAAACCCCCCATACCAAACTCCCTCTGTTCCATTTCCCCCTCCCCTTCTGAAAACAGCAGCAGGGCTGGGAGGCAGCGCAGACAGAAGTTACTGAGGGCGTTCCATTTTGGAGTGTCTCCATCTTAACCCTCATGCAATGAAGGTTCTGATTTTCATGGGATCGGGCCCTTTGAAAGCGCTCTGCAGTTGCACACTTGTGC
>NW_017729032.1:159302141-159306006 GCF_001723915.1 Gavialis gangeticus | reverse complement strand
AAACTAAACTGTATTTCTGACTATTTTTTGCTTACAGGACAAAGTTGGCTTGTTTTTTACAGTTTAATTTCAGCTCTTCAGTTTGTAAAACCTCTGGAGAAGTAAATATACCAAGAATAAAATCCTGGGTCCACTGAAGTCAATAGTGAAATTACCATTGACTTCAATAAGGCCAGGATTCCCTGTGTGATTGATGAGGTGAAGTATGTTTTGTTACACCAGGTTTGCTTAAATGCTCATCCTGTGCTACTCCCTTAGGAATCAGAAGCATAAAGTGTACTTGTAGCTCAACAAAAGCTACTAAGGCAGGTTGTACTGTCACTCAAAAAGGAACATAGTCCTACATTGCTACATTTATAGTGAGAGGAAATTACAAGAAGAATTAGTCCTGCCTTCCGTGTGACATGCTGGTGATACAAAGCCAGAATATATCAATGGGTATTAGTATTGTCTTGTTCACACATGATCTCTCATCAAAGGACTAGGTTGTTTTATAAAACATCAAGGTGAACCACAATTTCATTGACTGGCCACCCCTATTTTGACTTGTTTGAAGCTTCAGCATTTCCTGGAGAAGAAGAATGCCTGGGCCTGGGGAGCCCTAATTCAGGTTTTTGACCTAATACAGATATCTTAGATAAGTTCACTAAGTCGTTTAGGCCTAGCTCATCCAAGTTATTTAAGCACCTAATTGTACCTTTGAACAATGAGGCCTTAGCGTCTCTGTGCTTCAGTTCCTTATGTATAAAATAGCACTTCTCTACCCCACAGAAGTGGTATGAAAAGAAATAAATTATAAAAATGGCAGTTTTTGAGATACCATGGCAATGGAGATCATGTAAGGTATATGGATGCTTGAGAAGGGAATGAAATTGGAAATCAATAAAATACAGAACACCAAAAAATTACATATTATAACAATCAAGCTACCTGTTTCCTTGAGCTCAAAGACTGTTATGAAGATGGAAAATTATATTACAAAAACAATGGAAATGGCTGGAAGGGAAATAGAAAATGCTATAAGTGTATGCTATGCCAATAATTATCTATTACACTAGCAGTCTTCCTTTAGTACCACAGAGTAAAGAACAGGATGAGTATCCTTTAAGTTAATCATTCAGCTTCTATGGGGTACATGCTGATAAATGGAGTTTTTTATCTGCTGAACAGATGCTAACTGTACTCCTTATGGCAGTGTTTAAAGGCATGGTAGGAGTCTCATGGCTGTAATCGGCCTGTATGAAGCCCACAGGAATGGGATCTAGCCTAGTCAGAACCCAACTATGATGCTCACCTTAACGAGGACCATTCATGTTCATACATACTACAGTTACTAAGTGGAAATGACCATAGTGAATGCAGATGGATGATGGAAAAGAGCACAATAACCCATTAAAAATGTTCTTGGTATGTTATAAATGAAACGTTGTTTGCATTTACTCCATTCTAACATACTAGACTAAAAAATATAATTGTGACTTATTGCCGCTATCATGCAAAATCCAAGTCCTAGGAAGCAACAGATTACCACATTTATTTGCATGCAACACACAACTTTTCCCCTATAACTGGCTCTCCAAAACTGGGGTGCATATCTTAAGCTAGGAAGCTGGAATAGAGGAATGGAAGCATGGCTGGTAGAGGCTGCTCTGCTTCTTTGCCTGCCAACTCCAGAGAGGGAGGGAAGAAATTCACTGTTCACGGTCAGAGCTACAGTGTTATCCCTTTCACAACCACAGCTGCTCAGCCAAAACCTGCTGCTAATTGAGCAGCATCTGTGAAAGAGTTAACACTATAGTTTCTGTTGACATTGCAAAGTGTGCTCTTCCTCTGCAGTCAGGACTGAGCCAGGATCTGGAAAAATCTTTTTTCTGTATGCTACCTTCCAGAAAACAAGGTGCATGTTTTATTTGCAGGCTTCCATTATGCGTAGGATGAGCATTTATCCAGGTTTGGCTGGGACAGTCCCAGATTCCTTAGGCCAGTCCCAGTTGGTTATTCAGAAGTCCTGGACTGGATTCTGGTGGGGAAGCAGAGTAGCATGGTACACAAGGCAGGCGGGCAGACAGGCACTGCTGCCACTGTGTAGGAGCAAGGAATGTAAGGACCTTGGATCTGGCATGTTAGACAGGGTGACCACAGGTCCGTCCTCCTTGCCTGCCCATGCATCTGCCTGGTGTACCATGCCGCTCCACCTCCCCACCAGACTCTGGCCCAGGACTTTTAAGCAACCAGCCAGGACCAGCATATAGAATTTGGGACTGTCTCAGCCAAACCAGGACATATGGGCACCCTAACTATGCAAGAGAAAAGAGAATACGGTAAATGAGTCAGAGACAAAGATGGGTGGGGGAGGGGGATTTAATTAGAGCATATGCAGTGTCTTGTGTATTCAGTGTCACTTGCTTCAAAAGATGGCAGGGGTGCTTTAACTAAAGCTCATTCAACAAGCTTTAGTTAAAGCGCCCTCACCGCCATTTTGAAGTGCGGGACCTTGAATACACTTGATGCCGAAGCTGCTAGAGCATGCTCATTAGCACACTCCAGTAGACTTGATTAATCAAATCTGCTCTGATGCATGCTAATTAGTATGCATCAGAGCAGGCATCAAGCACATGTATAGGTGTATTTACGGCTGGCACTGCGTAGTGCACAACATTTTTGTGAATGCGGCAAAATAAAATAAATTATAAAAGTGATCTCAAGTAAAATTATGCTACCCTATTTTTCCCACAATGGATTTTTCCCCTCAACTAAATCAAAGCCTGACTCAAGTGTCTTGGAAAGGAAAACATTTCAAATGTCTTAAATATTCCACAATCCTGCCAATGCAGCAAACTCCACAAACTTTTCCCAACATCTCCCTAGAGAACCGAAGGCCCAGAGACTGATCATATTCTTTAGCAATAACTGTAACTTCTCCTGTAACTTATATATTTGTGTGCTGTCTTAGATGATCTCCTGCCTGTGAGTCAATATCATCTAAGTAAATAATTGTTTTTATTCCCCCAGAAAATGAAAAACAGATTGCATCCATTGTCAATGCCCATGCAACAAGGCAGAAGCCAAATGTTCTGTTCTTTATTGGCATAGCACATCTTTCTAGGAGAAGCTAGGAATGTATCATAATTAAATGCCAAAAAGGCTTTGTCTAAATGTGCTCTTGCCTTAAAGTCCCCTTTTAAATCTTTGAAATACAAACAGTCATAGTAGATGCAAACTCAATAGGCAATCATAAGGAGACCATATCCAGCCTCCCTTGTGTGTCCCTAGTCAATACCTTTTCTAGGACCAGAGATGCCAAGACTCTGTAGATGCCCTCTTCTACAGCCAGAGGCATGTCTCTGTTCTCGTGTGTTTGTGTATTTGGTTTAGAATCAGAAATGCATTGTTATCCTCTGTGTTCCAGAAGTATAGGGAAAATTTTAATTTTTCCCAAGTTTGAACACCCTTCACTAACTTGTATGATAGGAGCAGGTTCAGGACCTCTGCTGCTCTATATTTTCCCCAACCTTTTCTGGTCATGACAACATTTACAGACATACAATCTTGCGTATACCTGTGTAATCAAAACTGTTCATGTACCCACAATTAACAAGATGGGGGTAGTTTTCTGTGCCTATCTGGACCACGGTAATTGTCCTTGTGCCCACAATGAGAGCTAAATCGGGCAGTTTACCCCTGAATTAAATAAGTTACCCCTGTTTAATTGTCACTGTTACTATGAGGGTAACGGGGATCACTACCACAGAGCAGCTGAGGTGCTGTAACTTCCTGCCTTCTGATAATTATGGACCCATACAAAATAATTGCAGGTTTAGGGTAAAGAAAGGTTCTGTGAGACTTATGGCCCCATTCATAACTT
>NW_017729032.1:159295130-159301750 GCF_001723915.1 Gavialis gangeticus | reverse complement strand
CCCCCCCCCCCCCCCCCCCGTTTGGATCCTACTCGTCTAAGCAGAAATTGTCATATAAGGCATTCTGTCTTTTAAGATTGTGACTGGGTCTTGGTAGGTGCATTGAGAAAGGGATGACAAAGGGCCTAAGGTAAATATTATTCCAGAGAGAATTGTAGGGGAGGTGAAAGCATGATTCCAGTCAATGCAGTTTCCCTGTGCATGGGGGAGCTCAGGAAATGACTGTCAATCCTTCCCCAACTCCATCCTCTTAGGCAGGAGTAGCTCCAAACTACCCTCAAGGTAGGGCAGCATCTCAAGAGCACAATTCAATTTGTAGCTTATAAAATAGCAAAAACCTGGTTATTACCACCAGCAGAAAGAAGAGATGGACAGGTCTTGCCTCTTAACACAGTAGGACTCGATGGCACAGAAAGCTTTCTTGGTACTAGGAGTTTGATCACTACGTAACTTGGGAAGGCAGGCTGCTTCTTCATTTATTTCAACTTTTCAGCAAGACAAATAAACCACTGGGGGATTTCAATGCCATTTTGGCTAGCATCATCAAGGATCAGGAGAGGAGGAAGGGAAAGCAATTAAAGCAATGGCAGGTGGGAGGGTTGCATTTCCAAGGGGTGGGGGATGGTATTCCAAATTCTTGGTCCACACATGCCTGCAGTAATCCTCACTTGATGTCATCTCAATAAACCAAATGAGAAAAATACTGTGGCTTTTTTTCCTCAACAAATGAAAACTCATGCAAACACTAAATGATGTGAAAAACACTTTAAATCAAAGCACTACATAAAGCTGGAAATAAAGTAAAGGTGAAAGCATGTCTTTGTCTTCAGTAAATATCTCTACGTACCACTTTGATATTAATACTTCATTTCCTGTAGACAATAAGTAAATCAAAGGCTAGTTTGGGTTTCCATATCTATCTAAGATCTCATCTCCAAGAATTTCTTATTTTGGCATGTCCCACAAATTTGGAATTACCTCTGGTCCAAATTTGGGTAATAGAGTATGATAACATATTAACAAGTAATAAGCATAAAATTGTTATCCCTTTTAAAATGTATTACCGGGAAAGAAAACAAACACATAAAAATGAACATTTTAAAAGTAATAGGCAATAGAACTGAGAAAACAAAAGACTTAGCTCAAAAGTGGAAAAGGAAAGGAAAGGAAAGTATAGCTAATTGGTGGCACTTTTGTAAAGAGTGTACAAAAAACTGCAAACCTTTCAGGAAAAGTAAAACAGATGTGTGAAGTGTCTGACTGAGCTATTGTTTTAGCTTTGTAATCTAAAATAGCCGACTTGATTTCATTTTAACAAGGGATTAGTTGAGCAGACAGTTTGGATTAACAGCAACATATATAAATAAACATGCTACTCCTAAAACTTAAATACCAAGTTTATAAGGCACAGGACAACAAGAACTAGAAAAATGCTGGTCACAGACTTTTAAATTATAGAGCCAGAACATGTGCCCCTTCCACAGAAACATGGCATTAGCAGGAGCCTGCACATTCAACAACATAATACCAGAAATATTCATGATTATGCTTTCACTGTGAAGTAACTCAAGTTCCTTTTAGTGTCTGACAGATAACCACAAAGCATTTTACGTATAAGCTATTTTAAAGTAGAAGTGAGATAAACTAAGACTTTTAAGTGTACATAACATCCTTTATTCACAGATGAGCTCAAGATACTTTAGAAACTATAGGTGAGTGTATTGTAAGTCAACAGCAGAGGGAAAAAAGCAAATCTAACAGCATTATGGCTCTTCCACAATAGGTTTTCCTCACCAAACCAGAAATCCATATTAGCATATTTGATCATGGACAAATGTTAGACTTGCAATGGGCAAGACTGGATGACTTGGGAAGAGCCACTTGCAATCAGTGTCCTCAGTTACATTATTAATTTGGAAGTGGTACACATTTATGGCTATTTTAGTTCTGATTCCCCATTACCCAGAACCTTTCAGTTATAACTCTGCAAATCTGGGGTATCATTCCCACCTGAAAACATCTTATTTTGCACTGATGTAAGTATTTGCACAATGTATAAGTCAATAATGAATTGGGACTATTAATATTAAGTCTTCAGATCCTAATCCAAAGCCCTCTGAAGTCAAGGGAAAGATTCCTAACCTGTGTTTGCACACACAGAGCTACAAGGAATGTCCATTCCAGAGAACAAGAAGGCTATTCATTGAAACAGTGGCCACTTCACCTTCTACAAGGAGCTCTCAGTATCCCATCCTCTCCTCAGTCTGTATTGAATTCCTCCTATTCTTTCTACAGAACAGGAAAAAATGGGGTAAGCCCTTGGCTATTTATTTCATGTTGCCCTTAAAAAGCAAAAGGAATGGGATTTTCAAGATCTAAGAATGTTGTGCTCTTCTTTCCTGATCATTTAAGTGGCTGTCTTGGTATTTATCCAGAGGTATGCTATTCCTAGGCATGTCATTTTGCCTGCATGGAAGACTAGGCACAACTACACAGTTATGCTGAGTGAGCATATGCAGTAGCAGCCATAGGTCTTACATACACAACTTGTAGACACATAGCAGACTTAGCTGTCTGAAAATGGAGTCTCCCAGAACCCACAACTACTGGACTTAGGCCCAGGATGGCCAGAAAAACATGTGTTCACATGTGACCATGTTTCTTTTGTCCCTGTAGTTCAGTGGCTAGGCCCTCACGTGAGATACTGGAAGTGCATGATTTCTCTCACCCAAATGCTTTGAACCCAGACGGGCAGTCCAGAGCCTCTTCTCCCCAGCATGGTGCTGTAACCTCCCTAGGTCAGGCTACACCACTCACCTGGAGTCCTGGGCACTGGAACTGCTGTTACCTCTTTTGCCTCTGGTACCAGCAGGCACATAAAGAATGCCAAAACAAGGGAACCCCAAACTGTACAGTTAAGCTCAGAAAAGCAACCCACTCCAGGTTCTGCCATGAAAACATGTAGACAAATGCACAGGATACAGCTTCAGACCTAACAACTTATGCATACACTACAAATGAAAAAAACGATGCCTCTGTAGGAGTCACAACATTTCTCTGCCTTCCAAACACACAGAATGTGCTCAGGGTCCTCTTGTCTTTCCTCCCTCTCCCCAGGCTTTCCTCACAGACTAAAGTCCCCCCCCCCATCTCTTTTTTGCCGCAGAAGGATAGAGAACCCAGCCTGGAGAAACTTTTGAGTTTTCAGATTCTTTTCCCACCCTGAATAGGAAGAAAAGTCAAATGTTCAAAAATTTTCACAAACCAAGAATCAGAGGAAGGGTGAAGAGGGAGAACATGCCAGATAAAACATAACATTCATCCATTTTGTACTGCTTCACTTTATTCTGGACTTCAAAATAATCCTTATAAATTCATAGATTGTTCAGGGCTGGAAGGGACCTCGGAAGATCATCGGGTCCAGCCCCACTGCGCTAGGCAGGAAAGACAACTGAGGGTCATTAACACAAATTTCTAAGACAATAATATTTTGCACCAAAAAAAAAGACTTTTCTATTTCAGAAATGTCTCGTTTGGACAATTTTGAAACAGGATTTTTTTTTTCAATACTGACCTTTGTCACAAAAATCATTTTAATTTAAAAAAAATTGGCATTTCTCAGTGGAAAAATAAAAGTTTCACTGAAAAATTCCTGCCCAGCTCTGTGTGTGGAAATTTGCGTGAAAATATGGTTAAGCTTTCATTTCTTCTATAGTGGCAGACTCTTTTTCTGCTTTCACCTTTTAAACAAATCTGTTCATGACTGTTATGCTACTTGCACCCTCAGCAAGTTTGCAGATAACCCCAAGCTGGGGGAGTAGTAGATATGCTGGAGGTAGAGGTAGGATTCAGGGTGACCTACACAATTTGGAGGACTGGGCCAAAAGAAATCTCATGAGGTTCAACAAGGACAAGTGTAAGGTCCTGCACTTAGGATGGAATAATCCCATGCACTAATACAGGCTGGGGACTGACTGCCTTGGCAGCAGCTTTGCAGAAAAAGACCTGGGGGGTTACAATGGACAATAAGCTGAATATGAGCCAACTGTGTGTCCTTGTTGCCAAGAAGGCTAACGGCACACTGGGCAGCATTGGCAAGTGTGTTGCCAGTAGGTAAAGGAAAGTGATTATTCCCCTCTATTCAGCACCGGTGAGGCCACATCTGGAATACTGTGTTCAGTTTTGGGCCCCCAATACAGAAAGGATGTGGACAAATTGAAGAGGGTGACTGTGAGGGGGCTAGGACACATGACTTATTAGGAAAGACTGAGGGAACTGGGCTTATTTAGTCTAGGGAAGAGGAGACTGAGAGGGGACTTAATAGCAGCCTTCAACTATGTGAAGGGGGGTTCGAAAGAGGAGGGAGCGAGACTGTTATCAGCAGTAGCAGATGACAGAACAAGGAACAATGGTCTCAAGTTCCAGAAAGGGAAGTTTAGGTTAGATATTAGGAAGAATTTTCTCACTAGGAGGGTAGTAAAACACTAGAACAGGTGACCCAGAGAGGAATTCATGGAATTTCCATCTTCGAAGGTTTTCAAAACCCAGCTTCAAAACAAAGCTTTGGCTGGGATGATCTAGTTGGGGATGGTCCTGCTTTGAGCAGGGGGTGGGACCAGATGACGTCCTGAGGTCCCTTCCAACCCTAACTTTCTATGCTTCTAGGATTCTATGTAAGTGCTGGAAGCAGAAGAGCTTTGAGCATCAGACAGAGATACATGTTGACAGCAATATTATGAGTTTTTCCATAGAACAGCCTCCTGTACTGGGAGACAGGAGATGAATAAAGAGAAACAGCTAGGGGAGGAGTCAGAAACTAAGGCAGACAGGAGAGCACCTGAAGAGATCAAAAGGCTTCACTCTGAAGACCCATGAGGACTCAATGACTTTTTTTTAATGAACAGCAAGGGGACCTAGCTAGTGAATCCTAAACATGCTACCTTTTACATCCCCCTGTGGCCTCTGTTCAGGGCAAACTCTTCTTGGCTATGCATTTGTCCGGGTTTGACTGCTTGCTGATTTATCTGACGTATTCTCCTGCATTGTGTATTCTTTCACCAGATAAGAGGATATGTTTCTCACAATGCCAGTGGGATGCCATCCAGTCATCTTACTGGCTAAGACTCTTCACACTCACCACTATCAATGCTCATCATTCTTATGTGCCCCATACACCTTTCTAATGAGTTTTTGGCCTGAGACACAGGTCAGTGATGTCTCAGGCCTTTTCCTCTGGTCCTGCAACACTTAGATGTCACAACCTGGAGCGTGTCAGTGGACAGAAATTAAACAGTCAGTGGTGACCCCACAGCTTTACCAATATCTCTGAAAGTAGAAATGAAGGGATGATAATACTTCTGGTATTTCAGTGGCATCTTTACCTGAGTAAAGACTGCAGAAGATATGCTAATAATATGATTAAAACACAATGCCAATATGACTTGAACCTACCAATCTCAATACCAAACTCAATAACTTCATATATCAGGCTTGGATAGAAAGTCTTGGATAGAGAATAAAAAGAAGGTGTTAAATAATTTAGGCATTTGAGAGAGTCCCATAACCATAACATAAACATATTGATGTTGGCAAGGAGCAGTAAAACATTAATTTTACATAAGAACTACAAAGTTTCAGGTTCATTTCCTAACTTTAAAGGTATTCACAGTTTCATGAAAGATAGAACTAATTTTTTTTTTGTTTTTCTCTTTTTCTAATTTTGATCAACAGAATAGATTTGGAGAAGAAGAATGTCACTTTTCCAAAGGTTTCAGAACAAATACATGATGTAATTTTGGGAGTGCCACAGTAAGCACAAAAAAAGCATAAGTTGCCAGAATTTGGAATTGTCAGTGCTGACTAAAATGTTTTTTCATTGTTTGGTTTGCCTAGAATGATGATCCTGTCTGCTGAATACCTGGAATAGTGTGTGTGTGCATGTGTGTGTAGGTATGTATGTGTATACACAAATGAAATAATAAAAACAGGAGTAATATATGTTGATATTTCATCAAGAACAAATTCATAGTTTCATAGTTTCATAGTTGGTAGGGTCAGAAGGGACCTAAGCAGATCATCCAGTCCAACCCCCTGCCATGGCAGGAAAGAGTACTGGGGTCAAACGACCCCAGCAAGGTGTACATCTAGCCTCCTCTTAAAGACCCCCAGGGTAGGAGCCAGCACCACTTCTCTTGGGAGTTGGTTCCATATCCTAGCCGCCCTAACCATGAAGCAGCACCTCCTGATGTCTAATCTGAATTTACCCTCTGCCAGCTTGTGACCGTTATTCCTAGTCACTCCTGGTAGTGCTCGGGGAACAGGGACTCCCCCAGTGCATGCTGGTCCCCTCTGGCTAGTTTGTAACAGGCTGCTAGATCCCCCCTCAGCCTTCTCTTGTGAAGGCTGAACAGGTTCAGGTCCCGTAGCCTCTCCTCGTAGGCCCTGCCCTGCTGCCCCCTGATCATCCGAGTGGCCCTCCTCTGGACCCTCTCCATGTTGTCCACATCCCTCTTGAAGTGTGGCGCCCAGAACTGGACGCAGTACTACAGCTGCGGCCTGACCAGTGCCGCATAGAGGGGGAGGATCACCTCCTTGGACCTGCTTGAGATGCATCTGTGGAT
>NW_017729032.1:159290617-159294843 GCF_001723915.1 Gavialis gangeticus | reverse complement strand
AAAATGGGAACCACATTGACTCTCTTCCAGTCCTCTGGCAGCACACCAGAGCACCATGAGTGCTCGTACAGCCATGCCAGGGGTCCCACAATGACCTCAGCTAATTCCCTCAACGCTCTGGGGTGGAGATCGTCAGGACCAGCTGATTTCAATATGTCCAGTCCCTCCAGAAGTTCCAGAAATTGATGGAATTAAAAACATATCTTTAAATTACTTAAGTGGGAAATTTTTGTAAATGGTTTATTAGAAACTGAACTGACTTTCAAGGTTTCCATGCATTCATACAGATGTAGACTGAGTAAGCAATAGGCAGAAGGTAAGACAGGATGGCACCTTAGAATAACTGGCTAAGAGAGATATAAGCTTGTATATGCAACAACCTACTTCATCAGATACTATGAATAAACTTTCTTTCTGACTTCAGACTAACATGGCTAACTGAGACTCTGGGGCTATAAACAGATGACTCCAAATCATGTGGATTAGCTGTGCTGGGAAGTGTCCTGGCACAACTGATCCACTTCATTGGGTGACATAGACATTGCCCTTTGTCCCACAGGGTCAGGCCCCTGCCACCCTTGAAACTTCAGGTACCCAATCCTGAGGGACAACTGCAAACAGTTGCACACCCGGAATCTCCCAGCAGGGGATTGCTTGTGCAGACTTATTGTGCTGCTGTACCCCAATTTGGGGGACACACCTGCAAATAGGGGATGGCAGGGGATTTCCCATCTGCTGTACCCCAGCTCAGGGGATTCACTGGTGCAGGATTCCCAGGGCATGTGCCTGCAACTGAGGAACCTGAGTTCCTCCTGGGTTCCTTCATTTGCAGAGGCACTCCCTGACGCAGGGAGTGGCAGCGCAATACATGCCTAGCTAATCTCCTGCTGGGCAATTCCCAAGGTGCATCTTTCTAATGGGCGAACCTAGGCAGGCAATCCTTTGGCTTCAGGGGCCCAATCTTGCGTGCTCTGGGAATTCCCATCCTGTTCCTTCCTGTCATAAAGGAAACAGATATTTGCTGCAAAAAAGCAGCACAATTTTATACCCTCTATGTTGCAGCCACAAATTTGGAGCATTTTAGATGTCTTTGGGATGTCAGTTCACTTGGTCTTTGTACCACCATAAATATTTTTATGGCAACACAAAAGCAACATCTGTTATCTGTTTCCAGCCTGGGTGAACAATCATGTGGTAAACCCAGCCACTTACAGGAAACATTATAGTTTAATTTTCTTTTTACTTAACAATAAACTGTCGGAGTCAAACTTGAGCTTTAATCATAACAACACGTAACTTGAAGAGAACCTTAGTTTTTTGTGGACTATAGCTTTAAACACTGAAACTTCTCTGCCTGTTCTAGATTATCTGATGCAGATATTACTGGGCATGTCTACACATGCATTAATGCACTGTAATTACAGCACATTAAATTAGTACCTGTTATTACCTGTTGTAATAACAGGTACTAACTTAATACGCTGTAATCAGCGCTACTGATCGGTAGTGTCAGCACATGTTTTTTACGTAACACTAATGTGCAGTAAACTAATTCTACTGTGTATTAGCACATTAGCATGGCTTTTACTGTGATGCACTAACATGCAATAGAATTAGTCTTCTGCGCTTCTAGCATCTCATGTAGATGCACCCACAGTGAATCACTATGTTCTCTCCCTCAGAGCCCAAATTGTCATATTTAGATGTAGGCCTTTAAATAAAGATTAATTCATTAGGTACCTAATTTTAAATCCTTAAGTTTGAAAATTTGGGCTTTTCTCTGTTTTTCTTTCAGTCATAATTTTCCTGTGCTGGACTAGCAATAATTTAAAATGGTAATATCATGAGGTAAAAAACTATCTCTGACTGTCCTTTACCTGCATAGCTGTGGCTTGCCACTAAAGGCATGGTGAGCAGGAGCAGGACTAAGAACTGTACATAGCCCCAGGCAGAGGCAGGACCCCATAATGTTCCTGGTGTTTTTCTGTGATTAAAATGTTTATCCCCCTAAATTCGAGCCCCTTTCAATCTGGATAGGGAGGGTTAAAACAACTGGGGCATCTGTGGCTGGGGGGGGTTACTGGTTGTAGGGGAAGACTACATGCAAGGCATCATGGCTGCTGTGCACTCTAGGGCTGCAACCCTTGCCCCATCCAGCAGAAGCAGTAAGCCTGTCTGGGTGGCTTGCTGCACCCACTGGGCAGAGTAAGCACAGCAGCCCTGGACCATCCTGGGATACTGGGAAATTTCAACTTGGGAGGAAGAGCTGTGGGGAGTGGCCACACCGTAATGAAACATGAGCGGCATTACGCAGATTAGAGATAATCCTGCCCTGAAGTGGTATAAATTTGAGCTGAATAACAAGTGCTTTAAGCCACATAAAGGTGTTGATGTGCAGATAATCCAAGGGTTAAGAGTTCCAGAAGCTGTCTAAAATGACCATGTAACAAGACTGCAAAGTAGCCTGGCTGGATCACCTTGAACTCCAATATCAGTTGACTGAATGGTCCTTACAGGACTGTTATTGACTCTATAATTTAGAGCATTTAAAGTGTAATTTAGAGCATACCATACCCACAAGTATCTGTAAATTATAATAGGGATTGAACTGACCCCTGGCTGGTCCCAGAATCAGAAAAGTTGAAAGGTTGACTTAGAAGTCCTTTCCCCACCCCAAGTCCTGTACATAGACACATCAAACCAGAGCTAGAAATATATCCTTCTGTGTTTTACAATTTATGTAAGTGAAACTGTATCTATTGCATTTTTTGTATCATAAAATTTGGTCTAAAAAGAGACATCATGCTGAGAAAATAAATGCAGAAAACATAATCTGAGGAGACAGACCCATCAGTGTAATTCAGAGAAATATCAGAACTATTCTTTTTTTTCACTAACATAATTAAAGATTTCCTCAGCATTAAAACAAAAGGAGCATTTAATGTGGACTTTTTTAAAACACGTAAAGTTTTAATATACCTCCAGGAAAACGAAGAAAGTCATTTAAAAGATTTATTTTACAAAAAACATAAGGATCCACAAATAGTAGGTGAAACTCCATCAAGCAGCTGGAACATGTTAATAATCACACTGTATTGTGACCCAAGATGCAGGAATCTAACCGTGGATTTTTTACAGATACATTTTAAAAACAAGCATTGTTTGATTACGCCATGCTCTGCTCTACTGACATTTTGGGAAGACACCATGGCAACCAGATGAAATCAACTTCCCTTACATTTAGGTACCAGGAACAGCCTTTTTTATTTTTAACCTTAATCAGTAGCAGTGACTTAATATTAAAAAAAAAACATCATGCTTTTCCTTGTGTCCTGCACATACGGTTCTTTGAGAGCCAAAAGTTAATAAATAAGAATAGCAGTTTTTCCACTAACCATTCTTGACTTTGATGCCATGTGAAAAAGATTATTCTGAAGGGATCCGTTCTCATATAGAGATGGACCCAAATTAATACACAGGATCTGAACAGATAAAAATGTGCTGCATGTTTTATAATCTGAGGTCAAATGACTCTGGTTTTGATCAGCAAAAATTCTTGTTGGTGATGTCTTTTTTTGAACCAACTGCATGGTTGGGATAGACATGGGCAAGCTTTTAGGAATCTCAGTGCCATTCCTCAGACATCTGGGAGAGAAGCAGACACAGTAGAGCTAAGTAGCAGAGAGAACAGTTTTGACAATAATTCAAAGCACCTACCCACCCCAAATATAAGCATTCCCATTCTGGTTTCTGATGCATTTGAAAACTAATCTGGATTCAATCCTATTCTTGGAGCCCACATCTAATGATAAGCAATTGACTTCTACATTAAGTCAGAGGTTCTTTCCAACATGGAGTCTTAGTAGATTTGTAAATAGTTTCCTATCTATGCCGGTACCGACTTAATGAGAATGACCCCGTATTTTCACTATCATTCCTTAACCTACAGGTATCCTGGAGTGATCCAGAACTGGGTCTCAGGAAATCTGATTTTATTCCCAGCATCTAAGGCTGGCTTGGTGTAAGACTGCCGGCAAGTTATTTAACCTTTGTGCTTCCATTTCCCCTCCAAAAGAAAGGATGTGGTATTGGGAATTGTCCTTTTAATGGTTTACCTACCATGCCTTCCTGGGCTTCTGTATGCTCCATGCACTTTCTATCATGAGCCTGCTTATGAACAGATTACTAGCACTGTACTAAAAAAGGCTACAACTTCATTATTAAAT
>NW_017729032.1:159286855-159290533 GCF_001723915.1 Gavialis gangeticus | reverse complement strand
AGCCTGCTTATGAACAGATTACTAGCACTGTACTAAAAAAGGCTACAACTTCATTTTTCAGAATGCAGCATGTATGAGAGGCCAGGAAATGAGAATATGAATACTGAACAATTGTCCAAGTTCTACAAAAGGACATCCAAGGTCAAATCTGAGAGGTTTAAGTTTGCATTGCTGATATAAGTTTTCATTGCTGGAGCTCAGCCTATTGCTGTCCTGTATAGAAGACTTCAGTCTCCAGTGCAGTTTCTTTACAACCACTAAATCCAGACAAACCTAAAACAAAAATCTGAGAAAATGAATATTAAACTCCCAAACCTTACATAAAAAGTTGTAAAATCATTTGTGGACTCATTCTTTCCATGAAAAATAAAGATGAAGTTAAAAGAGTTACAGCCTGAGAATTGTTAAAAATTGTTTGAATTCATTCTTTTGAGGTTTCTTATAGAAGAGTCAATGAACAGGACAATTATACATAGTATATTGCATCGTCCATCAGGAAGAGAGAGAATAGTGATTTTCTCTCCCCCTTAACACACACACACACATTCCCATTGACATGAATGAACCGATTCATATGAACATGAGTTTTATTGGTTTATTAGGTTTGGAAGTTAGTCACGGCATCTCAACCTGTGAGAGTTTGGTTGTACATACTAGACAAATGTCTCACCTGCAGTACCTGTCAACTTGATTCTGCCTGATCCTAAACACCCACCATTCCCACTACCTATAGGCCAAATCATGAAAACAGGCAAAATTTGCTTTTGCCTCAGATAAAAGTTGCTTGATTCTCAGAGCCTGTTTCAGAGCCAGGCCCTGCTTTCCCACAGGAATGGACATGGATGGAAAGAGGAAAATGCCATGAGGTTCCCCTTTCATATATTTCTAAGAATTCTGTAGTCAGGGTGGGTTGGCACCTCTTGCTCCCAAAAAAGTAGACAGACTACATCCCACAGGACTTAACAAATCTATTGTATGGTTAGGATCATCAGCCTCTAGGCTGTCTTTTGACCCACTACTGCTCTTCTCTCTGAACTGTTCAGGGTTTAGTCATTGCTTAAACAGCTTGCATAAACATCTGCTTTATTTTGTGTCTTGTTCCAAATTCCTCTGCATAACAAGAACTTCACAGCACCTCTCCCATGCTGGCTGGGATGCTCAGCCCTTAAAGACATGGTCCCCAATTCCACACCTTCCCTTCAGAACCAAAACTAAAAATGTTTTAAAAGCAATATAGCATGCAATTATAACAATGTATAACCAGCCTAATTATTAAACTGAATAATAATGTTTAATTAGTCCTTGAGGCACTCTGTGATGTCTCTTGACCTGAAGGGGCCCCCAAGAAGTACTGTCATTACTGTTGTCAGAAGGTGGCAAGGCCATTTATTCTGGTTGTCCTGTGTTCTAGGGCCCTATTGTCTCAACCGGCTGTGGTTGGTGCTTGTATGAAACTTTATTGGGCAAAAGAGCATAGGCAATGCCTCTTATGTCCCTTCCTTCTAGTAACTAGGGAAGATGTTACCTCTTCCTCCTCAGTAGGCATGTCTACATGAGACGCGAACTGCACAGTAGCCTAGTAAGACCATGTAGTAGCACTTCATAGCACGGACAATGCTAATACACTACTGCACAGTATTATTAGGTTACCTTGCAGTAGTGTCACTTATAAGGTGTTCACCAGTGCTACTGTGCAGTAACTTTTCACAGTTAGGGCGGCTAGGAGCTGGAACCAACTTCCAAGGGAGGTGGTGCTGGCCCCTACCCTGGGGGTCTTTAAGAAGAGGCTGGATGCCTACCTGGCTGGACTCATTTGAGTCCCGTTTTTGTTTTTGGGGTTTTGTTGTTCTCCCGCCCTGGCGGGGGGTCGGGCTAGAAGATCTACTAGGTCCCTTCCAACCCTAAATCTATGAAACTATGAAACTATGAAACTATGAAACTTGCTTATGCAAGCACTAAATAAATGCACAGTAACCACTGTGTAGTAGTGTCTCATGTAGACACACCCAGTATGTATCTGTCTGGCATGAAAACTGTATACAATACTGAGGCAGTCTTGAAACCTTGTTGCTATTTGCACTGTATTGGGTCTGATCACAGATGCATAGCATCATATTCAAGAATTGGAGACACTTCCAGGACTCCCAATCTTACTGATCTTGTTGGATTGGTTTGTTTCCTTTATATTTCTGTAAGTCCCCAGTGGCTCTGATATTTATTGTTAACAATGAAGGTATTCTTATTTTCAATGTTTCTATTGACCAAAATGAGAACAAGCAATAACCCATGCTTCACTGGGGCTGTTCAATAATTTAACAGTACCAATTGTGGATCACAGCATAATTCTGCAGCCCTTTTCTATAGCTGCTTTATTGGTATGTTACTATCTTTCACCAGCCTGTTGGATTGAAAAAATGGGACTAGCAGTTACATGTCTAAAGCTATACTGCAAGCTGTTAACATGCCTGCTAAACTTTGACCCTTTGTCAAACATTACCAGGTATCTGGGTTTTCTGTACACCATGGGAAAAATGTGGTAAAAAGCAGATTTTCTCTTGTTAAGGAGAAAAACAGTTTTAATCCTTTAAAACAAAAAAATGTGGGAAATGGTGGGTTTCACCTTGAAGGCTGACAGGGGGAGCAGGAGGAGGGCAATCAGGCAGGGGTGCCACATGCATGTGCATTCACACACGTGCATGTAGAAACAACATAGAGAGCAGCTCCTGCAGCTCCCCGAAGGTAAGTCTAGGAGGATGGGAGGGAATTGAGGCCTCCATTGTGAGTAAGGGAGAGAAGGAGGGAGTTGGGCAGGGCTGGGGCTGAGGACACTGCCCAGCTGGGGTGGTACTTGGGCTGGGGGCTTGGGGCCCAGGGCCAGGGTGGGAGTGGGACAGAACCATGGGTGGCTCATCCTGGAGGTTTCATAAATTCATAGATTGTAAGGCAGAAAGGGACCTCAGAAGAGCCCAGCTCCCTGCACCAAGCAGAAAAGATAACTGGGCATCGGGTGACCCCAGCAGGTGACTGTCTAGTCTCCTCTTGAAGATTTCCAGAGTAGGCAATTGCACCAACTTTGGAGGGAACTTATTCCACAGGCTGGATACCCTGACTGTGAGTAAGTTTTCCCTAATATTGAGCCTGAATCGGTCTTCCAGGGGTTTGTGGCCATTACTCCTGGTTTTCCCCTTGAGTGCCCTGGTGAACAGTTGCTCACCAAGCTCTCGATGTACTCCCCTAGCGTAGCTGTAAGCTGCTACCAGGTCTGCTCTCAACCTTCTTTTCCTCAGGCTGAAGAATCCCAGATCCCTCAGCCTTTCCTCATATGGCTTGCCTTTTAGGATGCTGATCATACAGGTGGTGGGTAGGCTGGCTCTCCACCACTGCACACACTCCTGAGGGGGGCACATGCCTCCCAGATTTGTGCATGGGGTGGGGGTGGAGGCGGATGTTTCATAGTTTCATAGATTTAGGGTCGGAAGGGACCTAGTAGATCTTCTAGCCCGACCCCCCGCCAGGGCGGGAGAACAACAAAACCCCAAAACAAAAATGGGACTCAAATGAGTCCAGCCAGGTAGGCATCCAGCCTCTTCTTAAAGACCCCCAGGGTAGGGGCCAGCACCACTTCCCTTGGAAGTTGGTTCCAGCTCCTAGCCACCCTAACTGTGAAGTAGTTTTTGC
>NW_017729032.1:159284415-159286651 GCF_001723915.1 Gavialis gangeticus | reverse complement strand
GGGAGTTCCCCATTGTGTAAGTGTGCTGCTGGTTCCTACTGCCCAAGTGCAGCACCCTGCACTTGTCCGTATTGAAACGCATCCTGTTCCTGTTAGCCCACCCCTGTAACCTATCCAGATCCTTCTGCAATCTCTCACTCCCTGCTAGCGTGCTCACCTCCCCCCAAATTTTGGTGTCATCAGCGAATTTAAACAGGTTACTTTCCACCCCATCATCTAGATCGCTGATGAAGAAATTGAACAGCGCAGGCTCCAGGACCGAGCCCTGGGGGACTCCGCTACCCCAGGGCTCGGTCCCCCAGGGCTCGGTCCTGGGGCCTGCGCTGGAGGTCACAGGAGCGGGGCATGAAGGCTCGGTGCCACTTCCAGGAGCCCCATGCTGCAATGGCAAGGCATTCCCTGCATGCCCAGCAGCAGCAGGGAGCACAACTCTGTGCTACCACCACCGCTGCTGCTGAGTGAGTAGGGGGTATGGTGCCATGATGGCGTGGGGATCCTGGTGGGGGCATTGAGGCTCCCCACCCCACTCTACCCTGCCATGCTGAGTCTTGCCTGGTGGGCCATGGAGGTCACAGGAGGAGGACAGCAGGGCTTGGAGCCCTGAGCCTGCAGCCACCAGCCCCTGCTCCACAGGCTGCGCTCCAGCCTTTGCACCTGTGAGGGAGGGGAAGGTGGGCTCCACACACCACTCCAGCTGCAGCAACCTCCACCTCCCACAGGCAGCAGCTAGGGCTCGGGTGCTGCTGGGGTGGGGGACAGGGAGCTGCAGACCTGGGTCCCTGGCCCCATAGCCCTGGCAGTTGGGGGCTCCCTTCAGCAGGGCTGGGGTGGGGGGCAGGGGGCTGCAGGTCAGGAGTGAGGGGCACCAACAGAGCTGTGGGAACTGGGGATTGGGACCGAGGGACACTGATAAGGCTAAGCCACATAAAGGTATTATGCCTTTAAACAAAACGCCATCTGATTCTAACAGGTCTCCCCTAAAAATCACAATAGAAGTTGAGAATATGCTGTCCCAGCCACCCTGTGGCAATAGCTTCAATTACTTTCTCAAAAGACCCATCCTAAGTAGTAGCTCTGGCAATCACATGCCACATTTCATCTGACACCAAATAGTTTTTTTTTTACAACAATGATGTACATAATTTAGCTCTGTACATAACTCTACTACACTTTTGCCAGATGCTTTATGAAATGTGACTGAAATCTCACCCAGGTTTGTATTAAATTTGTAAATCATACATATATAGATGAAGAAAAATACCTCTACATTCCCAGGGAAAGAAAATCTTTTGCAGACCCCATTTAGCAATGACAATAAGAGATTTGTTATCAGTTTCACCTAACATAGTCCTTCCATAATTAACCCCTAAAATATTTTATATCCATGGGCTAAAGGCAAAGCCTCCTTCTTAAGCAAAATTTATATGACTATTAGCTAGTTATTTGTTACCATCTTGCATGTATTAGACACTGTTTTACATTTCTGACCATACAGTGTAAGGCAACTCACAAATACCCTTCTTAGAAGTATTTATTAGCAAATTAATTGTGTTCTTACTGTCATAGTACTTCGTTAAGAAAAAAACTCCCTTAATTAACTCCTTCAGTTTCTTAAATTCTTTATTAATATTTGAATCTCATGTTCATTATAAACCTTTACACAGTAGTTCTCTCAGGTTATTTGCCGAACAGCTACATTAAGCACACATTTTCGTGCATAATTCACCATTCCATAGAATCTTTGTAATTGTTGCATTTCTTGTCTACTGGAGCAAGTTTATCTGTGATTTCAGCTGTGTTATGCTCTTCATGTGTACCTTGTTATGTAACTTCTCTCCCAGGAAAATTATTTCCATTGCACGGAATTTCATAGAATCATAGAATCATACAAGTAGGGTCAGAAGGGACCTTGTAGATCTTCAAGTCCGACCCCCCGCCTGGGCGGGAGAAAAGACTGGACTCAAATGAGTCCAGCCAGGTAGGCATCAAGCCTCTTCTTAAAGACCCCCAGGGTAGGAGCCAGCACCACTTCCCTAGGAAGTTGGTTCCAGCTCCTAGCCGCCCTAACTGTGAAGTAGTTCTTGCGGATGTCTAATCTAAATCTACTCTCTAATAATTTGTGTCCATTGTTCCTTGTCATGCCAAGGGGCACTAGGGGAAACAGTGTCTCCCCTAAACCCTTCTGGTCCCCCCTAGTGAGTTTATAGACAGTCACCAGGTCCCCCGCAGCCTTCTC
>NW_017729032.1:159266979-159279415 GCF_001723915.1 Gavialis gangeticus | reverse complement strand
TACATTTGTGCAGCTTAGTTTCAGCTCCACAGCGCTTTATTTTTCCAAACCCATGCAGAGTTTCTGATCATGCTCCTCTTGAACATTAATCCAGATTGGAATGGCATCTATGTAAACCTTTTTTGCCCTCTATACCATCAAAAACTAATGTTTTCTGGGTAAGGACCTTAAGTGCTGAACACAATCCAAATGGCAGACTGAAGAAACTGTCTTATCAAGGGGTTGTTAAATGTGCAAAAACATATTCTCCATATTCCAACCTAAGTGCACCAATCTAGAATCCTGCTAATGCATTCAAAAGCTTGCCTTACCTTTATCCCATCTATGCAGTTGGTCCAATAAAAGATATTGCCCTAAGAAATCCTTGTATCTCAGAGAAGTAAAAATAATAGCAACAGCAATTACATATTTTCCCTTGCCACTAGAATAATATATGGCATCAGCAATCTCCCCAAGAATTTCTCCCTTAGTAGGTAGTAGAAAATATTTCTTTCTACATATTTAATTCTTCCACATCTATACAGAAGCAAAAAATGCTATTTTTTTCTTATAATGATCAATGAGTGAATCTACTCTGCTGGCTCTTCTACCTTCTCTATGATTGCCAGAGCAATAAGCTTGTCCAACTCTTCTTATAGCTTCTATATTATGGGGAAGACAACTTTCCTAGAGGTGTGAATTGTAGGCTACTTAGGCTTTTTCAGCACTATTCTTTACTCCACCGAGAG
This sequence comes from Gavialis gangeticus, assembly GCF_001723915.1. Taxonomy (NCBI): domain Eukaryota; kingdom Metazoa; phylum Chordata; order Crocodylia; family Gavialidae; genus Gavialis; species Gavialis gangeticus. The sequence goes on along the minus strand of NW_017729032.1, from coordinate 159,278,687 downwards.
TGCCTACCTCTTGGAAGGCTGTCAGTTCCCCATCCTCAAACTCTTACTCCATGTTGGTCCTCCCACCTCTCCAATTAGTGAACCCATTTGATTAAATTAATCCTTGACATAGTTTTGACCCAATGGGTCAAATCTTTTCCACTATTGCAGACTGCATTGTTAATTTGTTCCTTTACTTAGTTCACATACTCTTTAGTAGGTGTGGGATCACTACTGTAAACCCTGAGTTTATGTCTTTATTTGATTTTTCTAATGAATATAATGCTGTTTCTAGCCACCCATCGCATTATGCAACAGGATCACACTTAATGTCCTATTTGTTTTCACCTAGATAGTCGAATCATCACCTTCTGCAAAACAGTCCAATACTCCTCCAAAAAATTATTTGAGGTAGCAGTGCTGTCATCACCCTCTTTGTTCATGTTGTGCACAATCTGCTGCTACTTACAAACTCTTGCAAAGTGATATGAACCACTGCATTCTTTACATCTTTTTCAATATTCTGGTCTTACAGTCTAGCCCTGTATTGTTTGCCATAACACACAGCTTCAAGTCCTGGTTTTGCCAAACTGCAGCTTTCAGCTCCACATGCCTTTTTGCCTCAGGTTTTTCTTCTTGTGGTATTGTGTATTGACGTCAGTATTAATTACTACAGTAATATACAGCTGCTGTATGTATATATGCTGGCCTATGTATGCAACCATATTCTAGTTCACAAGAAATTCTCATGAAGTGATCTCTATAGAATGATAAGTTTATTATTTTTACATACTTGCATGAAATGAACAAACCAATCTTCCAAATATTACTCTTCTTTCCAAAAAATATTTGTTGCTTAAATGAGCCTGCATAGGATAATTTTCATCTCTAAAGGAACATTTTAAAAAATACTGCGTGTGCATGAAAACAAGAAATTTGTATGAAAACCTTGAATCCATAGAATTCACTAAGAGAAGCTGAAGCACAAGATAATATTTATACTCCCTTGTTGGCTATCAGGAAAATATCTGAAAAGTTTGTGGACTCATACTAACAAGCAAGAAGCATGAAGTAGACAGGTGGAGAGTGTCAGATATACCATCTGAGCTGGACATAAAAAATGAGGTGACAGTGAGCTACGTAGTACATATGGAGAATTCAACTGGAACACCAAATGCGGTCACAACAGTTTCATATCATTACTATCGGCTACCCAAATAGCAATACATAATGAGACTAGATTATCTGATCCTTTTCATTCAGTAATGCAATATCCTGCAATACAGTGCTCTGAAAACTGTTTCCAAAAAAAAGATAAAAATACATATCAGCACCAAAATGTTCCCCCTATTCTTACCAGAGATGCTCTTGCTTGTTAACTTTCACTCAAGGAAAGATTCAAGGGATTGAGTGAATTCCTAAGAGTTTCTAATTAAATACAATAGATTAGGAGGCCTGTGGCATTATAGCTTAATTTGACCATCCATCAACATTTCATAACCCTAAGTGCATTATCTTGACCAGTAATGTGAAATGTGAATAAACCAGAATTCTGGCAAGGTTGAGCCCTGAAAGATAGAAAGAGCAAAAGATAGAAAGAGCAAAAGAGAAGGGTAAAAAAAAAGCTTACTGAAAAGGGATCTGAAAGAAGAAATAGAATTACTGTATCTAATGTTAGTAAATAAGATAAATGGACATCAACATTGCAAGCTTTATTGTCTTTAGAGTTGTGAAAACAGATTGTCCTTAAGCAAGAGAAAAGTGCTTTGTCATTGAGCAGTAGCCTGGGCTGTGGTCAGGGTATGATTTAAAGTGAATCTCAGATGAATTTCAAAATCCATGATATAGCAAATGAATACTGTGTCTACAGTAGGGAAGTGTGAAGCAGGCAGTATTCAATTCAGATTCAGCCCAATTCTGGGGACAGTGATTCCATTCACTGATTCGGATCACTGTCCCAGTTGGATTCAGCCGAACCTGAAGATTTGATTCTGATTTGGAGAATCAGCAATTTAGCCATAGACACAGCTTTATATGTTTTTTCTACATACATTGAGGTACCAGGTGCAGCTCGTGAACGCTAAGATGGTGGGGTGGATGGAGCATCCCACAGGAGTGTGGGGAGGCCCCTGCACATGCTCAGCAGTGGACCCGGAAGTGGACCAGAAGTACTTCCAGTCCACTTCCAGGTCCACCACTGAGCACACAGGGGACCCACCCACCCAGCTCAGCAATCGGCCATGGGGGGGACCCCAGATACCACCCCCCAGGCCCAGGAGGTACCAATTGCCAAGCTGGAGGGTGGGAGGGGGTCCCCCGTGCACTCCACGGCAGACCCAGAAGTGGACCAGAAGTACTTCTGGTCTATTTCCAGGTCCACCGCTGAGCACGTGGGGGACCCATCTGCACCCCTGTGGGACGCTCCATCTGCCCCACCATCTCAGCAATCACGAGCCAGGCCTGGTACCTCAAGGTATGCAGAAAAAACATATAAAGCTGTGTCTATATCTGAATCATCAAATCTCTTCAAATTGAATCGGATGCTTCTGATTCAATTCAGAGAGATTAATGGGTCTCCTTATTTGATTCAGATTCAGAGATTCAGCCACTGAATTAGGCCAAATCTCCTCTGAATCAAATCAGTGACCAAAGCTTCACATAGCCCTAGTCTATAGTGCTGAAAAAGTAAAGTTCAAGGCCTCTATTCTGTTTTCAGGGTATTTTTCCTCATATTATGCCCAAGGCTCCAAGCAATGCAAAAAAGGGTACATAGATCATTGGAATGAGGTTGGGGCCATAACCTACCTCATCTTAGCACATGAGCATGAAAAAAAGAGTAGATGGCAGAATTAAGAAATTCTGCCTGAGAAAGCCAGATTTCTTCCAAAAGGGCTCCCACTGCAACATGGGTACATTCATATCCCCTTCAACAGAGTCCAGAGGCATAATCTAGCCCTAAAGTAGGTTGTAAAGCAATAGGTTGTGTTAGTAAACAGGCCATTGCTCTGTGCTTGATGCCCTGACCTGAAAACTTCTTCAGCAGCTGGGAGAATGGATCTCCCTTCTCATCCACAAATGGTTTAAACATTTTTTCATCGAATCATAGAATCAATGGGTCGGAAGGGACCTAGACAGATCATCTAGTCCAACCCCCTGCCATGGGCAGGAAGGAGCACTGGGGGTAGGAGGGGTCATAAGACCCCAGCCAGGTGCCTATCCAGTCTCCTCTTGAAGATTTCCAGGGAAGGTGAGAGCACCACCTCTCTGGGAAGCCTGTTCCAGGCTCTGGCCACCCTTACAGTGAAGTAGTTCTTCCTAATATCTAACCTAACCTTTTTTGGTACCTGAGCCTTTGTTTTATGACATATGAAAAAATTAAAGTCAGGGGAAGCAAGTTTTAATGAAAAGCTATGTAGAAGAACCTGCTACAATATCAGCTATATCGCATAAATTGTAAGGAAAGCTCCTTTTTTTTTAGCCTGGAGGGGTTTCTTAGACCATGTTTATGTTGCTTTAGAGATTTTGAACTTATGCTTTAAATATTTTCCCTTCTTTTTATATTAAATTCATTCCTATAACTTTAATAAAATATTTTCACAATGGAATTTGCTGTTTAATACCAGTATCTGTCATGTTTGTATTCAGGAATGTGGAGGCTGTATCACTGTCAACCTTACTGGACTGAGGAAGCGAAGATTTTCACTTTGAGGATATCCTATGTCCTTGTGTCAGAAAGGTTTTTAAGTGTCTATGATGCATACCCTGGTATGGCATGGTGCTTCTGATATTTCTGAGGATAGAAATGACATTTCATCTATGGATATGCTGATCTTTTGGCCTTGAGACACTATTTACAAAATCAGTATTTTATTCAAGTAAAACCTTCAGACATGAATTTTCAGCATACAGGATTGGCATGGATAAACTAAAATGATTGGTCATGCTTTCATTAGTCACACATTAAGCATAATATGAAGTGATATTATAGTTCAGCTATCACATTCACTACAAGTAGTCTATAAAGTACTTCTGGTAGCCTCAGATTTTGAAAACTGTAAGAATTATCTTCAAAATTGCCAAATTCCTTAGACAGAAGTATGCAAGTCCCTTAACATGGATCAAGAAATATTTGTGTTCTTACACTGAGTCCTTTGGGAGACTCATTTGACACTTCTGCCTTGGTTTTCACTTCTGTAAAGAGAGATAATATTGACTACAGATACTTCAGTTTAGCATTATCAGGTTCTAAGGGCTAAACACCATCAAGGTACTGAAGTAAAGTTATGTCTCTGATGGAAATATAAATCTTCAGAACCCATTGTAATCTGTTCATTCTTCTAAGGTGTGTGTCTCAAATGCGGTATTTTGCATTTGTGTCTTTCAGATTACTCAAGTATGTATAAAATCATACACGTAGCCAGACAGTTCCCAGTTGCCTATACATCTGAAGAGGAATAAAAATAATAGCTACTCCAGAAACTGATACACACTAGAGGCTGCTCATTAAATGCATCTATCCAAGATGACACAACACAAACAATCAGGATAATATGAACAACCTCACCCTCTTGTTCCAACCATGCCTACATTAGAGGCCATAGTAACACAGAAGGATTAGACCCACATCCTGTGTCCCTACCACATATCTTTGTAGATGGCAAAAATCTCAAAAGAGCAAAAACATAGAAGCTGCTGATAGTTCCTCAGATGCATAGATTATTCTTTCTTTTCTTTCTTTCTTTTTGATGATATGCATATGTCAATCTTCGAGCAAAATTGAGCCCTTAGGGCAAAATTCTTCTCTCAGATCCACACATCAATGGGAGTTCCACTCATGTAGGGAGAATAGACTATTGGAGTTGAGAGCTGCTGTGTAGATCAGAATGGAAAATTGTCCATAATGTTTATTTTTTTCAAATATTAAATTTAAGAGATAAATATAATCAGTTCTAGACATAAAGATTTTAATAGTGTCAGGTTGTGTCCTCCCTGCAACTCAGCAAAGATACCACGCAAATATAAATGAATGTTCACTGTGAGATTTTTTTCTTACATTGTGTCTATAAAATGCATACCATCAAAAGCAGACAGTGACTTCCAATCTCCCTCTGAAATGAACTTCAGAGTGTGAATCACAGTAATGAAAAGCTCTTTAAGGTAACAAGCCCAATGTTGACAAGTTGTTTAAAAAATCTACTTTGTAAAATTATTTGAGAAAGGAAAAGGGAATTTTTTGACTTCCTTGAATTTTGGTCAGGACATTACAAATTCACAAACTAACTGAAGTCCTGAAGTCTTGTCCCGCCCACGGACACAGGGTATAAAACTAAAGAGAGTTTTTACAATGGGATGGCAAAGGTCAGGAAAGTTTTTCCAAAGCTCAGGTCAGAAACCTCATTCTCCCTCTGTTCCTGAATTTGGGTTTAACATCAAGAATCTAGACTAGACATTAGGAACGTTTTTTCAAAGGAAGTAGTTGGTCACAGGCTTAGGGCAAAATCCTATTCCACCAATTGGTACCTACATAGACTTAGTCATCTAAGTCTGATCTTATTCCACCCTGCTCAGTGCTCCGAAAAAAGGTTAATGTACCTACATCTGTAACAGTCCGAGTCTTAGGACTAAGTCACAAAAATGTACCATGAAGTTTGTGTTATCTGTTCTTCAGGTACTTGAGGAGGGTAAAAGGAGATCTCACTTAGACACCTACTCAGTGGAACAGAAGCTGGCCCTTAAGTTTTGTCGTTGTATTTGCAGTGAACACTTTAGCCAAGTTTGCATTCATTTTCCAAATGCATTCCTTTGTTTAATTCTTCTGTGGTACAATTCACACTTCTACAGCACAATATGTATGGTACAGTCGAGTTCTGCAGTAGGCAGTGCAGAGCCTGAATCCACTTAAGGCATAAGTGGGATTTAAGTGGCACATGTGCCTTTTACTGGTTTTCTGGATGGATGTGAATTTCCCCTCAACCCTAGAAACCCATGCTGATGATGTCATCTTTTAATGCTTGCAGCTTTCATTTAGTATTTGAAGATTCTCTTTCTCTCTCTAACTTCTGCTCTTTGATTTCTTTCAACACCTTCTTGTTTGAGACCTTCTATATTCATTAGTCACTACTGAGATCATTAGCACACAGCCTGGATTCTCCATAGCTGCTGTAAACAGAGACGTAAAGTGTGTTCTCATGTTTCTTACTGCACTTTTGGAAGCAGTTCATATCACAGGAGGATCAGAAAATAACAGTTTTGGACACATAAAGTAAGAAAGGGGCAGCAGTCATGGACAACACTTACGGCTCTACAAAAACAGAACTATTTTAAATTATTAAAATAAAGTCTAAAATAAAAAAACACTGTAACATGTCCATAAGAACCATATCCCTCTACCACAAATGTTTAGAATTTTTACTAAGCATTTGAGCACTGTTTTTAAAAATATTCAGTTATATCTCATTTCCCCTGAGGACATTTAGTTGGAAATTTCTAGTATACTGCTACAGACACTATGGATAGCAAACAGCAAAAAAAAAAAAAAAAGACAGACATAAAAAAGTTAATACCCTATGTCCTCTTGAGGAATTTCAAACTTTATTTTATTTTTGTTAAACGGCTCACTAAGAGATGTGTTTCTGAAACAATCCCTTTTAACCATGATTTAACAGGCTTTTTCCAAAGCAATATTTAATAGAAATAACAGCAATCTTTAAGTATATACTGTAATACAGGGGTGAGCAAAATGCAGCCCATGGGCCAGATACAGCCCACCAGGCCATTCTATCCGGCCCGTGGGGCCCCTACAAAATTGAGAAAATTAATATTTATCTGACCTTGACTGCCTGTCATGTAGCCCTTGATGGCTTGCCAAAACTCAGTAAGTGGCCCTCCGCCCAAAATAATTGCCCACACCTACTGTAATATAATGTATATAATCTATGTGAATATATAAATGTTATCTATGATCATCAATTTGAATACAAATGTGCTTTTAAACATGTCTTGCAATGTTTCTTATGTACATTAATAAATATTTGAAATACTCTGTCCTTTTCTAACTTAGTGGCTATTCATATTTCCCATTTGAAACACAGTGGGCATGTCTACACATGCATTTACACCAGTTTAAAATTTACTGCACAGTAGGTGCAGGTGTTAAAATGCATTAACACTGTATGTGGCCTGACTTGAGAATAAGGTTAGTCCCAAGTCAGGCCACATACACAGTGTTACTGTGCAGTAAGGTATCCACACATAGGTTACTGTGCAGTAATGCAGTAATACTGTGCATTACTGTACACTAATCGGGTAAATTTGATAGCTGCATGATGCAGGTATCAAATTTACACTCAAGTTGGCATAAATCACCATATTTACTTCACAGTCTTCTTACAGTAACTGCATTTTCAGAAACTGTAAGTATTTAAGTAATATGAAAAATTATAATTCTTTGAGCTCTCCAATGAAGAGTTGTTTACTATGTATAGGTACAACTGTCATAAAGGAAATGACTCTTAAGAGTCTTCTAAACTTGGAAAAGATTGTGATATAATTAATTTAAATTATCAAGACCATTTTTTTAAATTAAAAAAACGCAAATTCCTTCAAGTCTATTTGTTTTACAAATCCTAGACCTCTTATGATTTGCCCCATATGTCTACAGCTGTGCAGATTCAGAAGCCCAAACAGCCAAGAAGGTAGAATAATCAACACAATGGAAGAACATAATGTTCCAGGGACTTAGCAAGTAAATCCTGCCATCCTCAAGATGGCAGAGGTATGATGGCGGAAGTCTTGCTGTCCAAAAAGGAGCATGTCATCTCAGGTGGCTCATCTCAAACTGTTGCTCACAAAAGCTTATGCATTGCTGATTGAGTTAGTTAATAAATGTCATAGATTTCGTAGACATTAGGGCTGGAAGGGACCTCACAAGATGATTGGGTCCAGCCCCCTGCCCAAGGGGAAGGAAGTCAGCTGGGGCCAAATGATCCCAGCAAGATAGGCATCCAAGTGTTTATAAAAATTGTCCAGAGTAGGTGCTTGCACTACCTCTGGAGAGAGTCTACCCCAGGCCCTGGGAACTCAGACAATAAAGAAGTTTTTCCTTATGTCCAGCCTGAAATGGTCCTCCAGGAGTTTGTGACCATTGGACCTTGTCTTCCCTTGGAGTGCCCTGGTGAACAGTCGTTCTCCCAGTTCCTGCACATCTTTTATATACTTATAGGCTGCCACCAAGTCACCCCTGATCCTGAGTTTTTCCAGGCTGAGGAGTCCAATGGCTCTCAGCCTCTCCTTATAAGGTCTGCTAAGTTTACAGTGCAACTCGTCCCTGCCTCAAGCTGTTGGCTTTTGCAGCTTCAGCAGTTCCCTTCTTTTTGTATTGACTATGTTTTGTGCAAAGTTGCTGCTTTAGCATAGATGTTTAAAGGCAGCATCAAAATGGAATCCCAAAAGGCAGAGATGGGTAGAAACCACAGCCCTTCTGTGCATGTAGCTGCTGTGTTTGCCTATGTGCAAACACAGCAGCTACATGCACAAAGCAGTCCACATGTGTTCCCTCTAGGCACAAAATCCCATTAGGGTTAGTCAAAAAAGGAAAGATATAAATTGGTTCTTGCAACCCAGTCCCAAATAGGATCAGATTCTCAGTTGGTGTAAATCTGTGGAATTGCTTTAACTCAATTAAAGCAAAGGATATGGCACTCAAAATCTTTTTAAAGAGCTATGGATGTCCTAAATCTATTAAATTATTTTTAAAGAGCACTAACTCAAGGTACAATCAATACAGAAGCTAAAGTAGGCCAAATCATTCCCTACAAACCTGGGTAAATAGATGTGCCTTGCAGCATGCCTTGAGGGACAACAGATTAAGACTATTTTGGATAAATGCAGGAAGTATATTCCAAAGGGAATACGCGGACAGTAGCTCCCCTCCTTCATGTACCAAAGAGGCTCTGGCTTAAGTAACCAAATGACTAATAAAACATAGAGTGAGAGGTTATCTTTCCTACAGGCAGGCCTGAAGCCCAAAGAGTTTTATAGGCTAAAACCAATGCCTTATAAAACTCCACCCAGAAATAAACAGGCAGCCACTGCGTATTACAGAACTGTGACATCATACAATTTCACCAAAATATTTGAGCTTCAATACTTGAGCTGATTGAAGTTGTAGCCCCTCATGGAGCACACAGTAATACCTTACTACAGATTATAAATCCTATCAAGCGGGACTCAATCGTCTTAGAGGAGGACCACTCAGAACATGATGGAGTATCACCAGGTGAGACTTGTAACCTCCACAGATCATAACTCCACATGAAAAGCTTGGGCAAATGCAGACTTCATGCTAGCATAATGCCTTAGCTGCAGAATTATGTGAGAAATGGGACTGTATATGCCACTCATTGAAAATAAGACCCTGGGCCATGAGGCTGATGCTCCTGGCAACATTTTCATAGATGTCATAGATTTTCAGGGTTGGAAGGGACCTCAGCAGATCATTGAATCCAAGGCTCTGCCCTGGGCAGGAAAGAGCACTGGGGTAAGACAACCCCAGCCAGGTGTTTGTCCAGTCTCTTTGTAGAGATCCCCAAGGTAGGGGAGAACACCACCTCCCTTGGAAGCCCATTGCATATTCTGGTAACCCTTACCATAAATAAGTTCTTCCTAATGTCTAGTCTATATCTTCTCTTTGTCAGTTTGTGGCTGTTGTTTCTAGTTACTCCAAGGGGCACCCTGGTAAACAGAGTATCTCCTATTCCTTGCTGCCTCCCCCACAACAAATTTGTAGATGGCCACCAAATCCCCTCTCAGCCTTCTCTTACAAAGGCTGAAGAGATCTAGGTTTATCAGGAAGCACAATGACAGTCAGGCAATCTGGTTTTATCTGAGATAGAAAATGCCAAAAAGAAAAAATAGTGAGGCAGGAGAACTGGAAAGAGCAAACATTCAGAGGAAACGTGTGAGTAGTGTCAGAGGTTAGAAGAATAAAGGGACTTTGAGTAACCGAGAAGGAAGAAAAGCTAAAATAATTAGATTGGGATCAAGTGCCAGAGTCTGGGGTCTGATTTTATCTGCCCTGCAGTTACAAGGAACTTGACTGGGATTTACTCATATCCAGTAGAGAAAGAATCAGAGCACAGCCATATAAAAGAGATAAGAGAAAGCATGAATTGAAGAACTAGGCAGGACATCATTTTCCCTTTCTATCAGCCCTTCTGTTCACCAAAGCAGGGAGAAGCTTCAAAATACCATTCAACTTAGCATTACATCATAAAGATGAAGCAAGGGTCCACAGTGAAAACTGATGCTTCCTGCCTTCCACTTGCTAAAGGAAACACTGACTTTTTCTTTGAGAAAAGGATCTTTATAGACTAATCTATGCACTTACCAGCTCCAAGCTGCGTTCCTGTAATTCATTAGCTAAAGGACTAAAGATAAAAAAAACAATGCAGTAGGTCAGGTGTGGCCAATCTGCAGCATGTGTGCCAAAAGTGGCATGGGTACCTTGTGTGTATGGCGTGTGGCAGATCAACAAGGGTGAAAGCAGCACAGTGGCAGATAGGACAGGAAGCAGAAAGCAAAGCAGCAAATTGGGCAATGGAGGAAATTGAAGTGGCACTAAAAGAGGGTGTAGGGTTAATTTATGGCATGCCTACCTAAAAAGGTTGGCCCCCACTGCAGTAGGTAAAATATGAAGCAGGCAGACCATGACAACCCATAAACAGGATAAGGATTCCTTCCTGCAACTGGCTCCCATCATACTTCTGTTGCCAACCCAAGGCAACTTCAAGTTGGGTTTTTCAGAGCCATCAATATGTCAGAACCCAGCTACATTAATACACATCTCTGACCATCACATGGACAATCTGGGCTTTTCTTGAGCACAGCAGGTCACAAAGCCCTAAAACAAGCACACGAGAGAAAAATAAACATTACCAGTAAAGCAGGTTTGCCTGTGAAACAAAGTCAGACTACTCTATAATATGACCTACATTCAGTTGTGACAGTCTGTTCACTTTCACAAGCTAGGGAAACAGAAGAAACCCCCGCTGTTACAGTTGCCTATAACTTCTTATCAATTTAATCCAAAGAGCTCCATCCACTGCTTCTATAGATTGCAAATGGACTTTGAAATTTGAAGGAGGCAGTGTTAGAGCCCAGCAGGTACCTTTTGTTGGCATGTCAATCTCTTGAGGTTTGACCAGGCTTCCAAAAATTGCCATTTCCAGATTGTATTTTGCATAGTGAAATCTAGTTTTGCCTCAGCATTATAGGCAACAGCATACACCCCAGCATCACTCCTACTGCCAATGCGACAGTGGTGTCAGCGTAGGTATTACTGTGCCTTCCCTTCCTCTTTAAGCTGAACCACCACATGTATCCATCCGATAACACAGGTGGAGAGGACTGGGAACGTTTCTGACCCTGTCATCACTCAGTGATGTTCTCTCTCTATGCTCACAGCCCCACTGCAGGCTATTGGATCTTCAGGTCCCACACTCAGACCCCCTAGTCCCTCACTTAGCCCCTTGGTCTTTACAGTCCACCCCCCTCCAGACGCCTGGACCCCACTGGTGTCATACTCAACTCCTTTCTGGGCTTCTGGACCTCTGGTCCCCTCCTTGGCTCCTCCAGGCGCTTTTGTGTCAGTGTGTGCTCCCCTAGCCTTCCCCCCACCAAAGGGGGAAAAGCCAAGGTTTTTAGGCACCTCTACTCACCTTTCCCTGGGG
>NW_017729032.1:159260253-159261979 GCF_001723915.1 Gavialis gangeticus | reverse complement strand
TGCAGGCTATTGGATCTTCAGGTCCCACACTCAGACCCCCTAGTCCCTCACTTAGCCCCTTGGTCTTTACAGTCCACCCCCCTCCAGACGCCTGGACCCCACTGGTGTCATACTCAACTCCTTTCTGGGCTTCTGGACCTCTGGTCCCCTCCTTGGCTCCTCCAGGCGCTTTTGTGTCAGTGTGTGCTCCCCTAGCCTTCCCCCCACCAAAGGGGGAAAAGCCAAGGTTTTTAGGCACCTCTACTCACCTTTCCCTGGGGTGGCAACAGGTGCCATTTTGCAGAGGCTACCTCACCACAGGTAGCCCCACCACACTAACCAGACCCAGGAGGGTACAGCTTCAAGTCTTATCCAGGACCAACCCTTGGGGCACTGGCCTCATTCCCTATGACTGGAGTGTCCAAGCTCCTGCTACATACCTGCTGGGAGCAAGAGTCCAGGCTAGAAGACAGGTTCCCTCCCAGAGACGCAGTCATTGCATTGAGCCACATATATTAAGCTTGGGACCATCCTTCTGGTCCTACATATCCCTCTTGCTTGGCTGCCCCTAAGGTCAACTTCAAGAGGACTGAGGAGGGGACCTTGGATGATCCCTAACCTGTGGCCTGATGGTTACAGCACTGATCTAGGAAATCAGAAGTTTCATAGTCATACCCTTCTGGGTGGGGGATGGAAGGGGTGCTATAACATGGGCCCTCTGTTTCTTGAGTTAGTGCTATAACTACTACACTATTGGGCTAAAAGACAGGAAGGCCCTCCTTCTTAACCTCACTAATCACAGGTTTTTGTCCAAATACAATTTCAGGATTTAGGTACACATGTATGGAACTGTGCAGCTGAGTAACTACCATTCATGCACATAAAGTTAAAAGGGATTCTGTCCTTGGCTGGGAGCCAAAATACCCTGAGTTGTAAACTCACTCTTTCTACTAATTGGTGTTAATACTTCTGTACCACTTGTAACCCATATTACTTCTGAGATATACCTGATCAGGTGTACCTGATCTTTAAAACAGCAGAATTGAATCTCAAACTTTTACATATGTCGCTTGTCATACTTTGTTTTTTGCTGTAATGTCTGTAAATGGGGCTGGTTATGCAAATTTACCCCACTATATCCATGAGTTTCTACCCACTTTAGTCTTCTCCTTCTAGCCACTAATACAAGTAGCTTTCTGCTCAGGTGATGGCCTGTATGTTGCAGTACTTACATATCAGCATTCAAGGCCTGATGATTCTATAAATTATAAGTAACAGTATTTGTTCTGCTCTTTTTCTTAATAAAAAATAGAAAATTCCACAGAAAAGCAATGTTAAAAAACAGCCTAATAGTTGCAAAGATAAGCAACTCAAAAATTAGACAATGTTAAAGCTGCCTGTACAGTTCTAATCTTGCCTCCTTGAGCATGTACATTATGGTACAGACTTTAATTACATGAAAAGTCATATACCATTTTTCGTGCAGGAACCTGTCCTCTTTCGATACACAGTGTTAAGTGTATAGTCAGTGGTTCAATATTTCTCTGTATCCTCGTACTTTAGTAGAGCCCATCAATGAAATATTGCACTGAATACAGAGTTATCAGTTGCTTCCTGGGCTTTTAGAGGCTGCTCATAAGTGCATCACAAATATTAATGAACTTATTTGCCCTGTTACCCCTGTGAAATAAACAGGGATCCTGGATCCTGGGAAGAGCAGTCAGCCAGGTCTGAATGCTCGCGTAGG
>NW_017729032.1:159242740-159260242 GCF_001723915.1 Gavialis gangeticus | reverse complement strand
AGGTCCCTTCCGACCCTAGAAACTATGAAACTATGATTTCTCAGATAAAAAAACCCAACCCAGTTTTCCAGTTAAAAACAAGTAATCCAAAATCCACATTTTTCCATGATCGAAATGAAACACCACTATATATATATATACACACACACACACACATGCCACCATTTTGAAGCATGCAGATGCTGATACATGAGATACAGAGGCTGGATGAAGTGTGCTAATTAGCATGCTCCAGCAGACTCAATTAATCGAATCTACTCTGATGTGTCGTAATTACAGTGCTTCAGAGCAATCTCCAGGCATGGATACAGACACCCCCGGATTCCAGATTTTGTGTCCGTACCTCTGAATCATACTTCCTTACTACCAGGAATGTGGAACTACCACAGTTTATCTTGATTTTGGTTGAAGTTGTGAGAATTGAGTATTTCTGAACATGAAACTCCAGGTGTCTCAAATTGAGCATCCAGAAAATAAGGACTGTACAATTAGTGGCCACATGCCAAAGTTTTGGTTCAGCTGATTTGTATCACCTGGAAAACCTATAGAAAAGGTAAAAACATAGACTTCTAAGTACTAGTCAAGTACTTTAAACACAAAACCAGCTTTTCTTTTCTAGCTTTCATCTGTCCCACCCTCAACACATTCACAAATTTCTAGGACAAATGAAATAGAGGTCATACAGAAATAGCTTTATTGCCAGCACAGCCCTAATTCATTCCCCAAGCTGCACAGTGCAGCCTATATACTAAATGAGACAGGGTTCCTATGATAAAATAGCATGTGAATGCATAAAGACTATCAGAATAAAAGGGCTACTTTAATTCTTTCAACTTCTAAGATGATCATGTAATGTATACATGAGCCAAGCTTCATGTAATATGTACATGAGCCAAGGTCTCTATAATCAGGGAAGAGAGAAGAACAGAAGACTACAATGCCCTAGGAACCCTGTTATGCATATCCAATATAGCTAGGAAATGTCTAGGTATGGCAATGCTAGACACAATTGAAAAAAGACACATCTGTACACAGGAAGCAGTGGTGGTTGATGTGTTCTTGCAGAAGACATAGTGGTGAAACTAGCCAGAGCTGAAAATATCTCTTGGGCTAAGTACAGACAGCCAGAAAGCTGGAGACTAAATTGATACTATCTTTGCAATTTAGTCTAAGCTGTATATATTGAACCAATAAGCAAGTGAACAGACATTCACTTTTGATTCTGGGAATGCAGCCACATGCCTGCAGTGGCCCAGGCCAGAAGCCAAGGGGTGCTAGAACATGTCTCCCTGCTTGACTTGAGCAAACAGCTTGGACTAGCTTACCCACCCTGAGAGTGGGGGGTCTTGCAGGGGAGGTGTAAAACATCCTGGGATGCTGAAGGACTATGAGTTAACTTGAATCTGGAATGATCTGGGACAGAAGTTCAATAAACTGATTTAACCTAAATCAGTTAAGTCTGATACTACTACATTCATCCAAGTTTATCTTAAACTAGTTTCAGCAATTTTGAAAGTGGTTTGTGTGTACTGAATTTATGCTGTGTTGCAGATTTGAACTGGTCTCTGATAACTTATACTGGTCTATGTGTAATTTCTGTCCCTAGCCTTGATGGCTGAAATGTGGTTACCCCTCAGCCATCCATTAATGCATGCTTACAGATGGAGACAGCACAATCTGCTTGCAGACAAGTGATGATACTGCTGATTGGTTCATTCTCCTTTGGGTGGCTGAACGTTATTCCTAGCCCACACAGTCATAATGCCTCTGGCCAACCCAATTGGAGCACTTCCTCATTCCTCCCTAATACAGGTCCCAACCTGATAATGCAAAGCATTTATCAGTGAAGTAAATGGGTCCTGTCTAATTCTGGGGCTGGATCCAAAAAGAGGCAAACCTGCAGAATTTAGCCAGAATGTAGGCACCTGAATCTAAGAATGTGATTCTCAAACCCCTGCATAATCTCATGAGTACCTAAATTCAGTAAGAACCTAAGTGTCTAGCACTAAATTTCCCAGCCACCTAAAGGTCAGTTATTCTACATGCCCAGAACTGCAGCCATCTTGTCAGGGCTGAGCAACTCAGCATGTGTGTCACACCTCAGGCCAACTGGAATCCTCAAGCTAGGAATTTCTTTGCCTACCTTCTATCAGAGGCTCAATCTAATAGGCATGCCCAAATCATCCCTAACACATATGTGCAGAACGGAAATCATCCAAAAATAATGCAAAAGAGGACATATTCATTCAAAAGAGAAAGTGCCTTCCACCTTTTATTCAATGGACTAGTAGTTAAAGTATCCACCTAAGGTGCAAGTTACCTGGCTTTAATGCTCTTCTCAGCCTCATACTTCCTACCTTCTAGGACAGTGATTCTCAACCAGGATGACATTGTACTATGGCATGTTAGCAAGGTTAGGTTTTCAAACATGATTAATAAGATAAACCCAGAGATTTCAAATGGAAATCCATAGTTGTGGTCTTTCTGAGTTTTTTGCAACAGAAAAACTGCTCTATAATGTTTCTGTAGTCAAAAAAGAGTTAAAATTAAGAGCTGGCATTTTCTGAGGAACACCTCAAGTTTACCCAGGGGTGCCTCAAATCTGAAAAATGCTGGAACTTCTATGTTAGGAGACTGTTGTAACCACAAGTCTCTAGGTTGTTTGGAAACTACCCTTTACCTCTTTTTCTGACTGTTCCACTGAACATAAAAAAATAACACTCTTTAGACTAGAAAGACCTTTACACCAGCATGACCTTCTAGCCCAGAGGAAAAGGTCAGGCTAGCCCACTGGAACTCATGTGGGTCCCAGTCCTTTCTTCAAAGGTTGTTTATGTATTTTATCCAATCACTGTCCAATATAAAATACTTCAGGAATCCTAGAAACAAAGGGCACTTGTACACATGACAGACCTCTGCTCTGACATGTACTAATTAGCATGTGCCGGAGTAAACTTGATCAAGTCTGCTGCGAGTCTGCTGGAGCATGCCAATTAGCACACTCCAGCACCTCTATGTCACGTGTATCCAGTGTCCCCACATGTCAAAATGGTGGCAGGGGTACTTTAACTAAAGCTTACCGAACACGCTTTAGTTAAAGCACCACCACCGTTCTGAAGCACAGGATGCTGAAACACATGACACTGACAATGCATTAATTAAAACGGCTCACAGAACCACTCGAATTAATGCGCCCCCCCTCCTCCACCCCAGAGCATGTGTATAGACACCCAAAGACTGAAGCACAAGTCTTCCCTTTCCCACCTGAGTTTTGTAGCCATTAGGCTACAGAGTCAGGCTTAGTCTTGTTCCCATTCTATGGCCAAGTAAATCTTTCTTTTCTGCATAATAGAACTGTATCAAAAGGAGGAGAAAGGATTGTCTTTACCCTAGAACAATCTATAGCTTTGTGGTTAAAGCACTCTCCAAGAGTGGGTTTTAATCTCCCCCACTCCACTAATAGAGGGTTATAGCCAATAGCTCCCACATTTTGGGAAACAGTATTAGTCGCAGAACTATTATATTAAAAGGAGATGCCCCTTCCACCTATCTTTAAAAAAAAAGTTATGGCTATAGCTGAATTGTGTTTGGAGTTAAATCTATTAGATCAAACCTCTCAGCAGAGACAGGGATAAGCAAAGGAATATCTAGGGTGTGTAGAGAAATTACATTTTTCACGTGATGAAGTCCCTAAAAGTGCTCTGTTGAAGTAACACAACAAACATTCACAGCTGCTTTTAAAAAGGTTGATCACCTGAAAATGTAACCGTCATCTGATGTAGTATCAGATAGGGGCACACTAAAGCAGGCTTCTTATGGAATATGCAAGGGTTAATTTTGGGCAATTCTGCCCATATCCCATGCAGCTTTGCAGTGCTGTCACAGAGAGGAGACAAAAAATCTCCCACTTCTCCCTGCACAGCCGGGAGGAGGAAGGGAGCCCCCTCTGCCACATGTGTCCCCCCGTCCCCCAGCTACCCCTGTTTGGGTCTTGTGGGGAGCTGAGCTAAGCCCATGCAGCAGGGGGACTACCTTCCCCCCATCCCCCACCATGCAAGTGTCTTAACGGTTGCAGCCTCATAGCTGTCCTGCCTGGAGCTGAGGCTGGAAACTGTCTTGCCTCATGGGCCTGACTGCCCCTGCTGGGGTCTTAGGAGGCACCACTACTGACAGTTGCCAGCTGGTAGGGTGGGGTGGGGTGGGGAACAGAGCTGGGGAGAAGGTGGTCCAGCAGCTTCCCATGAGGCTGCTGGAGTGCTCGTGCCTGCTGGCCTGGGCCAGTGCAGGCAGGCTCCAAGTCCACCACAACCAACAGGTGATTGCCTATTGGGTTCAATAGTATTCTAATTCATGGTGCTTTGTGTAAAGCACCATAGTTAAAGAACATCCCCAACAGGCTGCCTGAACTTCTGTGCACACCCCTAGTTCCTGGTTCCCAATCAGGCTTATATATAAGCTGCCTTAAACTGCTCAGCCCTGTCACAAGTATTTCTGGGTCTCAGCAGAAGAAGAATTTTTAGATTTCAGATGTCTCCAGCGCTTGGGAACAGGGATTTTCAGGATCTAGGCCGCTGACAGAAGTTCATTTGAAGGAGTGATGGCATCTGATCCCCAATCCCAACAATCATTGCAACTACCATGCCACACATGCATGGGAGGACATGCAATTTGGGGTTCAAAGATCAGATTCCAATCGTGGCCCACTGGCCAGCACAGGGGGAGCCCAGGATCATGATCCCAGGCTCCCCCTGCACTGCCAAGTTGAAAGCCAGGTGCCAGGCAATTAATTGATTGTCAACTGGCTCTGGGACCACACCAGCTCCTGATATGGAGTCAGGATCCAGAGCCCTCTTCGAAGATGGGATGGTTCCCACATTTTGCATCATAGCCTAGCGCTTAGTTCATTCACACAGGAGGTGGCATATTTGGAATTTAAGCTGTCTGCAGTCTGAGGGTGCTCAGATTCCCAGGAGAGTTTCCTGACTACCAGGCCATAAAAGAGTCTGAGTGATGCTCAACTTATGGCCCATGATCCAGATCTGACCCACAGAGCCATATCACCTGGCCCATGGGGCTCCTCATGGATCCAGAAATTTGTCAGCAGGGGGAATGTTATCTGCCACATCTCTGGGAGCTGCAGCAATTAACAATGCCACCACTTACCCACCACCAAATTTCTGGATCCGTGGAGCCCCATAAGCCAGATAACATGGGCCTGCAAAGGACCTCTCCATGTGGAGTTGGTCCGGCGCTGGATCTAGGATGCAGGGTCAGTCTGCAAGCCAACTCCACATGCCAGAGCCAGTCATTACCTGGCCCTGCACAGCAGTTCAATCCAGTCCACTCATCTGGCCCCTGGAACTGGATGGTTTGGGCACCACTGGTCTAGATGGAGCTACCATCCACCACTACTATTCCAGTCCCTGCTTCCAGGATTATATGTAATTTTTACATTAGACAATCATTGGATAAAAAGCTTTGGGAACTCAAATCAGAACCCAGCACCCCTGCCTCCCATGGGCGTGCCTTAAATCATTAGGCAACCAAGTCATTCTCCTCATTGCAAACTCTCTCTGTGGCATAACTTTCTACATAATGCCTCAACTTCAGGAGAAAGGATGGAGAGTGTCTCTCCCAGATTATTCTATAGCCTAGAGGATAAATAATTCTTCTAGAAACTTGATTAAAACCCCCTCAGTCAGAGAAGGGCCTAAACCCAAAGTCCCCACTTCCTGAATGACTGATCTAACCACTAGGCAATTAAGGAACACCACAGCCCCCCTGCCTTTTGAAAGAAAGTAGCCTGTTTGGCTCTGGGATGAATGCAAAATTGTTTGTGGCAGAGTTTAAGTGTTTCTCCAGCTCCATTCTAGATTGCAAATCTTAAATTGGAGCTGGGCATCCAGTTTTTCAGATAGCATGTTCTATGCATGCTTATAAACCTAATTTTAGGAGTTTAAGGATGTAAGCCTGTGAGGACTCGTGGTGTAGGTTTCCTGAATCTCTTCTTATGACTTAGACCCTTTAATTCCACCAAAATCCTAAACTGGCACCTAATTTAACAACTAGAAATATTCCCTTGAGTTCCAATAGAGTTAAAGATACTATGTAAAAGTAAGAGTGATATCTTTAGATTGTTTCTGAATTCTAGATATTTAATTTGGAGAATGGATGTAGACCTTCTGTACATTTCTGTTTATTTTGTTACTCTTCCTATACTCATGCAATGTGAAGACTTAGATACAATGCTTGAATTTAGATTAAAAGTCTATTTGTTTGTTTGTTTGTTTTCTGAATGCCCCTCCATACTAGCATACTCAAATGTCTCAGTGACTTCAACAGGGTTTTTGAAAATGTGACTAAATAGAACAGTACCATGTACAGGTGACGTTTGCCATGTTGCAGATATACCATGTCCAACTGCCATCTACTCCTGTCACCTTTCCAGCTTTTTATTAGCTTACTACTAAATATCTGTAGCTGAGAAAAAATAAAAGCCTGCAAGAAGCTCCTTAAGAAAGCAAGATAGATAAATAAATATCCTTCCTGATAGTTTATGGGTGTGTCTACATGTACATGCACTGCAGCTTAAATTTACTATGCACTAAATTACTGCACAGTATATTTAAGCCAGTTTACATGCACATGTAGACATGCCCATAAACTGTAACTTACTGTGCAGTAAACACGAATAGGCTGGCGTCTACACATGCAGGCAACCTGGGACTAAATTGAATCCCAGGTCAGAACAGCCTGCCATGTGCCGCTGTGGCCACTTGAGAGAGCTTCAGCCTTCAGCCACATGGCTGCCAGCCCTTGGCACTAACTTTAGTCCCAAGTTGTCCCAAACTGAAGCCAGAGCCAGATGCCAGCACTTGGGACTAACTTTAGTCCCAAATTGAAGCCAGGAGATGCAGCCAGCCAGGAGCCCTGGGGCTGGGCTCAGGCTGGCCCCTTAATGGCTGGGCAGACCCAGCTGGAGGTGGGGCGCGGCTGGGTTACTGCACAGTAATACATTTACGCATGTGTTACCGAGCAGTAACTAATCAGGCGTAAATTTGAAACCTGCATGATGCAAATATCAAATTTACACTCAAGTCAGTGTAAGTTGCCATATTTACTACACAGTTCAGGCATGCATGTGTAGACATGCGCCCACACTGTGCAGTAATATCAATTACTTCACAGTAAATGCACATGAGTAGTCTCTCCCTATAAAGACGTTATTTTGTTACTGTGTTAATTCTTATTGAATTCAATTCAAACTCTACAAAGATAACTAGAAACAGTAGCCAAAAATACTATTGGCAGTAGGTCAAACAATGAATTTTTGGAATTGAAAATAAACTCTCAGAGTAGAAGAAAAAAATAAATATAAAAACATGAGGAAAAACCTCAAAACTGAAAATGGCCTCAGAAAGTGACTGAACAAGTAATATTTGATGAAACATACTTATCAACAAAAATGGAGAAGAAAAGAATGAAGCAGCTGAAAAAAAAGACTTCCTGCAGACCACAGCTTCAAAATAATTTATAATTATTTTCCTTTATTTTACTAAATAGACTTTAACTGTTTTTTCTTTAGTTCTTTTCAGTATTTTAGCGGAAGATGAATAGACATAAAAACAGGTAGAAACATATTTTTATTTATAAATTGTCATAAAGCTGTCTTCTGGAGGAGCTCTTCTTACAGCATGTTCTGTTAAACAGCTTGTCCTTCATCTGATTACCCTTTCTGTGCACATTACTGACTGTCATCCATTGTCTCAGTGTTTTTGAGGAGCAGAAAGGAAAGATTATTGTTTCCTAATATCTTGTCTATCCAACCATTAACAACATCAGAATCTTTTTCAGGAGAAACAGGATATTGATGTGTGGTATTGGCTCAGTGTACAACTATGGTTGTGATATGGAAATTTTGTACTGTTTGCATTCTTGCTGTATAACAAAAAGCAAGTGTAGGAGCCTTAAATAGAGCCAAGTATTCAGAAAAAAAGCAGGATTATAAAAGCCAAGTATTTGTACTGACTTCAATTTACATAAGCTACTACAGAAAAGAAATAAAATAAAATGGCTGTAATATGGAAGGACTTTGGGGAGGAGCCAAGATAAGGAACAACCCTTCTTGTAAGGCTGGTGAAGGATATTGTGCGTGGTGGTTTAGGAGTCTAGTCTGCTTATTGAATAGTCTCTGAACTTAAGGTTTCTATTGGAAAGGCTTCACCCAGAAGGAGGGTTCCCATTGACTCCATTTGGCTTTGAACCAGGCTGTTAAGCATATCATAGGTTGGAAGGGGATCTTAAGGGTCACCTAGCCCAAACTCCAAAAACTGGCTTACCAGATGAAGTTATATAGTGTAGAGGGGCAAGAAGGTAACTCATTTCTCTTTCAATAGAAGGAAACCGAGTATACTGCTAGGGGTGGAGTTAAGTCATGAGAAAAAACGGCATCCAATATACTGATAGGAAAGGATTTGGAAAACTTCTTTAAATGTCCACCAAATAGGGGTCTGCTTCAAAGGCTCACATTAATGTCAATGGCTGTGGAACACAGAATAGTGCCGGCTGACGATCATATGTGTATAACCTTTTGTTCAAAAAGAGCTATGCTTAGGTTGAAGTTACAAAAATATCCAGAGAGATAAAAGTAACTATCTGTTTTTATCAATTTCTATACAAAACTACCATTGAAGTCAATGAAAATTTTATACAGAGTAATTTGGTATCAGATTGTGGTATGCTGCATTCATTCCTTGAACAACCTGAGAGTGAAAAACGGTAAATAAATAAATGAAAAGCTGTGTATATGTTTAATGAATAAAATGTCCCAATGCTAAATAAACCCTTTGGTGTTAATTATTCTGGGTATTCTTTAACACATAATTACAAATATTTATAAGTTTATTCATATCTCACTTTTACAAGATGTACATTCATATCATGTGATTCAACATAATACACTCTGGAACTGGAACTCAACATGTCTGGTGAATTCATGTAGGAGCATGCTGGCATAACCAAAACCTAAAAAATGTTGTTGCTTTTATTTTTTTTTCCACAATAACAAAGGGATAAAAACTTTAAGACCAGTTAGTTTTGGAGAGTTTTTCATTTTAGCAATCCCTGAAATGTCTGGAAACTCAGACACACTATGTATACATAACCAAAACAATGCAATGATACTGTAAATTATACTGGCTGCTCATAACTTTGCAAAAGCAACAGGTTTAAAAAATATAAAAATAAATGCAAAGCATTGTCAAATTTACACTCAACATAATTAAAATATAATACATTTAAAAATTTTCAAACAAAACAATAAATAAAACATCCACATACATCAATACAAAGAAACAGAGATATTTGCCTGTCATTGATATAGTTACATACCATAGGCCTAGATTCATGAAAGTATAGCCTTTCAATAAATATCTTCAGCTTCAAAATTTGATATTTTCTACATTCTTCGACTGGTTTTCGTTAAATATCACATTTCAATATAATGTGTAGGAACTGCATCAAGTTTCAATATTTCTTGTAAATCAGCAGATTTCTAGGCTGACTTCTAATAAATTAGGCACCAACGTAAAACTTATCAAACAGACATGCAAAATTTGAGGGGCATTACATATTGTACTCCATTTGAAGAATGCCTCAAACAAAATCCCATGGCTCTTGTTGACCTTGCTAGGAAAAGGCCATATGGTGAAAACTAACTAGGATAACATTTGACCACAAGGATGTGTCCATGTGACCCGGGTCACAGCTTTGAAAGGAGGAGTAATTCAGAAGGAGATACAATTTTATTGATGGGGTAAGTCACAAGAGAGAATGTTCTATTCTTTCCTGTGTACACTCATATAACTCTCTTTAGCACTGACCAGAGGTACAAATGAAATGTATGTATGGAATGAAGGTATAGGATTTCTTTTTATTCTTTCCAAAGAATATCAAGCCCTTTCTGATTCCACCAGATCCTACTGCAGCCACTACACACATTAAGGTCACCGAATCAGAAGCCAGACCAATTCACCACATTACCACTGTCTGTGCACAATGTGGGAAAAATTCAACATAAACTACTTGCTAGGCAGCTTAAAGATATGGAAGGGGCACCTTCACAACCTGCTTTAACCATCAGCAAGGCAAAGCTATAGCCATTTTGGTGGTGTGCGCTTTACAGGGTTGAATGCCATTACTGATTACAAGATATCATTATAAAATAACTATGTTTATTAAGAAATGCAATTATCTTATTTTTTTCAGTTTTGTAAAATGCCCTTAAATTGAAGACAGAAAAAATAAAGCTTGCCATCTCCATAGTAATATTGTCTGAATATGCTATAACTATACTATTTCTTATATAGAAATAAAACAATTATTTTGCCTAGCTTAATTGAAAGGGTAGGGAGCATTATATATATATTTACCAAAACACCCTGTATGCCTTAAATATTGTCTCTTTTGGCCTATGGACTTCCATAGGAATGTCTCTCTAACATTTGAATCAATGGCCCCAATGTGTCAACACCATGTCAATTCAAAATCATGTTGCCAGAACATTTTACTACTATTTCATGGGGAAAATGTATGAATATAAGAGCAGGACTAGCATGCAAAGGTATGGCATCAGTTGATTTGGTCTGTGAGAAAGTGATAGTAGTTGAGTGGTCAGAAATCAGGGTTTTTCTAGTGAACTTAGGTGCTAAAAATGCCTCGCTTCTCATCTTAGCAGTGACACAAGCTGGAGACCTGGGCTGAAATCCTGGCCTTGCTGGAGTCAATAACAAAACTCCTGTCTTAAAGGGATAGGCAGTAACTGTACAGTCTTAGGAAAATAACATAGAGCTATGGCCTGCCACCCATGATCATGCTGATTCCCTCTGGGACTACTCATGAATTAAGATACTAGACTTTTGGATGAGAGGCCTTTATTGTTGCATGTTTGTATAGTGCTTAGCACAATAAAATGCCACCCTAGGTTATGGCTTGTGGGCACTGCCACAATACAAACAACAACAAAAAAGTTTTACATGATTATAGGTGGTAGAATCCGGCCTTTCATTTCTATGCTTCAATTTATACAAAATGGGGATAATTATTCATGCCTACTTTGTGAGGGGTAAATATTAATTAATAAAAGTTTATGCAGTGCTTTGCAAAAAGAACATAAGTGCTGATTATTATTATATTAAACAAATATATCACTACTTCTAAAACTCTACTAAGCAAAAAAAGTTACAGTGCCATTGTTTTTTCAGACTTTCTCCCAGATCAATAAAAAATGGATTGTGGAATCAGATTGTTGTTCTGTTATAAATCAATACAAGCACTTAAACATATTTTGACAGTTCCAAAAATCCATAATCAGAAGTTCCTCTTTTGACCCTTTTTACAGCTGTAGATACTTGTTTCTAGGAGGGAAAAATATTCATTTTGCATTAGCTCAAGTTATTTCTCATAATTTCAAAAAGCATGCAAACTTTTGAGGAAGACTCTTCTGGAAGCCAGTTCTCAATAAGAAAAGAATACTCTGAAAGAAGTCTGCCCAATGCATATTTTTCTAAGGGTCTCTGAAATTCTCTTCTCTCTCCAAATGGGAGATTATGCAAAGATTAATGTGGATGATGATACATAATAAATATCTCACTGTCTGCTAAACTAATCCAATAAAGACAATCTTTTAAATGTAGTAAAAAGCTTTGATTCTTAACAGTCTTGTTGTCAACCTCTTACCTGTTGAAGAAGATACTGAAAGGAATGGAAGAACAGGACCCAGCTTCTAAGATAGAAAAGGGACTAAGATCCAGCACCTCAGTTTGTGTAAATAAGTGCAGTTACACTGATTTACAACCAGTGAGGAAGCAGCCCTTGTCAATGCCAACTAAAATCTCATTTGTTTCTGCCCAGCAAGGCCCAGAAGAAAAGGAGGGCCATTATTATGCATGCCCTATTCCAAACTGCACCCAGCAAGTCTTGTGGATAAGGGTGTCACTGCAACTGTTCTGCTCTTGAATTAGAAAAAAAAATCAGAACCAAGTTTAGCAGCCACCCCTGATGATCGCAGCTCTTCCTTTCCTTGACAGGATTACATGTGGCATGAGTGCCAGGATGGATGTAATGCAAAAGCAGCCCCACAGTGTCTCTGTAGATGCACTGAAACACACTTCCTTTTCCCCAAATTGGTTTCTGGTTCCTATTTCAAGGCCAGCCAGACTAATAACTGATGCCACCCTCTTTCCTTTTCCGGTCTTAGTAGCTGAAAGAAACTGGTAGAAATTTTAATTTTAGAAAGCTGAGTACTAACAGACACTATTTCGTGTTAGGTTGTCTGGAGTTCACCTTCATATATTTTTGATATAATAAAGTAGCAAAATCACTTTTGCTGTAGTAAATTAGAAAAGAAGAAAGCTGATCAAGGATTCCTACACTATAACAGCTATGGTGGACTTATTAGGCAACAGTTACCAAAACATAAGAGAAATGTTTTATAAATTATGCTGCACTTGAAGAAGTGCAGTTATGCCAGATTTATGCCAGATTGCCTCACTCCTGGATTATTGGGAGATATTAAAGCTCAGTTCCGCAGCATCTACTGAACTTAGGTTTCATAAAAGTTTATGCAACTGAAAAGCAAAATTCACTTTTCTGTAGAAGTCCAGCAGAAGGCTTATGGATCACATAAATCCCAGTTAAAACCTCATAATAGAGTTCATGTGGGATGTAACTAATGCATAATTTTGCACTGGCTTTCTGCAGAGCAGTGATTTTTAACCTAAGTGAATAAAGGCTGCGCAGCTGCGCCTTTTGCTTCCAACAGTATGCATCACATCACCCCAGAGGCTTGTGGTACCTGGTATAACTGCTCACTTATTATAGACTGTTGCTTCCTTACAGTGAAATTGAAAGATTTAGTCCTACCTGTATATTAAAAGTGCTGGAGTTTTTTAGGGAAAAAATACTTCTTATTTAATTGTAAAATGTTATATAGATGCTATTATAAATAATGTTTATAAGCCTCAATTTTACTCTAGATAAAATTGTACGAGTCAAAATTGTTAATTGCCTGGGTTTTTCCCCTGCGTAAAATGATTAATGTCATGTTATCCTTATGGCCATGGCTTAAAGAGGTACTGGACTCTCACAAGGAGGTAGGAATGGCAGGTAAAATTTATCAACTCTAACATGCTCAAAATATAACCACTTTTCACATAATAAATAGGTGGGAAATGGCAGTACTTTGACGTTTCAGAAATTTGTCAGAAAATATCAAAATTTGAAAATAAACCTGCAAGTGTTTAAAACGGAAAAGACAATGCAAAAAAAATTGCCCAACTGTAATATTTTGATTTGATAAATACCAGCAAAAGCCAAAACTAGTAATGGATTGCAAGATGAGAAAGAAAAAAATAGGCTTAATGACAGAACTATTGAGAGGATAAGCTTCCATCAATGCAGGCCTTGATAACAAAGGCAATCAAATAGCTATCTTGTTAGAAGTAGACAAGACCAGTATGTCATCCCATAGAAAACAAATCTACATCATAATAAATTGATTAGAAGAGAATTACATAAAACTTAGAGCTCTGGGTTTTGTTTTGGTTGTTTTTTTTTAACAAACCCAGACACTTTGGTAATTTCAAGGACTTTCCCCCAGTTTATGCTAGCTATGCTGCTTAGACAAGTTTATATTTGGTGTTTATATAACTGGCAAAACCAAAAAATATCCAATGCTGAACTTGTCCACCTCTACAAAACATTTACTTTGTTTTTGTGGGTTCAGGTTTTTTTGTTTTTCTTTTTTACTTAAAATGATTGCAAAAAATGTCATACAGGCTTTTCAGCTTACTTCCCAGAAATATGGCACATTAACTTGACTAGAAATCATGGCATCTATCTTTTTCCATATGTGATACATATTACTTTATCCATTCCTACAAGACTCGGACTGTCATTTTGGCAATAAACTGCACTGCACCAGTCTGAGCATAAAGGATTTAAGTTGTGGTTCTTGCAGAATTGGTTATTAACAGAATAAGTACGGCTATTTTTAATCTATAATATTTACAGTATTGCACTTTACTGCACTTAATTGCATTTCACTAAAATTAATGCTGCATCAGTATTATGCCTTAAAATCGTATGTCCATCTTTGTTGTGTAAGTCGTTCCTTCTACATCCTGTAAAACAGCAAGATTTCAATTCAAAGATCCAGACATTTGGAAAAGAAAATTTAAAAGTCGACCTGTTCCTATGGCACAATGCATCTCAGTTCAGGTGATTCTGGGTAAAACAGGTGCGTTCGTATTGTTCCCATCTTTCAAGTCACCATTAATGGTTGGTAAATTCTGGTCTCTCTCTGTCTCTCTCTCTCTTTCTCTCTTTTTTTTTCTTTCAAAGGACATAGCCATTTGAGACGCACATTTTTTGTTATTGCTGCTTTTTTTTCTTCAGAAAAAAAATAAACTGCCTTGCCTCAGATCTGAAATTCCACATTTAAATTCAAACCAGTTCTGCAGCAGCAGCTCCTCAGTGATGGAAGATATTCATGGCAGTGAAATAATACTGTTGGCAACAAAGAAATGTCATCTTTAATGGAGACCAGCCCCAAGGATTTTTTTATTAGTATTATTTTTGTTGTTTTGTTTAGTTTGGTTTTAATATATTTTAGGATCTTCAAACAATGTGTTTAGATAGACGCATACACAAAGTAGCAAAGCTGACAGCAGCAGATGATGTTACGTTGAAGGGATCGCTTTTGCCAGGTTCAAAATCCAAATGTCCCAATGTTCACAGATTAGCATAATTTAGAGATCTTTTTTCCCCCCCACTTACTTTATCCTGGGGGTGGGGGGGAGTCTTTGATTTCCCTCTGTGTGTGTGTGTGTGCGTGCTTGTGTGTTTAATCTGATGACTTTTAACTAGGATTTCTGGATGATTTCACCCTGGCATTTCATCTGGTAGAACAGTTTTAGCTGTCAGAGCGCTGCAAAATAAAATAGTCATTTAAAACAAAAAACAAAAAAGATGGGCAGCCCAGTCTTCAGATCAATTGGAGGTGAAGTCTTTGGGTGAGGAGGGAGAAAACAAAAGTAATCATCAAGAAGGGGCTGTAGAGATGGTCTCTCAAAGGACTTGCAGAGCCTTTTAAAGAAGAAGAAGCAAAAAAAAAAAAAAAAAAAGAAGCGATCGTTGTTTGTCCCGGGGCCTGGAGAGTCAAGCTTAGGTGGTGCTGAGAATAAGAGGAAACGGAGAGAGGAGAGAGAGTTACAAGTCCATCCTGGGTCTCACACACACAGAGCAAAAAAACAAAAAAAAAGGAGGAGGAAGGGTGTGGGGGGGCGCTGAACGGTGTCAGAGCCCCAAAGCCTCGGCATGTTTCCTGGCCTTGAGTCGCAGGTCGGCGATGCTGGAGTTTTTGCTGTTGCTCTTGGCAGCAGCGGCCACCACAGCAGCCGCGGAGGCGGATTCCGCCAGGGAGGCGATGGGCAGTCCGAAGGGCGGCGGCGGGAACATCAGGTAGGGCGCGTGGGCCGCCAGGTGCGGGTGCAGGTGGGGGTGCGCGTGGGCCACTCCTTCCAGCTGCAGCTGAGCCTGCACCTGCCAAAGCACACGGAGAGGGGCCCGGGTGAGACGAGCTGGGCCGGGGCACGGGGGCACCCCCCCAAACCCACCCACACCCACACACCTCCCCAAGCAGCATGTGGCACCGGCTCGCTCTCTCTGGGCGGCTCCAGAAGAAGGGTCCCCTTCTCTTCTCGCATACCTGCGGCAGTGGATTGAGGTCCTGTGGGGGCGGGGGGTCTTATTCCAGAAGGGGCACGCGGTCCAAGGGGGGGGGAAAGAAGGGATCTTGCTTTTGAGGTCCCTCCAAGCCCCCCTCGCTAAGTCCCGCACCGCAGCCTGGCTTGTGACTGCACCTAACTCCCCAGCTGCAGGGGACTGGGCTGCTGGCAGACAGATCCCGCCCGATGTCAGTGTAGTTGTCTCTGCTGCCTACAGCCAGATCCAGCCTGATTGCAATGCAGGTGACTTGGCCACTTTCGGAAAGATCCCGCCCGTTGTGAGCGTAGTTGTCTCTGCTACCTACAGCCAGATCCAGCCTGATTTCAGTTTAGGTGACTGCTACCTACAGCCAGATCCAGCCTGATTTCAGTGTAGGCGACTTGGCTACCTACAGCCAGATCCAGCCTGATTTCAGTGTAGGTGACTGCTACCTACAGCCAGATCCAGCCTGATTTCAGTGCAGGTGACTCTGCTGCCCAAAGAAAGATCGAGTCTGATTTCAGTGTAGGCGACTCTGCTGACCACAGAAGGATCTAGCCTGGTTTCACTGTCGTTGTCTCTGCTATCTACAGAGAGATCCAGCCCGATTTCAGTGTAGCTGGCTACTTACAGACAGATCTAACCCGATCTCAGTGCAGTTGTCTCTCTGCAACCTACAGACAGACCGAGCCTGATTTCAGGGGGTTTCCAGCTTGTACATACTCCGCACCGGTGGCCGGGCTGGAGACCGCTGACCCCTGCCTTTCTCGTGGACATCGTGATCAAGTAGAAGATGAGGTGTGTTGATAAGAAAAGAAAGCATTGCGTCTCCCACCCCTTTTATTTGGAGGGGAGCCCTGGCTCGTTTTCATGTCCAAAAGGGAAGATCAAGCAACTGGTCGAGCACAGTTCCTCTTCCCCATCTGGGGAGGTCATTGCGTTTTCCAGGTAGGGATCGGAGTTGTGAATCTGAAAGAGGAACTGGTTCCTGGAAGCGCCAGTTTAACTCCTTGTACCCAGCAAAGGCAGGAAAGGATGATGGGGGGAGGGCGGGGGGACCAGCAAGACACTCCTATGGTTTAAGCAAGCCCCGCAGAGGCACGAGAACCGGCCCATGAGTTGACCTTAAACCTCTTCCTTGCACTTCCACAGTGAAATAGAGACATGTTTAATGCTTCTAATATTTAAAAAAAAATAAAGTTGAGCATCTCACGGGCTCCAGCAAGTGTTAAATAGCTTTTTTTTTCCCCCAGGGATGTTTATTTATACCTTTCTAAAAACTCTTTAACCTTGTACAAGGGACCAGTAGCCAATGTTTGCTTTGGAGCTTTCTAGTCCTACACAAACACATTGGACTGACAGATTTTAGCCCAGGATGGAGGGGCTTTCCCACCCCCCTCTCTCCCCAGATATGTGTGTGTGTTTGTTTTGTTTTTAAATCGTCACAATTCATCTGTCCATTCCACTAGTTAGGAGTTTAAAAAACATCCAAAAACCTAACCCGATTCCTCCATCAATCAAGTAGAGCCGCCCAGAAGAAAAGAAGTTACCAAGTGTAGGTGGAGTGGGCCTGAATTTCTTCCCTGTTGCCCCAGTTGTACACCAATGTAACTCCACTGACTTCAGTGCGGTTACTCCTGATTTACATCCTTGTAAGAGGGAGGGGAATCAGGCCCGTGTCTGTACCAGAAACTACGGGGATTGGGTTGTTTTTTTTTTTTTTTTGGGGGGGGGGGT
>NW_017729032.1:159237643-159242603 GCF_001723915.1 Gavialis gangeticus | reverse complement strand
TGGGGGGGGGGGTTCCCTGCATTAGCTTCCAAGATGACTGCACTGGGTAAAGACCCCGTGCCCTGCACAGGGAGAGCACCATGCCACCAGGCATCTAGACTCTGCCCAGGCGAGTGAGATAAGCAAGCAAAAAAGGCGATGCTGATGTTTCCCCCTCACTCCAAGAGAGAGGGCGGGGAGGATGGCAGGGGCAGTGCCTACACCCCAGCGCTGATCTCTCCTGGAGGGGCAGGGAAAGCCCCCAGGCCTTCCCTTCCCCTGGCTTCCCTAAGGAAAGCCTTGGCCAGGGGCTGAGGCACACATAACTCATGCTGGTGGTGTCCCGATCCTCCCAGCGTCTCCTCTGCACCCAGCTGCCTTCCCCGGGCTTGGAGAGCCCAGGTCTGAGCCCCGGGGCTGCCTCCCAGCGCCTTGGGCAGCTCTTGCTGGCTCAGTTCTGGGTCCTGCAGGACGGGCTCAGCCTGGGGCAGAGGTGGCTCCACGCCAAAGAGAGGGGAAGGGAGAGTGGGGCAAGCCAGGCAAGCCCCAGCCTCCTCCCCCACCCCATCCAGTGCCTGAGCCGGCAGGGGGGGTCACTTAGAAAGAGGACACTTGGGAAGTTTTACAGCGTGATTTGCATAGGTGCCATGCCAGCTTCTCCCTGGAGCAGCATCCCGCTGGAGGGGGCAGCACAGCTGGATCAAGGCAGGGTTGGGGGCGGGGGGACACGACTTAGGGAGCAAAGGTGCTGCCTACCTGTTGGAAAGGCATCCTCAGGGCGCCCATGTTCACGTAGGGGGCCACTCTGCAGGCGTCTAAGTGGCTCGCCGTGCCCAGGATCACACCTGCGGGGACACACGAGGGGCAGGGTCAGCGCGCCGGGCTCTCCCCGCCGCCTCCCGCACCCGCCGCCTCCCGCACCCACCTTTGTGCATCTGGTTCTCCTGCTTCCGGCACTTCGCCCTCCTGTTCTGGAACCAGACCTGCCGGCAAGCGAGCAACAGTCAGGGGACATACAGTGGCAGTGGTCGTAGTAGCAAGAATAATAATAGCAAGAAGAATGATGGTGATGATCACAATAATAGTGATGGTAAAGGCAATGGGAATAATAATGGCAGGGATGGCAATGGCAACAATAATGAAAATGATGGCAATAATGACAGTGATAATAGTAAAGGCAATAATAATGAAAACCGTGGCAATAATAATGGCAATGGCAATAATAATGACAGTGATAGTAATAATGGCAACGATGGCAATGGCAACAATGTCAGTGATGGCAATGGCAACACTAATGACAGTGATAATAATAATGGCAATGGTAACGGCAACACTGGCAATGGCAATCATAATGGCAACGATGGCGATGGCAATAATGACAGTGAGGGCAATGGCAATTATAATGACACGGATGGCAAAGGCAATAATAATGACAATGGTGATAATAATAATGGCAATGATAATGGCAACGCTGACAATGGCAATAATAATGGCAATGATGGCGATGGCAATAATGACAGGGCAATAACAATTATAATGGTAATGTTGGCAGTGGCAGTAATAATAGCAATGGCAACACCATTAGTACTGTAGTAGTAATAATAATAGTGATGATCTGGAAGGAAGGCACACAAACCCGAGTAGCGATCCCAGGCCACCTGACTTTTGTGGAGTGCATGTGATACACACACACACACACGGACCCACGGGGCAGAGGCAAGTGGCAGCACTGAGCCCGGGGTAGGGCTCGGGTGACGGTGACTCTCAGTTCCCTAGGATGGCTTAGCCCAGAGGCTTGACACCAAACCAGCCGAGATTCCCCTTCCGTTGAGACCCTCGGAGTGGCCCTCGGAGCCCTCTGCCTGCCTGCAAATGCCCTTCTTTCCCAGCCCTGCGAGGCGCCCCCGAGTCCCCGAGCCTGGCACTCGCGCGTGCCACCCCCCAGGGGGAGCGTCTGCCATGGCTGGGACAAGCCCTCAAGTGCTCTTCCTCGCAGCCTGCCCCTGGATGAAGGCGGCTATCGCTGCGTCCAAGGGAGTCTCCGAGGTTTTGTCAAACTTCTGTGCTCAACTTCCAGCCCATAAAACCAACTACCAGCTGGATTATCTGCTCCGGTCTCTCAAACTTCAGTTTTATGGGGCCTGAGAGGCTCCAAGGTCTCGGATAAAACAATCAATCCCAACTCGAGCAAATGGACTGAATCACTAGCCAGTACATTAATGGGGGGGAGGGGAAATGCTCCTACTTTTCCGCACATCCTTACTTTCAGACAACAGCCAAACCTTTCCAAATTTGGACAAAGTATTATTTACACAACCGCGAGAAGGAACAAAAAAAAACCTGTCTGTAGTCCAATAATCCTCATCTAATCCAGGTAATTATAATTTAAATGCCCAAATTCCAGTTGCCCCTGTATTTCTTCCCCTCCCCCCCTCTTTCCAGGACACTTCATATATTTGAATTATTATTCCACCTCCCCCCTCCCCTTCTAAAATGGCTAGTTGAATACATCTGGTCAAATTAATTAATTATCAGAGGCTCCCGATAAAAATGTTTTGCCCGGGCTTTTTCTAGCTCAAAACCTAGCAGCTGAGGACAAACATTGACTTGCAAGGCTGATAAGATCTTGTAGCTAAGTAAACACTTGCAACCTTTGAAGTTCTTACACTTGCCAAGTGATCATACGGTTAATTAATACTAACTGCACTTCCTACATCAAATTTTCCCTTCAAGCTTTCTTCAATTGCCTTAATGATGGTCATTTACAACGGAGTAATTAGTGCAAAGAAAGGCTTCCAACGGCATTAATTACCCAGGGTACCTCAGTGATTTTCTTAAGTAGGAATTGGCCTTCTCTACTCTGGAGCACAATTCTTCCTGCTCAGGTTTGCCAGATGATGCCATGCATAATACCGAGCATTTTGCATCTCAGAAGCAGAGCAAGCCCTGAGCTGTGCAGCACTGTGGGCCTGGCTGAAACCTCTACCACGGATCCCTCAATAGCACGACCTTTCCCTGTGCTAATAAAACATCTGTCTTTCAAACCCGTACCAGCTTGTCTTCACCTAACTGTCACTACTTCCTTGAAATATATATATAGAGATCAATCACATTTTTCATATCAAAAGTGCAGAATATTAAACATTGAAGACTCTTTCCCAAGCTATTACAATTTGCAGGGATTTTAAAACGAACACCTCAAATATAATGTTGCAGCGGGGGGTGGGGGGGGGGATTTGTCTTTGTCATTTTTAAAGCAGCGTTTAAACAACTTCTTTTGCAAATCTCAACCTCTCTCAAACAGAAATTACATTTAAATCTGTAAAACGAAGTGCCCTTTCCCTTTAGCTATGAAAAAATAAGGTTATGGGGAATAAAAGTGATGAATTAGCCACTGCGTTAAGCGATAATAAATCAGGCTCGGTGTGATTCACGATCAATTCCAATTAGTCATGAATATGCTAAGTAAAGCACAGTACACTGTTTTAGACAGTTATTTCTTCATTAAGGATCACTCAGTGATTTCTTTCACAAATGCTCTAATCTGATTTCCTTTTGATTTCCATTAGAGACAGTGAATAATGACATTTAATTTAGCCCTGCACCATAAACCCAAAGATATTTGTTGTAATTGAATTACTGCCTGCTCCTCACTATGGTCTCATAACTTTCAATTATAACCCTGACAGCTGGGTGATATGAGTTTCCAGTACAACACTAAAAATAAAAGGTTAATAAGGAGTAGCTACCATAGGAGCTTCAATTTATTTACAGCAAATTTCCACACTAAATTGAAACTATATCCTTTAACAACAAGGGACAGGCACTGCAGAGAGGGATTAGAAAACCATTCTGAAAGTATTAAAATACCCTGCGCCCCCCCACACTTCTTTCTTTCTGTCCTCCCCCTTTTTTAAATATCCGTAGACCTCTATAATTAATTACTTATTTCCCTTATTTTTATTATTTCTATTTCCTTTCTGTTCACGAATATCCCCACTCCTTTTGAGCAGCCCTTATTTTAAAACAATCAAAATTGTGTCATGCATGCCATTCCCACCTGATTTTGTATTTAGTTAGTTACTTTGGGGCGGGGGGGTGATGTGTCACGATCTGAAAGCACTTTAAGGGCCAGTTTTCCTGGAACTATGAACATCCTGCTAAGGTGCTGCTACTCAGTAATAAACTACTTGAAAGAAAAGAGTGCAGAATTCAATTACAAGTAATTTATTTTTATAGAAACAGTACATCAAGGCCCTGGAAAGATATTACAGAGCCAGAGCAAGAAGACCTGGGAAGATGACATAAGAGTTGATGTCCCCTTCAGCAAAAGTTTAATCTTTTCATTAATGTATATGGTGCGGCTAAATCAATCTTCCGGAAGATGTAGGCCACGGGCCCTTTCACCCGCTGCTATATTCCCCTAGAAACATCCCTCTCTCAGGCATAAGGCCGACATGATCCCTTCCTCAGCCTGTTTTATACAGCAGACAGACATCACGGCTCGGGAAAACTAGCTACCCTATTTATTTCGGAAGATGCCTGGAGGAGGCACTTATTTAACACTAGATAGCCACTTACTCAGACAGTTAAGTACTGAACAGATTTGGGAAGAGGAAGAGGGGAGCAGATTCTTCCTCTGTGCCTTTCAAACCCTAGAAGTTTATAATATTTAATAGGGAAAACAAAAAGACCTCCTATCTGGAAGTGTGAAAGCATTTCTCAACAAATAAAACACACACTTTCCCTTCAGAAAGAAGCTAATGTGATCAAAAGGGAAGGATTTTTTTTCCCCCATCCCTTGGCCAAGAGCCATATAATAATTTAATAAGGGGCTTTCTTTAAATTTCTTTTCCTTGTAGTCCTGATTATTACTCCACAGGTTGATCTTATTAATTTTTTTTAACATGACATCTGTTTTTGGAATGGCCTCCCTGTTTATTCTCTCTCTCTCCCCCCGCCCCCCCCCCCCCCCCCCCCC
>NW_017729032.1:159234332-159237543 GCF_001723915.1 Gavialis gangeticus | reverse complement strand
CCCCCCCCCCCCGGCTGTCAGGGACAAAAGCTAAAATATGCTTAAAAATAGACACAACAAGACGACGGCCTGGTGACCACAAAAATATGCCAATAAAACTTATTTCCAAGGTTTATGAAATCACTTGGTTGTTGTTTTTTTTTAAGCACAGGGGGGAAATATACCAGATGGAGTGCCATGAATTCATATGCTTGCTATGCGAGTCAGATGGGGGCACCTTTCCCCCGGCTCTGGATAATCCAGTCCCAAAGCACCCAGCCCGTCTAGCCTTAGCCAGGACAATTGTTTTCTGATGCTTTTTTATAACATCCCCATAAAAGGAGCGGAGGGGAAAGGAGAGGAGGAGGATTAGACAAGAGGTTATTTACTGATCCGATGCGTTTGCTAAAGTAATTCATTCCGTTATTAATTAGATAATTGCAAAAGCGTCCCCAGTAAATGCAGCAAATGGGGGATCTTAAGGGGAACACGATATATTTCGCAAGACAAGTCCACTGAAATTGCCAGCCGTTTGCTATCGCACGTGTCCCTTCTGCTCTGAATGCCAGGACGGTTCCAGGAACAGCGCAATCGCCTC
Organism: Gavialis gangeticus; assembly: GCF_001723915.1. Taxonomy (NCBI): domain Eukaryota; kingdom Metazoa; phylum Chordata; order Crocodylia; family Gavialidae; genus Gavialis; species Gavialis gangeticus. The sequence continues at coordinate 159,236,966 of NW_017729032.1, read as the reverse complement.
TCTCTTACCTGCACCCTAGCTTCAGAGAGTCCCAGCCTCTGGCTTAGCTCTTCCCTCATGAAGGCATCTGGATAGTGAGTCTCATCAAAAAGTCTTTCCAGTTCATTCAGCTGCTCTAGTGTGAAATTGGTTCTGCTTCTCCTTTGTTTGAGCTTGGTCTGTCCATCTTCATCTTCTGACTTCACGTCTTCCCTCTTTTCTTTGCACTCGTAGATTCCTGTTGGGAAGGGGGAGGGAGGACAAGAGAGCTTTACTTTCATACCTCACTAAAGTTTCTTTGCACCAGGGACAAGTTTCTCTTTTCTTCCCCAAGCAGGAGCAAAGTGCCACGAAACAGCATCCCTCCCTCTCCCCCCCCCCTTTATATCAGGCACAGAGAGGGTTCATCGGGGAAGGGATGGGGGCTCCTGCTGGGTGGGGAAGAATGTGATGTCCCATCCGATGGGTAACAAGACTGGCACGGAGCGGGGAGAAAGGCAGGGCGAGGCCTCTCAGCTATCCTCTGAGAGTAACAATTTGAGGAAGCCGACTGGCAGAGAAAAATGCGTCTCCAGGGCCCACTGGACGCTGAGCTTCAGCAAAGGCTGCAGCGTCCGGCCACCACGGTGTGGCTGCGCTGCAGAAGGTGCTGAGAAGCACCACAAGGACCCACTGGAAACATCAGGAGGATCTGAAACAACAAAGGCATCTTTAAGGAGAAGGGGGGGGGGGGAGATACAGTTTGGTGTGGGTCCCTTGATTACTTCCGCTAGCCCATATCTATTTTTAAAAAGGAAAAAAAGAAAGCATAACCGGGTCGGATCGCCAGCTAGCAAGCGGAGGGCACGAAGGGGAGAGCCAGCAAAATCATGATGCCCCAGAGGTCTGAAAGGGGCGTAGGAGGGTCCTGTCTTGCTGTTGTCTCTAAGTAAATAGTGGTATGCAAGGCATTGCCCACGGTAACTATGGAGGAGCGCAGACAACGTATTTTTCGTTGCAAGAGAAACTTTCCCTTGTACAGGGACATGGGCCCGAGACGCTTTGCCCCAAATGACACCTGGAGGAAGCTCCCAACCTCCAAGCAGCTGCAAGCCCGGCTGGGGCAGGCTGACAGCTCTCCCAGCAGCTTGGGGACTCACTTGGCTCTGGCCCTAGACCTCAACCTCGATTTTTGCCCTCCTCTGGGCAAAGGAAGAGTCGGGAAGATGCCCCCGCCGGGGGAGCGTTTCTCATCTGACATGGACCTCTATGGGCATTTACCCCGGGAAAATGGGGGAGTGGGAGGGTGCAGAGCACTGCATTGTTTTATTCTTTCGGGAGGGTTGTTTGGAGTGGGTTTTTTTATTCCCTTCCACCCCTTTGGTATGCCTGAAAAGGGACCCAAACCCCCATCTGGAGGCAGGGAATGAAAGGAGAGAGCATCAGATGGTGATGCAGCCGGCTCTAGCGGCATCTCCTCCATGCAGCCTGACCACTGCAAGAGGCACTGGATCTGTGCGTGGCCCTTGCATCGGAGGAGTCCTGGGAAGTTCCCGTCTGTGCCTGCTCCTTTTGCTCTGCTGGACCGGGAGCACGGACCGCTATTCAGAGCGAATCCGGATTGCTCTCCGCGCCCCTCCACCAAAGCGATGGCGACATCTCCCATTAAAAAATGGGGCTCGCTTAAAATCCTGCAGCGCGTGGGGTCTACAGTAGTGTCATCCTGGAAGGAGGCGAGGGCCAGGGAGGCCCTGGACCCAAACGCGAGTCATTACTTCTTAAATTCAAAGTCTGGCCGTGCAAAGCAGTGTCACTCCTCCTCCTACCTCCACAGCGGGCTGATGCTCGACTGCTTGAAACTTTAACGCCCTTTGTCTAATTGGGAGGTGTGCGATTGTCAGGAAACCCCATTTAGTTCAGGCTAACAAAATTAATCCACGCAGGGGTTTAAAGACCCTCTGCTCTTCGCGGGCTACCCCCCCCCTCCGCCCCCCTTTTCTCCGCTGAAGCCCATCCACATGAAATATGAACTAGCATCTTTCGGTGGGATTTAAATAACATATTTAAATGAGTGAAATTAGACGGAGCCTTTGCATGAATTTAAGCTGTCAACAAGCGCCTCATCTCGTCCAACTCCTCCCTTCTACTCCTACCCCCACCCCTCTTCATAGATTAGATAAACATACATGGCAGGATTTCGATACACATAGCAACAACAACAAAAAGGTGGGGGGAGAGCTTTTGAAGAAAATCCAGGTTTCGTTTTTTTAAAAGACTTTCTCGGTGGATTAATCCTGCAAACTGCCTCTTCCATGCAGCATGGCTGGGCTGGAGAACTCCAAAATAAAAGCAGGCAGTTGCTAAGCGAAATTAAAAAAAAAAAAAAAGGAAGGGGGATTTCTGCTGCTAAAAAAAAAAATACAGATCTCATCTTTATCACAAGAAGAAGAGTAATAGTAATAAAATAAGTGTCGGAGCTCTGTGTTCACATGCCTTTCACCCGGCGTTATATTAAACGGGATCAAACAGTAGAAAACAGCTGAAAGCCTGGCTGTGGCTCACAAACCTATTAACTGGTTTTTATTACCCCGGCCCTGCCATTAGCCCCTTCTGGCAGCTCCACCTGTCTGACTTGCCTGGAGACACTTTCTCAACTTTCTTCCCCCCCCCCCCCCC
>NW_017729032.1:159234023-159234296 GCF_001723915.1 Gavialis gangeticus | reverse complement strand
CTGCTAAAAAAAAAAATACAGATCTCATCTTTATCACAAGAAGAAGAGTAATAGTAATAAAATAAGGGTCGGAGCTCTGTGTTCACATGCCTTTCACCCGGCGTTATATTAAACGGGATCAAACAGTAGAAAACAGCTGAAAGCCTGGCTGTGGCTCACAAACCTATTAACTGGTTTTTATTACCCCGGCCCTGCCATTAGCCCCTTCTGGCAGCTCCACCTGTCTGACTTGCCTGGAGACACTTTCTCAACTTTCTTCCCCCCCCCCCCCCC
>NW_017729032.1:159227563-159233880 GCF_001723915.1 Gavialis gangeticus | reverse complement strand
CCCCCCCCCCCCCCAATTCTTTTGTTTTATTTTTATGATGATTTTTTTCCCTGTGATTCTCTCCTCCTGCCGGTGTGTGCGCGAATTAAATTTTTTTTTAAATAAATACTAAGAATAAGCCTTGTGACACTGGCTGCTGGAGGTGGCACTAGCCCGGCCCAGGTGAGGATGCAATGAGGCTTAGGAAAGGTGTCTGGTCCCCACGCCTGGCTCAGGCCCCTTGCCGAGTGCCTCCGCAGACAGGCTGCTTTCCTACAGATCTGGCAACCATGCACTGACTCGCTGATGGGGGGGGAGGAGGGAGTTGGGGGGCATTTAAAAATGTCCAAGGATAGCTCCTTAAGGTTCAGCTTTCTCCCAGAAGAAGCAGCATCCCGATGGCCCGGAATAGGAAGAGCAGGTCCTCGCACATATTCACCCTCCCAGGACACGAGATCGCCTGGATTTTCCTACCCACAGAACTTCTCCCCCGCACAGAGCTGAGGGAGCGCGGGGCTCCGGATGAAAACGGGGAAACTCCAGTTCCTACTTGGGGATTTTTAAGGGTAACCCCAAGCCATGCAGCTACCTACACAGGGGGGCAGGAGATAGCCGGGGCCGGTGGCTGGTGGGGAGGCAGGGGCTGGAGTTTCTCCCCTAAGTGGAAAGCGATGGGAAAAGCTTGCCGGGCCTCGGCGTGGGCAGGGGGGGGAGAAGGGCTCCCGGCCGCCGGCTGCACCGTGCTTACCTTCCGCGGTCCTGCCCGTGCTGAACTCTTTCAGCTTGTCCTTGTCACTCTCCACATGCTCCTTGAAAAGATGCACCGGGCAATGGTTGCTGCTCTCAGTAATGTCCTGCAGGTTCGTGTCAGAGTTTCCCAGCTCCCTAGATCGAGCCAACCCACTCTCCAAAACTTCCCTGTACGTGATAGTCTCCTTCTTGTTGCTGCTGCCACTGCTGCTGCTGCTCTCTTTGCTCTTCTGGTCAAAAGATTTGGATACAAAAGCTGTAAGTTCTTCCATGGCTGCCCGGTGATCGTATCCACAGAGATCCACTTGTTTTCAGTAGGAGATCTGGCCGCCCTCTGCACGCTTTTTTTTGCACGTAGAAGATGGGCTGTATAGGGTTAGATCACTCCTGCTGTTATTTATGCCTTTCAATTTGAGATCACACTATTTATACATGGCTACCTCAGCCCAACCCCCAGCTCTCCCTGTCTCCAGCAATTACTGACTGCTCCATAGTCGCAGGCGGACTCCTAGCAGCTATCTCCCCCACCTCAGTCCAGCAATTGGCTTTCTTTTCATTTCATCACTGTTTGGCATCTTTGCACCTTGATTTAGGCAGGCAAAGAGCACACGCGAAAAAAGAGAGAAACAGTGAGAGAGGAATAAAAGGGAGGGAAAGAGGGGGAAAAACACAAAAACAGGTATTTGCAGTCTGTAAGTGGGCTGCAGAAATGAAAGTCAAGGAAGACTTTATTGATTGTAAGGACATCCTATGCTTGCCAACACTGTGAGTAAAAACGGACCTGGCTAATCAAATAGCTCTGTTCGTGCAATTAAATGTATCGATATCAAGAGGAAAAGGAAATGATTGTTCAATAAAAAGGTAATTAATAAAAGCTGGAGATGCGGATTTGTTGTAATCATTTATGATTCTACCTCATGCTTTGCTGTTTTCTGTTAATTAAACATTGTCAAAATGTGCAGTGAGCCAAAAAAATGCTGTTTTAAAGTCTTGTCTATTCTGTAAGGGGAGGGCGGGGGGCGTTTATGACTGTTGAACAAGTTGCTAAAAACCTCTGAGGTCCTTATCAGTTTGTACCTATATGTATGGAGATCTCCGGATGCTTGTAAACATTGCAGGATCTGTTTTCTTGCTAATGCTATTATGCCGCCTGAAGATGTTGTCCGGGAAATGTAAGATCTAAAAATGTGTCGTTTTAATGCAAACCTGTCCTGGTGAGGGTTGTTGAGGGGGATCATTTGTTAACACGAGTGCTCCTGTTTGTACACATCAAATGGAGTATTAAATTGTCTGCCTTTTTAAACGACAAACAAATGCTGTCATATATAAGAGGGAACTGTCACTATTTTATTTCGCCTTGTTCAATGTGGGCTGTTGCTATATATTTTTTAATTTATTTTTATTTTTTGCTGTGCACCGTATATTAATTACCATCCTGTACGTTAGGATAATTGCCTGAAATTAATTTCCAGATAATAACAGTGATATTTCTAACTCCTCGTTGCATTATTCAATCCGAATGTAAAGCTCATCCCCCCCCCCCCCCAATTTGGATTTAGCACAAAGGATTTGGCATTTGAGGGAATTTTGTAGTTACTGCTGGCCTTCGTTTTCCATGGGTTTTGTTTAATGTCAGTTCCTCGTCTCGAGCATTACTTAATCAAACCACATCATCGTGTCCACCCCCTCCTCTGAATTGTATCCAAATGAGATCTCCTTGCTCGAGCAACGGGCCATTGTTTCCTTTCTAGGAAAAGTGTGTGTGATTGCTCTGAAAATTAACAGTACGTTAAAACAATAAAAAAAATGCCTTTAATTAATCCAGTGGTGCCCCCAACACCAGAGTTAACACCTCCGCGGGAGGAAAAAAAAAAAAGAAAATCGAGGAAACAATTAATAAAGAGCCTTTTAAAAAAATCAATTCCCCCAGTGTGAATTTTAAAGTGATTATCTAGGGGGCCAGGATTGATCATTTGATCTTGACACTGCGGATATCCCTGACATTTATTATATTGTTGTGTCTCAATGGCATCCTTCCTTGAGAGTTCATTTAACAAGTAGGGGAGCCGAGGAAGCCTTAGAACTTAACAAACAGGTCTTGTCATCGCAAACGCCAATCAAATCCCAGGCTCTAATGGATATCACACGGCACCGCATAAATAATAGATGGAAATGATATACTCCTGGATAAAAAGACATTGGTAAAAGATGTTGATTGTGTGTGTGCGCGTGCGGGCATGTTTATATGTATACAATATATGTGTGTGTATAATATATATATGTGTATGCATGTATTAGGTATATTATATATATTATAGGTATATATTATATATGTATGTGTGTGTATATATGTGTGTGTAATATATATATATATATTACACACCTATATTTACACTATATATACACACATATGCACATATTTTTTTGTTAGCAGATGGGTGCACGCGCGTCGTGCTAAGGTGCGCGAGTCGTGGCTTGCGCTTCTTTCCCCTTAGGTGGCTCAGAAACCAGGCGCACTTCTGTAGTGAAAGAGCTGTTTTCAAGTTAAACTCTTCTTGATGGGAAAGGAGGCTCCTAGGCAAGGCCAGGCTGAAGGGAGAGCGCAGCTTCCACGTGTCTCCCTCTTCACTTCTAGGTCAGGATTCAGCTGAACTGACTTGAGCTGCAGTTTGTGCATCAGGGAAACTTCTGACATCCCTCCACTCGTTCATTATCGATCCCCCCCCTTCCATTAACAGTCTCTTCCCCCCCTCTCTCTGTAAATAGAAAATGAAGGATAAGCATTTGCTACCCCCTCCCCCTCGCATCCTATGGCTCTTATTCATATGCCCCGTGCTCCACAGCCCTAGCATCTTATGACTTTGATTTTATTTTCATTATCAGAGAGAATTTGCAGCAATAACCTCCCTTTTTCCTCCCGTGGCTCTGCAGGTAAGAGCAGTACACCCCCTGCCTTCTGATCACCCTCATTGCTTCAAACCCACCGGGTCCTGAGGTTGCCCCCCTCCTTCTTATCCATCTGGGCAAGTGGCCTGGGGTTTGCTCTGGGCACTTGCACAGAAATGAAGGGCTGGATGTGGAGTCACTCCCAAGTCCTCAGTCCCAAGAAGGAGAAGAGAGGCGGAGAGGGGCAACTCGTTAGTCCCATCTAAGAGCCCTTCTGAAATAAACCTAGGGAAGCGGGTCCATATTTTTCCAATGACATTTTTACGAGCGTCCCCTGGAAAACTTAGGTTCGTCTGTTCGCAACACGGATCCTGATGTCTTTTTAATATTTGCAACGGGTGATTTAAAAAAAATCTGCATAAGCTAAAAAGGTGCCAGCATGCTCTTGGGTAATTTAAAGCCGTTTAACCCTCTGAACCCGTCCTGACAGCCAAGAACTGGTCTTTATTACAGACTGGGACTTTCTGGTCGTGTGAACTTTCTCCGAGTTGCTAGGACAGCAAAAATGCTTGTCTTGCACTGGGAAAAGCGCAGGCTCAACACTAGTCCCACCAACAGACGTAACAAAGTTATTGGAAAATACTCACACTTGTCATTGCACCCCCCAAAAAGAGCTCGTCTAACTGCGTGCGGGTGATTTGCAATGTCTAGAGGGAGCGATACATCGACACTCCCGATGTGCGTGTGTACGGGCACACGCGATGCTAGTTTGACACAAGTTGTCCGGAGAGCATCATCTGCTCCTGAAATTACTATTAGACAAATTACTCTCACAGGAAGTTTGCTTATCAAATCCCAATAGTGACTTGATAAACATCATGTTCTGGCAAACGTTTCCAATGGCCTTTTCCAACGGGGTTAGGAGTCAGTTTTACACTCAGCCACGAACTTGCTACCTCTGCTCATGCTGAAGGACCGGCTTGTTACTAGCAGATACGCCGAATTACCTTAGCAAGCACCGCGCTGCCTCGGAATAGCCTCCTGACCAAAGGGTCTGAAAAGTCCTCAGGCTGCTTTAACTTGAGAAGAGGTGATAAACTGTCCTGGAAACTTTGCTTGACAAGCTCGCCTTTCTGGGTGTCTTGCTTGCAGCTTTACCCAAACCTGATCGAGATCGCAGGGCCCCGTCCTATGCATTTTCTAGGGTAAATCTAAACCTCGGGTGCCGTGTAGTCCCCGACTTCAGAGATCAGGAAGAGAAAACTGGCAGATGATAACCTGAGCATGTGAAACCATCCCCTCCCCCCAACAGGGTCTTTTCAGTCATTTCGGAATATTGCCTCCTAAATGACCTGCAGAAACTGGTCTTCTCTTTCCCTCCTCCCTCTTGCTCCGGGTTAAAGGAGTGAGTCATGTCTCTGAGCAAGTGTGGGCTAGTGCAAGGGGCAGGCTGATGGCCCCGTGCAAAATGGGACCCAACTTTATAGGTAGTCCCTTCTTTCCCCCTTCTCCTTCTTCCCTGCCTCTACTTCTCCATGTCCATTAGATGTTTCTTGCTCACTCCAGAAGTGGTTAAGTAATTGCCAGCATCGTTCCCTATCCAACTGGCGCACAGTCAAGTTGATTTTTTTTCCAGCCTAGTGACCCAGCCTTTCAGCCCCACCTCGAGGGAAGGCAGGGGAGAATACAACAGTTTCTGTAGGTGCGGGGGCTTTGTCCCGCACCCCTGAGATCACAACCTCTTGAGAGAGGGGGGCCGGGCCCTCGCCTGTCCTACCCAGAGAAATCCAGTGCCATTAGCCCTAAAAATGACAAAACGACAGTGGCTGGGATTTGTTTGGATCAGGGCAGCTGGGCCAGAGCACAGCTTTTGCAAACAACAGCGCTGGGCAGGGAAACTAGGAGAACAAAACTGTCAGGATCACTGAGGCAAACTCCTCCATGATTTAAGACTCCTCCAAGCACCCCACTAGAAAAGTTGCTATCATCATCAGTTAGATGCTACTGAACTCGTCATGTTTTTCCTGTTCAAATAATAGAATATAGCGTGCAATAGGCAAGGTATATAATGCAGGATGCAACATATACCGTGAGCTACATAATATATATATTATCGTAATGTGTGTGATCCTATATAGAGATAAATGCGTACATGTAGTAAACACATATATTATACACGTGATTGAGATTTATATGTTGCATGCGTGTGTTTCTAGGAGGAACAAGAAACACACTGGGAATGTAGTGCATACAGTTATGAATACATATAAAGAAAGTCGTTTTAACATAAAATATAGCCGTGTTCAGTAACAGCTTCGGAAGCGGTTTCAGAGCAGAGCATGTATTTAACATAATATCAATAAATATTTGTTATTCTTTCTGCCCTTTAAAGGGCCCTCCGATCAATCGGGGGTTTCTTTTAGTTAATCAGAGAACTAATTACGAATGCGAAGTTCATACTTTTAAACGTGCCAAACCAAAGTGTTGGGCTTTGATATTTATAAAGGAAATTAACATTTTCGGATTCTTGTTATGTGACTTAGAGTGAAACTCTTTTCACTTTTTTTTTTGGTCCACATGAACTAAATAGGCGATAACCATTTTAACATTTTAATCCACGCCTTAATTAACCCAAATCTGAAGATCAAGATTTGGTTCAGTACTCAGTTCTCTCCCTCCTCCTCACCCCCCCCCCCCCCCCC
>NW_017729032.1:159224821-159227504 GCF_001723915.1 Gavialis gangeticus | reverse complement strand
CCCCCCCCCCCCCCCCCCCCCGTGATTAATTCAGAGACTGTAATCATCGACATTGTACATCAAACCTTTCTGGTCCTGCTACCGACTCCTGTAGATTTTTATTGGTTTACATGAAAGCGAGTAAACATATTTCAGAGGATGCCCTTTCAATCTGCCTCCATTTTCACAGCACATAATTCCAAGGACAATTTGTTTTAATAATAAGAATGGATGCAGTGTTAATGGTTTTCAATTTGTGTTTTCTTTTAAAAAAAAAACATTAAATATTTATAAGTATCGATCGAGGGTTTCAGGATTTTACAGACGTCTTAACACATTTCATAGATGGGATTTTTTTTTTAATTTAGAAACCTGCGCGGTATTCTCTTTTATGCTGTTTATTGATTTAAGCAACGCCGGTGTCTCAAATGAGGGGCTAATAGATTTTCATTAAAATAGGCTCTCTTAATCCTGATTGTGAATGGAGATGATTGATCCGTCCAGCACACTACACATCTATAATATTAATAAAAGACATTATCATGGCAGGGCTTGCTTTTCCGTCATCCCCCCTCTTCCTCCCCCCACCCCAACTTAAAGATTTATTTTGGGCCCATAAAAATGGTCCACAGGAGGGAAATGCAAGGGGATGAATACATTTTTATATTAGAACATGTTTTGTTGGTAGTTTCAGTGGAAAGATTTTTTTAAAAAAAAACGTCCAATCTACTGTGGCAACACATGGTGAAAATTAAAGTGCTTCCTCGCAAATCTAATCTTAAAACATTTATGTTGAGCTTTATTTTTAGAAAAACATGTTAAAAGGAGAGCAAAACAACATTAGATGAAAAGTAAAATAAAGAACAATTTAATGGCAATAGCTTAAACTAACAATAGGTTACTTTCCAGGCTGAGTCTGCTGGAGAGATATCATACCTGAGGAACATATTAAGAAGCTTTCTAGACAGGAATTTCTACCGTAATTAAAAGAGTGTGACATAAATTTTAAGGATGTAAGTTCGTCTTTTTTCCCCCGATTTCTAAAGGAAGCCAGAAGAGGGGGGAAAGAATTAATTAAAAAAAAAAAAAAGACACTCGTGTACTCAATTTTTTCTCTCATTATCCACACACACACACACACACCCACACACACACACACACACATGCATGCACACACACGCTTCATTTTGTTACATTTTTCTGGCTATGTTCAGGATTCATACAGTCTTTGCAAGGCAACGTAGGTGTGTTCAGATCCATCCCTCCCGTTAGTGCTCCTCTTCAAAGCAAAATACTAAAGTAATAGCCATCACCAATAGCCCTTGTGTGTAATTAATTATAATGGACTAGCCGGCTCTAATAGGCGATTTGTCCTATTGCCTTCAGTAAGACCAGTTGCCTTGAATAAACCGAGCAGGATTTGACAGAGCCTGGCATAAAATCTGCAAGGAAAAAAAAAGTTTGGGGCTGCAAAGTTTGTACTGATTTAGCAGCACAAATTACACAGACCATTGTTTGACTTCTCCAATAATGTGCTGGGGACGCTGCAATTTTGGACTGTAATAATGATTAATAAGTCAAAAGGGCATATTTTTCTTTTATGGTATGCAGTGCTCCAGGGAATAGTCCCTGTATGTCTTTAGAAACGAAGTAGGAATATTTACACACATGTAAGGAATTAGCAACAGCACAAAAAGAGGGAAAGAGAGAGAAAAACCCCAAAACAAAACATGCGAAAAGTCCAGCGACCTATTAAATTTTTTCCAATGATTTCCCAATGAGTCTTTCAATGAACTGCTACATTTTCCCAATTCACAAGGAAGATTTATGGGATTATTAAGATTTCGAGTGGAAATATTATACAGTGGAAGTTTATCGTCTCTCCGGGATTGTCCACCATTTGATATCAATTTCCAGATGTTGTGATCTTTTTCGGGGGAAAAAATAATTGAGTCTATTAACTTCTTCCCCACAGAAGAGAAGGTTTTTATTTATTTATTCTGTCAAATAGACAACTGTCTTGTTTGGTTTGGGGGTTTTTTTATTATTTTTTTTTACCTTCCTCGCTGGAGTGAAGCCGTTGAAACAGAGCCAACTTAAATCAAACAGTGGGTTAATATGCAAGGGAAGGGGGGAATAATTTCATTTAGAAGTGTATGATGAGCAGCAGCCCGTGGGTTTCCCTGTGTTTTTACCCGGCGGTGGCTTTGGAAAACACAGCAGAAGATGACCCCTGCTGTGTGCGTTTCCTTGGCTCTAGGTGGGTGTCCACAGGCACAAAACCATGCACCCAATACTGTGGCCTTTGTGTTCATTGATCAGTCCGGAGACTGGACCCCTCTGTCCAGAGTGTTTCAAGCGATCCTAAGTCTTGTCCAAGCGGTTCGTGCTCCACCTCTGCAGCAGGCGCCTCCATGCAGGGGTTGTGCGCGCAGGGGCAAGGGAGCACCCGCTTGGGCAGGGGGCAGGGAAGCAGGGATGGTGCCAGCTGCGGTCGACTGGGCAGGCAAAAGGGGAGGGAGGATCCCCGCCTTTGTCTGGATCCTGAAGCCCGAAGTGGATCCCTCTCCCACCGGGCAGGAGATAAAAAGGCGATGGGAGCCCCCCTCTGCCCCTGCCTGAAGCTCTAATTGGGAGGCTGGGGCTCCATCTGCAAGCAGTGGGCTCCTGCTATGGGCGAGGCTGGCCAGGCAGGGCTGGCTGG
>NW_017729032.1:159219314-159219821 GCF_001723915.1 Gavialis gangeticus | reverse complement strand
CCGGGAGGGCTGTGTGGCTGATTCCCCTGGGCCCCCCCCCCCCCCCCCTCCCCACTGCACAGCCTCCTGGCCTGAGGCGAAGCTCAGGGCTAGAAGAACAGCTCGACCTGGCTGGACAGCAGCCAGCCGCCCACCTTGGTGAGGAGGGAGACCCTGAAAGCACCAAAGCGGGGGAGAGGGGGGCAGCCGCATGCTAATGGCAGCACCCATGCTGGGGGCAAGGCAGGAAGCGGAGTCTTTCCTTGGCCCTCGTGTCACGTCCAGACACACTGCAGGGAGGGCAGCCTCTGCCAGCTGCTTTCCAGCGGTTCCAGCGTGAAACCATCTTCCAGTCCTTAAAGACTCAGGATCACACTGGGAGGTGGGGGACCTGCAGCCTAAGCCGGGCCAAGTGCATGCAGCCGGGCGGCTATGGGCAGACAGCCCCTGGCTTTGCACCATGCTGATCACCCACCCCCCCAACACACACACACACACACACACACACACACACACACACACACACAC
>NW_017729032.1:159209971-159219232 GCF_001723915.1 Gavialis gangeticus | reverse complement strand
CACCATATCCCCCTGGCAAAGCGAGTCCAGATGAGCCAGCCTGTTCTTCCTCTTCCCCAGAGGAGAGGGCCTAGCCCGGAGAGCCTGAAGTCAGGAAGGGAGGATAAAGCTGCAGCCCCTTAGAGACTCATTGACTCAAAGGGGCCTAAGCTTCCTCCGGAAAGCCACGGGTCATTGCCATGAGCCACCCCTCCCCCCCTCTGATGGACCCATGGTGTGATGGAGCTGCTGGGCAGCCTGGGGTAGAGGTCTGGGCACACGTTACATGTCGCAATTCAGGGAAGAGGAGGAAAAGGACAGACGTGTAGGTTGGACGGGGGGCAATTTAACCCGCGCTAAAATCCAGGACATTGTTCCCAATGCCAGATGCTAGGATCAGACGACCCCGTGATGCCAGACTCCCCAGATGGCAGCTAAGCTTTCCAGTGCCATGTGGGACAGAGGCTCGGAGAAAGGCTCTCCTGGGATCACTCTCCTCTGAGATCCGGGCAGGCAGTGCTCACCCGCAGCAAGGTTGCTGAGCCCCTTCTCCCCACAAAGGCTCCACGGTTGCTCTGCGCCACGGGTGACCACTTATCCTAAGAAACTGGAGAGCGACTGGTCCAGGGACAAGCAACTCTACAAATAACTGGCCCAGCGATGAAATGTCATCCAAAAGATTAGGTGGTGTGCTGGGCTTCAACATCGCTGCCCCACAAAACAGGGGGTTTCAGAGGAGGTGGGAAAGCAGAGGGCTAGCATTGCACAGCTTATCTTACCTCGCCTCGGGTTTCGCAAGCCAGTTAAAAAGCAAAGCCTCCTGGTTGATATTTTGACAGTCAAATGGAAAATACTTAACAGGGGTAAAGTTTTGAAGTATGAGGCTGGCAGTGCTCCCTAAAATTATATTGTCCTCCCTGCTGCTTCAAAATTGGACCCAGGACCTTGTAACCTTTGCCTAGGTCTTTATCTGCTGCCTTTCTGATGGCAAAAGACCCCCTCAATTGTACCGTTTTACCCCAGTCAACTAAGCAAGTGCTGGTAGGATGAAATCCATGAAGTGCACGCATACCAGCTCTCTGGCTCAAGAAGGCTGTTTCTTCCAGGTTGTAAAGGCCTGCAAATTAAATACCAATTACTGGAGGCAGTAAAATGCTTTTTTTTTATTGCATGAAATCTACTCACACCAGCAAAGAATAGTCGTTTTATTTTCGGGAGGGGTGGAGGTGGGGATCACTGAAGATCTGTATTGGAAAATGGACAGGTCTTGAATGGAACCAGAATGGGGACAAGGTTTCCTGGCGTCAGAAGGGAGGTGGTGTTATGCAGAGGTGGTTATAGCAGGGATTATGAGAGGTGAGGGGCAGAGAGCAGAGAACAGCAGCCCTGTATAGGAGCGAATAACTAGTGTGATAGAGACCGTCGGTTCTCAAGACTGGAGTGTTTCAACCCCCTGAACAAGTGGGGCTCCAAAGGTCTGGTGGTGGCTGGAAGCGGGAAGGTCTGCCTGCACCGTGCTCCAGATGGAGCACACCCCTCCTGCCAAAGGGCTCCTCCCTTTCTGCACCTTGGAGAAGAAAGGGTTACAGAAGCCCTGCCTTTTGAACATCAAAAAAAGGACTGCTCCTTTCATTCCTCTCCCACCGGCTTCCCTGGAAGGGGGCTGGGGGTGGTGTTGGTTTGGGGATTTTTCTAGGGTTGCCCCCAAAATGAACCATGCAGGGATCAAACAGGCAGTCCTCTGATCCAGGCTGCCAATCGCCAAAGCCTGACCCTGGCTAACGGACTGCTGGGTTCAGTGCGTGGATGGGAGAAACTTTCAGAAAGCAAATACGACTGGCAAGGGGACCGAAAGGGGAAAGCTTAACCCAGGTGCAACTGAAGGCTCTGCTTATGGGGGGGTCTGTCCTCTATTATAACCCGTCTGTACGTGAGAGAGAGAAGGAAGGAAGGAAAGAGAAGGGAAGGGAAAGTGCACTTGGGCACATGGCAGGAGCTAGACTAAGCGGTACAACAGAGAACTTTGCTCTAAAACATTAAGCCCTTACTTTCTCCTCTAAGGAGCTCCACTATTATCCCAGATTCATCATTTCGGCCAGTGTTTCTGGAGCCTTGCACACCCGCTCTGCGGCTTCTCCCTGTCCCACCCCGTTTCCAATGCTGCTCGGAAGTTTTTCTATGGGGCAGCCGGGCAGGTGTTGCCCAGTACAAATACTGGGCGCGTCTCACATTATACCACTGCGCGGGAGCTGATGTTTGTCGAGTGTCAACATTTTCTGAAAGGATGGACTTCAGTTTTTCCTTCCCCCAGTGATAGAAGCAATCTGAGGATTTCAACTTGCTAGCGTGACCCCAGCTTCATTTAACTATTTTTTTTGTCTTCTTTTTTGTTACTGCCTAACACGTAATACGCAGAGCCAGCCTGCTGCAACAAAAGAGATCTCCCAGGCTAATTGTGTGCAAGAGAGGACGGGCTCTCTGTAGATGAACCGGTCTTAGAAATGCTGGCAGAGCAGACTCGCCTAGACTTAGAAACACGGAGCAAATTGAAACGATGCCATGTGTTTCAAAGGGTCCTTTCTCTTGCCACCCAAGTTTGAAACTTTCAAAACAATCAGTTTAAGGATGGTCTATTTTTGTTTGCACATGAATTTCTGTTATTAAAAGAACGCCACAGGCAGGGGATTTGGGTTATGATTATGCACTCCGTGAATGACAACATTAGGCAATGTGGCCTCGTTAAAATGAATAATTGCTCTAATATTGGCTTCATGTTATGGAGCTACTTGAGCAGGCGATGCTTATGTCCCAGCATGATTTTAAAGCATCAAAACTGACAGTGTGGGATGACGAAAATGATGGCTCTGAATAGGATCCCCTGAAGTAAAGCAGGAGTTGCAGGAGAGCTCAGTGCTGATGGATTGTTCTTGGACGGGGGAGGCGGGGAGGAGGTGCTCAGGCCATTACACTCTTTAAAAAAAAGTTAAAAAGGAATTAAAACGCGTTTGGGAGCAATGCCTTTTCATGCAACGTGCAAAAACTTTTCATGAAACTTGTAATAGCCGCTTACTCAGATTGCTGCTGTCTTTGGGGGAAGACAAAAACATCAACCCCCTCGTTTCAGAAAATGCAAGAAGCATGGGGGTAGGATAGGGAGCGGGGAAGGACGATTTCTGAACAGGAGCCAGTAGCTTCATAGCAAAGATAGAGTCAAAAGCGTCATGGGGAGAACTAAATATCCAGGAAAGGATGTTTCTTTTGGAGTCACCTTGCTACTGGGTGATGTTAGTGTTTTAGGTGTCTGTAACACTGCTTTAGACAAGGCAAGAAAGAGCGAGGCATGTGCCCATGTATCTGCGAGCAGGTTCTTTGAGAGATATTTTCTATTAGACCAACTAAATAGTTGGGGAAATTGTTCTTTGCAAACTTTCGGGCACACCCCCCCTTCTTCAGCTGTGTATCAGAGAGGCACTGAGCCATTCCCAGAGTCCGATCCTAAAATCAGTGGGCATTTTGGCACTGGCTTCAGTAGCAGTGTATCCAGGTCTACACCGGGTCTTCTCTGCTTTCTCCTCTCTCCCGAAACACAGATCGGAGGCGCCTTTTCCCAACTGAACAATTTCCCCCCTGTCCGCTGGGGCAATAAATGGCAGAGCAGTTGTTGTGCGCTTGGTTGGGTCACAATGCCCGTGTTGTTGGGCCAGCCTGTTTAGACAGGGCATTGCAGAAATAGTTGTGGTCGCTCTTTATCAACTCCAAGGAAACTGAGGCCGCAGTTTGTGCTGGTAGCTCCCTCCCTCCTAGTTAATCCTTCTTGATGGCATTACATCCGGAACTATGAGAAAAATGTAGGAAGTAAAATCCAGCAGTTCCTAACATAATCAGGTCAGTATCTTGGGTGGAAAGGGAGTGGGGGGAGTTAAAAAAGAGAATTGAAAAAACAGGGAAATGTGTATAGATGGGTATGTATAAGTGTGTAAGTGTATAAGTGGGCATGTATACGTCTGTAGGTATGTAATAAGTGTGTAATAAATGTATGTAATAATGTAATACCTGAGTGGCACTACTTCCCAGCCAAGTGCAGTGGTACACAGTAGGTAGGTATCTGTTCCCTGGTGTAGCACTCCTCTAGGAAGGTCTATAGGCACAAGCATCCCCCGCTTTGGAAATGTCAGGGGATTCCTGCTTTTTGTTTAAAAACTGGCTGTCTGCAGGCTCTCCTGAGTTCCTCTGGGTACTGTGAGCAGCTGTAGAAAGCTGTAAGGCTAGCCAACAGACCTTGTAGCCCCCACAGATGTCAATTAGTTTCTCTCGGGCTTCCTTTGGATTCACTGGGGTCTTGAGACCTCCATGTGCTGACTTATTTGTAAAGCATGAGTTATTCAGTAACTCCATGTTATTAATTAGAAGATTATCAGCTCTCGGTGGTGAGCTTGTCTGCTGTAGGGAAGGTCCAAGGAGACTCTAGCCTAGAGCAGGGGTAAGGAGAGTGTCAATTGGTTGCCATTGGTGGGACAGTCCTGCTTTCTGCATTAAGGAGCAACTGGCGGGGATAGGAAAGGCTGCAGGGATCCTGAGTGCTTTTCCAGACTTGGGTAACCCAGAAAGCAGCTTGTTGCAGCTGCACAACTAGATGGGTAGGGGTTGGCCAGCTGTTCATGGAGCCAAGCCCAGGGAGAGAGGCCAAAGGTCCCATGCAGACTGCAAAGAGCTAGTGTCAGGTTTTAGGAGAAAAAAAACTGCATTAAACCCTTTTGGCAACCACCAAAAGACAAGAAGCTGGGTGCTAAAAGGAGAAAGGGAACTGCTAAGTACATTGCCTCTAGACACCGTTGCTTTTTAAATGAGTTAAACTGACTAGACTCCTCTGGGAATACATTTTAAAGGAGGCAAAATCTGAGTGCATGTCTAATTTGCCTAATTTTCTTTATCCTATATATTTTTGGTTCCTCTCTGTATTAATACATCCTCAGCGAATTTATGGCAGAGAAACTCATATCAGCAGAAGTCACTGCTTCATATAAGCACTAGTCACAGTGAGAAGATCCTTGCCTGCGTTGACACTATGGCTCTCCTCACTGTGCCTAGCTATCAAATTCAAGGGAAGAGGCTGTGAAAGGAAATAAGGGCAGCCTCAGACCCCGCCCTCCGTTTAAATACTTGTCTCTGAAAGCTCTCTACACAGCTTAGTGTCAAAGGTATGATATTTAGCTGTCCATCCAAACTCTTGCAAGGGAACAGGAAGCATAGAGGGCAGCCCTGCAAGATCACAAAGGAACTGAAAGGTGCATACAACTGAAACAATAGGAGTTTGGAGAGAAGGTTACCCTCCAGCTGAGGCTACCAAACTTGACTGAGATCCCAGTTCATATCTTGACTTCTGCAGAGTTCCTCTGTGATTTCAGTTGCTCCTTGCCTCTATTCCCTATTTGCAAAATGAGGAAGATGATAATAGACCTTTTCTCTCTGTTCCTCCCTCTGTACTGTCTACTTAAACTGTAGGCTATTCAGGGGCTATGTCTGTGTGTTTGTTGTCTTCACCACTCAGCAGTCCCATTTTCCTCCTAGTGTCCCTAGGCCATTATTGCTATGAAACAATAAGTTTAAAAAGTGTTGTCTTTTCTCTGTCTCCAACCCCACTATTTACCAAATTTTCATCTCATACACCACGACTAAGCAAGTATCATTATAGCCTCTCTGCCAGGTGTCTGCCCTCCTTGTCAGCATACAAATAAGTACATTATAACAAAACATTACCAGTTCTTATTGGCAAGCAGATTGACCCAACTGAGCTGTTCTGATGGGTGGCTTTCCCTGAATGACTGGTAATCTTAAAATAAAGTTTGCCCAGCTACTTGTCCAAAGTATGAAACACTGGATAGATGTGAATGTTAATAGGACTGTTGAAGAACAGTTCAAGAAATAAGATAACCAGTCAAGAGAGAACAAGAGAGAATCCTTATGACTGGGTGATGATGAGGCAGGTGTCTTTTTTCTTCTGGGCATTCACAGGAACCTGTAGCATTTTAATAGGACATAAGGGATATTTTCTGCTGATATTACATGGCCTCTTCCTTCTCCACTAAGACATTGATCTTGCAAGGGGGTATATTTACATAGACCCTTTTGGCCTTCTGTTGAATCTTATCAAAGCAAAGGGGTTTCTACACAGCATGCAGATTCCTGAGCAGGGTGCAGTATCTTAAGACTATATTTTTAAAATGCATCTTCCTTATCAGACATGACTGGGCATAATGGAGCCCACATTTTAAAGGATGGCCAATGATTTCTGAAAACTCAATTTTAGACACATTAGCCAGATTAAAAGAGGTGCTATGCACCCTCCAGTCTTATTGACTTCAAGTAGTGTTATAAGATGTCCACACTTATGAACCAGAGACCCATGATGTTTCATGTCAGACACCCAAAAGATGAGGCTTCTAAAATTTGGGAACACCTTTAAAAATGTGAGGCTAATATTTTAAATTTAGGCAAAGGCAGATTATAATTCAGAAGATTATTGGGAAATAATATTAACTGTTAACTGTGAGGGAGGGTTTAGGCTTATGCACACATTTAATTTTAGGCACTTTGAGTCACTTCCATTGATTTCCATGAAATTATACATAGTATATAAGCTTGAATATGTGCATAATTGGGACACATAGATTTTCTCATAGCCTTCTAAGAGTGAAGTGTAATGGAGGATGCTGCACAGGGTAAGTTTCTTTTACTAAGCTTTTAGATTTTGCTCAGATGTTTGCTTTTCCAAAAGCATACACATTTAATTAATTTTAAAAAATAACTTACTAGCAACAGCCTTTAAAGATTTTGCTGATGCCTGTTCCTTACGTTCTATAATTGACATTATCCCTTTTGCTATTTTTGTTCTGTTTTAAATAAAAGTTATGTAAACTTTCAATTTATTACACTTTCTAAAATGACTTTTAATGAAATGTTTGTTTTCCAAGAAAATGTAGATAAACAACTCCTAAGTCTAAACTCCAATTTAAGACAGTTTTTAATAGGTATTTCCTTAAGTTTTTTTTAGTTAAAGAATTGAACAACCAGTTCCTTCAAACTTTCAAAACCTTTCTATCTTCAGGTTCGATGAAGAATATGCAGTTGGTATATTGGTGTGATTTTTATGGTGTTCAGGTTACAGAGCAGAGATCAAAATTTGGTCTCTTAATAGCAAGTCATCTTCAACATTAAGAATGAATAAACAAGTAACTCTCCAAAATGATCATCAGGAATTCAGAAATTATTGCTAAATTAATTGCTAGATGCTAGGGCACTGAGGGGTGCCACAACATCCTTTGAAGAGTTCAACAAGGTGTGAGGAGATAAGCAGATAAATGCAGCCTGCCTGGCTGTTCCCCTACCCACACTGCCCAACCCATCTGCAAGGACATAAGCACCATAATAAATAAGTCAGTTTTTTTTTTAAATGGTGTGCCTCAATTCACAAAAGTTAAGTAGCATGCCCATGAGTCTGAAAAAAAGTTGAGAACCACTGGAATATTTTCTTAATCAGTAAAAATTATACCTTTGCAAATATACAAACTATATCCTGTTCTTTTTGTCTCCATTGATCATGTCACCAGTATGAAACTAAGTTCACCAGGGGGGAAAATCAATATTTTCTGGAAAACACATATCAAATTTAGAAATCTCTCTAATCCTACCCTTCAAAAGGAACAAAATCAGGAAGGATTACAAAGAAGCATGACATTTTAAAAAGCAGGGTAGAAAAGGACTTCAAGAAGTTGTCTAGCCCCCTTGAGACTGCCTATGATATTCATGAATTACATAGCAATGGGATCTGAAAATCATAACTCACAACTAGTAATGGTCCTGGATCAAACTCTGGACTTAACCCTTCTCCCCACTTACAGAGGAGAAGGGTTTCATAACCAGAACCCAGAAACAAAACCAAATGTCAAAGCAGACAGTAAAGAAGCCACATCCAGACTTCCAAGTCAGCTCCTCAATCTGCAACTGTCTCAAAAGTAAGAAGCAGCAGACTCTTTTACTGCACTTGGGATGCCCAGGAGTCTTAAATGGGAAGCAAAGAGTGCTAAAACCTCCAAGGTAGACAAGGTTCTTTGGTAAGATGTGATATCTTTTATTAGACCAACTAAAGGGTTAGAAAAATTGTTCTTTGCAAGCTTTTGGGCACAAATGCCCTTCTTCAAGAATAGGGAAACAGCCCTAAAGCCTCCAAGTACTTTTTAAAATTCCTACCAGGTGTCTATTGGCACCTTTAGGCACCTAGATTTCTTTACTCTGTTCTTAAGTGATTTGGACTTCCATCTGCACACCCCCCCCCCTTCCCCAGTTCTCCTCTTTCTGTGAGCAGATATACCTGCTGTAGGAAGAGAAGGAAGTCAGTGTCAATGAGGACATCAGTGAAGGTGCAGCCACTAAGACGAGAAGAGAAAAACATGCCCCTCTCCAAAATTCTTGCAATTCTGTCTGTGTTCTTCTCCGTGAAGCTATTGGACTAGTTCCTAACCCTAGAGGTGTGCTCTACACACTAGTCGAAGGGAGTAACTGGTCTAATGAGCCTTCTGGCTGCTTCCAGTGGACAAAGAGAAGCAAGCTTTATGGATGCAGGTGAGCAGGGAGGCTGAGCAGCTACACTGCAGCTATACTGCACCTGGTTTGTATCTGGCACAGCTTGCACTCCCTGATATAGTGTTCTTGCTCTCAAGAAAAAGTCAGCTCAAAACCCTGGACTCAAACATGTTCTGAATTAGAGCTAAACTTCCAGGCTTGAATATTTATAAAGTTCTTCTATCACAGAGAAGGGCATTATGTATTCTCTCTTTTGAAATGTGAATGGATTCCAATTTGAATCATAGAAAACGATCCCAGGTAGCACATCACAAAGGATGTCTGACTACACGTGTTAACAGTAACAATTGATAATAAGCATCATTTGCAATTGTTACACCTCTACCAATGATGAACTTTTCTTTGAAAGGGCAATAATACTAGGAGCTGTTATTTTCCTGATAGGACCAAGATGTTGGGACTATGGTGAAAAGTAGGTAAGACACAGTACAAGACAGACCTACCAAGCCAAAACCATTACTGAGCTTTTTCAGCAATATTTTCCATGCACAGGAGAAAAAAAAAGCATAAAGACCTGTGTCCTAACAAGAGGTGCCATGCTACAGAAGATGTCATACTGAAGCCCCAGCAGTAAAACTAAGAGGTTATTTCCGGATGTTAGGTCCCCAGACCATTGCATCCCCATCAAGAAACAAGCAAACA
>NW_017729032.1:159179623-159204971 GCF_001723915.1 Gavialis gangeticus | reverse complement strand
CAAGAATTCCCCAGACCATTGCATCCCCATCAAGAAACAAGCAAACAAACCAACCAAAAAAAAGACTTCAGACCTTGGATGTAAAATAAACAAGGATACCAGCTCAGGAAACTGTGGTGCACTGAGATCCAGATAATTAGCTTTAGCACAACTGCGCTGACCTTTCATGAAGACAGGACCCAGAACCCTCAACCCTGCTTAAAACATTGAGGAGGCAACAAGATAGAAAAGGGCCTGCAAAAAAACACCAAGGATCACCTAGTTCATTAGTAAGGCACACTGCGTAAACCAGATATTAGGACATGGTTCTCAAAGTGACATTTACTGACTGTCTTCCAGTTCACTAAAAGCACCAATGAGACCAAATGTTATATAGAAAGTTTCCTGCTAAAAACAACATACTGTCCCCCTGAATGGGGAAGGGATAAGAACTGATTGGTCCTGTGACATCTACGCGGAGCACATCACGGGCCATCGCCAATACACCAACCCCACCAGACCAACCGCCACCGGACCAGGCCCAGAGGGGACTGCCTGAATCCCCCCAGCACCTGATGGACTCCGAGAGGAATCTTCAATGATGGACCACTCCCCTCCACCCAAAGAGGACCCCCCGCGATCAGACTCTATAAGACTAACTTCTTCCACCTACCCCCTCCACCATTGTGGACCATTATACGAGTTTGTGTGCATCTGTCTTCTTATGTCTCAGCATCATGACCCCCCTCCCTCCACTTCCTCCACCCCGTCCCCCCACCCTCAGGTTTAGTTGGCTAACATTGTACTTTCTGTAACCTAGTTCCATTCTCTTCCTCACCCCCTTCCCTTTTATGTTAGTTCCTCGCTCGGGCACTCTGTATTTCCCTTATGGCTTTGTCATCCTTCAGTTCATGACTCATAACATTTACGAATAAAATTCTATCCATTGTGCCAGTAGGAGGAATTCAACCACTTTCAAAATCAGACCTACCATGCTTGTAAACTGTGTTAAAGGAGTTTGAAGTCCATAAAGTCAACGGTAAAATCTGAATGATTTTTGCACATTAATTGTACATATGTGTGTGTTTAGTGTCTGGTATGTGTTTTTGTTTTGTTTTTGGTAACACAACCTTAACTCCAGACATGTAACTAAGCTGCATTTACATGTAATTACGGTGGATTTCTGTATAAAATTGAACATACATCCTAGCCTATTACATCCCCACTACTATAATATCATGTCACAAAGCTGAAAGGCTAGTTGGTGATGATGTAATTACAGTGGGGCAGAACATACCACTGGCAGAAATCAAAGAGGAAATCTAGATAAGGCTTCTGATGCCTGTTTTTAGCTAGTTGCTAACTTTTTTGGATGAAAGTTTTAAAAGAGAAGTTTGTGATATGACTGAAATTAAGTGTTCAATTACTATAGAATCTACACCTTGCAGGTTAATTTTGGGGTACAGGCAGGCAGACGTAAATGCCAAGTGTATTGCTGTGAAAGAATACTGGTATAAACTGTTACGCTGCAACTGTTACATCCCCGTGATTCTGTAGCAGTACAAGTGTAACAAAACAGCTCCAACTTTAATCCTGCTTTACCATGGGTCACAGTTAGGGTGATTATCATGCAGATGTAACAGTTACAGCGTAACAAGCTGCTGCATACTGCCTTGCAGCTCTCTTTCCCCTTTTAAAGGTGGATAGTCCATACCCTCAGTGTCTAAATCCATCCCTTGTGCTTGAATTAAGGCTATGAGTCTGCAATCTAAAATGTATGAAGACATCTGGGCTCACCTACACCCCGCTCTCATTTGAAGGAATATTAACAGAAGCAGTTTCTGCAAAAAAAAAATTTATATCACAGCATTGGAAACAACGACAGTTGCTGGGAGCTAAGCCCTTTTGAAAATTCAGCCATTCAAGTACAGTTGCAGTTTTCAACTTTTCCAAACCTCCAACTGTGCATCCAAATTAATTGTATATTTTAATTTAAAAGGACAAATCTTAGGTCTATCAAAGTCAATGTCAATGCTACAATAAGACCAGAATTTGTCCCTGAATCAATCATAGTAAAACTCTGTAGCATAATACATCCTCAGTTTCCTCCAAGTTAAATTACTGGTCAATGGGCTTGGTTTGAGGGGTTTTTTTCTTTTCACTGTTTGTATTTAAATATTTGGCCTTTTGGCAAGTAGTTATTTATTTGCATTTTAAACATGGTTTACAAATAACATGGAATTCTGACTCCATGGAAATCAGCAACAAAACTCAATTGAGCTTCCTGGGACCAGAATTTCACTCCTAATTTGTTTGTTTTTGATTATTATTATTATTGTTTCAGAACGATGAGGTTTTTCAGAAAGGAGAGGATTTGAGAGCATTGGCACACTTGGGTAGGCTGATGGTAGACCTGCTTGATTATCATTTCTTATTGATTTATATGGCAACATTTGATTTTCCTATACATGTACATTTAAAAAAGCTGGTGCATTGACCTCAATGGAAATCCTTATGAGCCCATATTTACTCATATACATATTTATGTGGACTGTGGCCTAAGGCAGCTAGTGAAAAGATTTAAGTTTGTAAAAGTCAGACAGACACTGTTAATATCAACCATTCCTTGCTGGAGTTACAAAATAGATAGCCATAACCAACAATTAAAGCAATGGTGTTACAGGCACCGAGAACCATAAGAGATTCAGCCCAATAAGAAAGCAAGCTCCACCTCATTATTTCAGGCACAAATAAGTAATTGTGTTGTGGCTGAAAAAAAACACACACAAACTCAAACACACAAATTTTAGGCACACAAATTTTAGGTATTTTCTGAAAATGCAGTCCCGGTCAATAGCAGAAATAGGATTAGGCTACAGCTGTGCCTGTGCCTGACTCCCAATCCTCTATTACATTCAATAGAGAAGATGAAAATACAGTGCCTCCACTTCAGTATGACCTTCTCTGCTTTTCTTGCTTAACAGAGATTTGTTTTGACTGTTGAGAGCAGAAAAATAAACCCAAGCAGGTGCACAAGAATTGGCCAGTCTCAATGTGCTTGGTTATGCATGGATAGGCTAACAAAAGAGAAATAATTTGCTAAAAAGACTTGATAGCAAATGTTTTTGTATTAGATCATATGTACTTAATAATTATCTTTGGTCCAAGTAACTGGAAGCAGTTTGGAGGTGAGCAGCTGAGCCTGAAAAATGAGAAAATGAGATCTGAAAGTGAAACAAATACAGATATGATTAACAATTGCTGGAATCTTTTACTGCTTATACCATTTGACTTAGGGTTCATATAAAAAAGAGCACTAGGGATTTGATATTTCAACAAGGGCAACCTGCATCTGGGCTCAGTGACGCCTAATTGTGATGAGGTGCTAAAGCTTCCTTATCCGATAAAAAGTGACTGGTAGTATTTTAAACACATAAACCAGGAGGCAGAAAATAATTATAAAATTGGCATATTTATAAGATCAGTTGAAACGCAATGGAATATAACACATTTTTTCTTTTTTTTTTCCCTCTAGAATTTTCTGCCCACTTTTGACTCAACATAGATCAGATCTGATGATCCTCATTGCATGCTGGAAGGCACAACTCTTACCCTATGCTTTCCTTGAGTGAGTGGGAACATTGGGAATAAAAGAAGGGTTATTTTTCATGGGGACAGACATTTTTAATGTTGATCCATCTGCAATTTTGAATATGTTTTTATACAGAGCGCAAGCTACAAAACATTGCAAACAGGTATTTCTAGAAATATGGATGAACAGTACTGAACAGTATTGACATTGAAAATTAGCATATGCAGTTAACTTTATATGACACAAAATGATAAATAAACCAAACCAAATTCTGCTTCCATTCATGCAGATTAAATTCTAAAATAATTCACCTGAAATTCATAGCATTACTCCAAATGTACATCACTGTAACCAAATTTTCTGTCTTGTTCTAAAGTATATAAGGTCACCCAAAATAAAGGGCAGAACCAGAGCTGTTGTAAATGGTCATATAGCATCACTGACTGAGGCAGTATGCCTGCTGGAGAACTGCTCTTTAGTACTTAGGTGACAACACCAAATCATATTAACGGGAACTGCACAACCACATCCCACCTATATTAAAATGACAATGCACTTTTTAATGTGGAAATATTCCAGCTATACATAGGACATGACAGAAACCTTTAAGCCTGGGAGGATAAAGCAGATTTCTTCCTTTCCTTCTGTCTTTCTTCCTTTCCCTTCCTTTGTAATGGCACTTCCTACCAGAATACAATGAGTTAATCCAAATAGGTAAATTAGTTTCAAGCTATAGGCACTCTAGGGCTTCAAAGATGTTAGCAAATCCAATAGGAAATGCAAACATGTCAGTGAGAACAGGACTTCATGTAATGTAAACTTTTGCCATCAATACTCAGCAGAGGAATTTTATCCCTGACTCTGGGAACCAGAAGGTAAACAATTATCCAAAATAAAAATGGCACTGAATACTCTGTTTCCTTAATCCAAGCTGAGTGAAATGCCAGACATAAACCAACACTTAGATAAGGAAATATAAAATAGATTTTAATAGTGACTTTAGCCAACTAGATTTTAAAATTTGTAATTTAAAACAGAAGCTATCAAAATTTAAGATGTAGAGCAGCACCATATCTGAAGTTAAAAAGTAGCTTTCATAATTTTAAATCACTGTAGTTATAATGGATTCCTATTCTGGTACTATGCTGGATTTCTTTTTAAAACCATCCCACAAGTCTAATCCATATTATCATTACTTAAGTATCATTTTAATTCTGGGGTGAATGTGCCACTGCCCTCTACTGGCTGGAGCCAAAACCAGGAGTATATCATAGAAGATCTACTGGTAGCAGCTAGCACCAAATTTAGTATATATTACTTTAAATTTAAGTGTCCCTTAACCCATGAATACCTGATGGCCAGCTTGGCCATTTTATCAGCTATTAGTGTTAAAATGTGTCAATATAGAGAAGGGTAGTTAATTTTTTGATATAAGTGTGTAGCAAATATTTTACTAACTACATATTTACTTGCAAACCCTACTCTAGGGTATTGTTCAATATGAACTTTTCTTATGCTTTATTTTTGAAAGGATGGTTTATATCAGAGAAAAACTTAAAGATATATTGTTTGTTTAATCCTACTTTTGAAAATGTTTTTATCAGTTCATTATCAACAAAGAACAATTTTTTTCCAGCTATCAGATGGTATGCAATATTCAATATAAATTATTCAAAGCAAAGAAATAAATCTTTCTACTGTAACAGTGGAGTCACAAATTTCATAGCTGTCTTTGTTTTACAGCTTAGGATAGGACAATGACCTCTAATCAGAACTCCTCAATACAGTCCTTACACTTTAGTTGCCAACT
The DNA here is from genome assembly GCF_001723915.1 of Gavialis gangeticus. Classification (NCBI taxonomy): domain Eukaryota; kingdom Metazoa; phylum Chordata; order Crocodylia; family Gavialidae; genus Gavialis; species Gavialis gangeticus. The sequence goes on along the minus strand of NW_017729032.1, from coordinate 159,199,590 downwards.
TGCCACTAAGGACCTGATTATCTATAAATTTATGGGAACCTGCAATAACTGGTGTTTGCCTCCTGATAATGTTTTCTGACACATATCAGGAGATTCAGCTGATCTGTGTTAGAGATTATTGTACAGAATCTGCAGTTTATACAGGCAATAAGTAGACAGAAGGTCCATTTGAGACCTTTAGCTATAGAGAAGCACATAAGGAAAACTGTTTCCATAGAAACATGCCCCACAGCTGTAGTTAGTATAGGAAAAATAGTTTTATGATTATTTCAATGAAGTTTTACCTTTTGTTTTCAATGTGAGACCTATACAATAGGTTGCTTCATATCAAGAGCTCAGTGGGTTAGGAAGCTAGTGTATACATGGTGAAATTCACCCCGAAGTCAAGGGCCTATATAAGACCCCACATTAATCTCTTACATGATCTTAAAAGGTTCATTGGGCCTTGTGCAGACTGTATGCAATAGAATTTTTTTTTTTGCTAGAAACAAGCATTTGAGCACACCTTCTCTCACATTTGAGTATACCCTCTCCAAAAAGAAATGGCTACTTAACAAATTCAGAAATTCTAGATCTCCCAATCTATTTAAAGCCAATAAAAAGATTTCCATGGATTTCAGGAAGATTTGAATCAGGCTCTTCCATAGCTAGTTAAAAAGCAGGGGGAAGGCAAAAAGCAACTACAAATATTTTGTAATATTTGGTTTCCATTTTTGTCATTTTCACTGAAATGTAAAGTTTTATGACCAATGAACTGAAAACAGCAAAGTTGGTACTTCCACAAATCCATCAGCACATCTTATTTCTAAGAAAAAAATTGATGTCTTTGCTTTGAACAATTTCATTAGCTGAGGCACATGGAAGAATCTATTTTATGGAGGCAGAAAGATAGAAATACACATCCAGGTCAGTTTATTTCACCTCATTTCAAAAGCATTAAAAAACCTGAACATTTTTCCTTCTTGCGTGGCACTGCAATAGATTTCATTAGCTACCATCACAAATATGAGAGAAAGGCAGATACAATGATATCATAGCTTAAGCTATTTAAATCAAGTTGAAATAGGCCCCAGACAAGCTACTAAATTTGTACAATGTGTAGAAAACCTAAGTAATTCATGCTGCTAACTGGGAGACCCCTTGAACATTATGGTACTTTGTGAATTAGTATCTGAACAGGTACAAAAAACTAAGATGCTGTATCACTGTTTGTACTAAAATCTGTTACAATGTCAAGTTCAGTGTAGTTTTACCTATGTATGATAATAATACTGGTTTTTTTGCTTCTTCTGCTGCTTCCAATTAGGCAACAAATCACATCCTCCCACAGCAATTTCACTCATATTGATAGAATAATGCCCATGTAAAACTGGTCTAAGTTGCATGGGGCTCTTGCTCAGTTTTTTCTGGAAATAACATACTGTACAATAAGTAAAATCTGAGGGATGGATTTTTAAGTGTGCTTTACTTATGTAATCAGGACTCATAGTAGAGATGATATCTTTTATTAAACAAACAAGATTTTTGCAAAAAAAAAAAAATATTTTCCAAAAATCTTGTTGGTCTAACAAAAGATATAATTTCTACTGTGAGTCCTGATTGCCTTCTCCTCTAGACCAATATGGCTGCAACCTGGATACCTTTTACCTATGTAGCAATGCTAGGTTTAAGGATGTGATTGCAATCATTCCCAAAGACAGGACTTCGGCAGGATTTAGGTGCCTAGTCACAAAAAAACAATTCAGATCTACTCCACTCTACCAGCCACAAAACTGTTTAGGCCCCACAAATCATTAGACACTTCCATTCTGGCCTGAAAAGTTCCACAGGGGCCTACACATAAGCATGGCCAGACGTAATCAAGTTTGAGCAGTCAGGACTGCAGGTCCTGCTTATACTTCAGTGTGACATAGGTCAAAGCTGGCAGGTGCCTAAAGCCTGTTTGGTGTTTGTAGAGCAAGCCTGACACAGACAGTATTCAAGTTCAGTACAAACCACAGCACCATAGCTTCTTTCACCCTCAAATGGGGCTGATGGTGGTGCTGTCCCTTTTGCCCAATAGTCTAGTTAGTACACTCACTTAGGAAGTAGAAGACCTGAGTTCTAAGTCTTCTTCAGACTGGGGAAGTGGTTTCAACCCCACATCCTCCATTTATCAGGGGAATGCTCTAAGTGCCAAGCTATAGAATAGGTGACAGGGGTCACTGAGCAGCCAAGAAAGATCTGTTTTATGAAGAACCTAATCCTTTAGGTATGCGCTGAGAATGCCTCTTTGATCAACCCCCACAGGTAAGATAGTTGGAGGAGTACTCCATGAACTCCTACAGATCATAATTATTAGGTAGGCGTTCAGTTCACTAAGCACTTAGTCAAGACTGACACGTAAGCATGCTCAGAAGCAGAATTTTAAGGCACCTGAGCAACCCTACTGTCAAAAACAGGTGCATACAGATTTTAAGCACTTCCAGGGTTGGGCAGCAGCTGAGCAGGATATTTGAGGATCTAAATTCTGGACCTAAGTGATTAAAGTGGCAATTAAGTGGAAGGCTCTTTGTGGTTTTTGTCCTACCACACTGCTGAAAACAAGGCTCCTAATTAATTTATCCTGTAACACTGAACAGAGCAACAGGTTGGTACCTTAAAAATCTAGGCCTTGCTGCCTATTTTGCAATATGGACAACAGAGGCTGCCACGTCACATAAATAAATTAGCAACGTTTGCTTATTAATGCATTAATGGCCTGGCTCTTCTCCAGCTTACATCAGGTTTGAGTGTAGAATCAGGCCTGAGAAATGACAAATGTGTATAATTTACAGTGAAAATAAAAAGAAACCGTCAAATTTCAGACCACAGATGGTTTTCTATCAATCAGTGGAGAAGCAGAATGGTGGGCAGGATGTGGTCCAGTATTTGCTGATTCTATGAAATGATCAAGCGTCCATTATAGAAAAAAGAGAAATATTTTTAGCTCTTTTATGGGCATTATAGGCATTCCTTTGCAAAGTGCATGTTAAGATAAAATCAGCACAAACTGGTGTTGTTGCAGAGGATTTAAAGAGACAGCATAATAATATAATATTATGCTATCTGAGCATGAAATAATATAATAACAAGTGAAATAAACACTCCCACATGCTTCCAACACATTGAATAAAATGATTTATTCTAACTCAGAGCTCAGCAGTTTTGTTATTTCTGGTTCTATTTAAGGGTTTAAATTTGACCTATTTTGGCTGCCTATACACATGCTCATCGGCATTCTAATTAGAATGCCGCCGTATCAATGCAGCATCATGTATATTAAGCCCCCGCATGTTTTAAAATGGCCGCAGAGCACTTTAACAAAACTTCACTGAATGAGGATTAGATAGAGCATCCCACAGCCATTTTTAAATGTGCAAGGGCTTAATTCATATGACAGTGAGGAGTTTGAATTAGAGCGACTGCCTGAGAACCACTTTAATTAAAATGGCCCCCCCACAAACGCACACACATGCACATCTCTGAGCACGTGTATAGACAGCCTTTGACTCTACAATAATTAAAGCAAGACATCTAGAAGTTGACTTTTCTGACTGCACTATTTGCATAGGTCTGATGTACTAGCAAGAAATTTACCCCTCATTGGTCATGATAGTTCAGCAGTGGCAAGAATGATGTTTCATAATCCATTCATATTGCCACCATGCCCTGAAATGAAGAGACATAATTATTTATCTAGGATACAGAGAGAGGGAACAACAGTTCCAATGCCGCAGTTCTTTAAGAGATTAGTCTTAATATTGGTTGTAGTGGTTACTATATTGTTATTTCATAAGATCTAAGTACCATTCTTTTCTGGCTTGAAATAAACAGGATTGCTTAAAAATTTGTATGGGTTGCTTAAAAAATTTCAAGTGAAAGATCATCAAGGCATTTCTACAAATGATTTGTTTGCCTTTTAAACATAGCCAACCGTTTTCGTGGAAGGACACAAGAACAAATATACGTATATGATGTGTATGTTTGGTAGCAGTAATAATCGTAAATAATAAATTCACAATTATCCACATCAAAAGTTAATGAACACTTTCCCCTATATTTTCATCATTCCTAATATTTTGCTGCCACAGACGATTGGTTCTTTTATTTGAACCACTCTTATGCCAGGCTGTCTTTGGCCTTTTGGGGTTTTTTTTTCTGATCTGCTTTGTTTTCAGGTAAAAAATATTACATGACAAGTGCACTTATTTTTGACATCCTTTACAAAATTAAAAAAATATAAAGATGCAGTATAAATATGATTAAATAGCACTGACATTTCCAAAAGCTTCCAAAACCAGCCCCAGGTCTGAGTCAAAGTTAATATAGCCAGACACTTCACAGAAAGCAACAGCAAAGAAAACTTCACTCCTACAACCCAGGCAACCCTGCACTAAAAATATGAGCGGGATGAGCTAGTAATTCTTTTCACTTTCTGATTTCTGTGATGCCCCCTTTTTGTCTTCTACTTCAATGCTAAACAGGAGCCCATTGTTACTTTTTTTTTTTAATACAGTGACACGTATGTACACCATAAATCTCTGGAGGGAACATACATATCACAGAAAGACAAATCAATTCTTTCTTGATAAATATTGGGTCATGCTTTGGAAATGCCACATTTCTCTTTCTCCCTCAAAATAAGGCTCTCTCTGTCAGTCCATTGGGCTTCATACTTCTCATACCTGAGGTGATCTTGTTTTACCAGCACAGCCAGAACAGAAGGCCACAGAAAAAATATCAATACACACTCTGAGACAAATGCTACTGCTATGGAAAGCTACGTAAAATTCCTGCGTAATTTTAGGAGAGCAGGCACAGGATCCTCTCTTAAAGCAAACAGTAACATTAAAATAATATATTTTAAGTAATCTCAACAATGTGATACTAAGAATTGTCTTCTTAGCAGAACTCAGAATCAGTTTCCCCCCACATACACTTAGAACTCAATTTTTCAACATCTACTCATGCAAGTAGTCTCCTTAAATGTTAGAGGTTACTTGTATGTAAGGATCAATCATTTGAACATGCAAGAATTGTAGGATTGGGCCCATAATCTTCAGAATTATAACTGTGTTTCATAAACTACATTATTACTAATTGCCAAGCATTGTGCTGTGTTAATTACCTGGCAGTTGCACTTTAAGAGCCAAAGTAGGAATCAGGGCCTCTTCGTAACAGCCATTATATAAACAAGTAACACAAATGCAATCCCTGCCCTAAAAGTTCTTCCATCTAGGCTACAACTTACATCAGCCTAAAAAGAAAACTAACATTTTGAAGCAGTCTGCTCAGGTTTTTGCATGAATGACATTCTAAAATGCTCTCACCTGGTATTTTGCACAGGTTGGGGATCTTCCAATGAGTCTAGGTTTTCAGTTTCACCATCCGTGTGACCCTAAGAATCCTGTAGCTTTTTGCACTGCTCGCACGTTATGCTGTGATGGTGCACTGTCAACACATGCAGCGTTATGGACTACAAAATCCAAATACAGTTTGCAAAGCCATTGGAGGTTTTCCACAGAAAGTTTGCAAGGGCCTCTCCTAATTGAATTTGCCAAAATTCACATGGGTTAGGGTTTAATCCAATCAATTCTACATCATATGTCTTTCAACATTTACAAAATATTTTTTCTAATTGTGACTCTCTTATGGAACCAAATGAATCAGAAATAGACTTAAATGAAAACCATTCCAGATTGTTCTACACTTTAACCTTACATCTGTGCCTAATTAGGATGTTCAATTTCCCTAAACTCAAGTCATAAAATGGAAGTAATCTGTGGCCTGTTTGTCAGTCATTATAGGGCAGCAGACCTGCAAATCAAGCCAGGCTCAAATGCTCAGGGTCCTGTTCTACATGGCCATTGACTGAAACATTGGAGATGTTATTGTGCAGCAGTCTGCAAAAGAACCAAGAGAAAAGTTCATGAAGAAAGACATGTGTGAATGACCTGCATGTTGGGAATGTGGCTGAGCTTTTAGAGAAGGCAGCACATTAATGTGAAAAACATATGTGATTATTTAGACTCTCCCACTGACAAGATGAGGCCCTTGTGAAAGATCTAATAATAACTGGGTCCGGACATTATTCTCAACCCCAGATAAGACAGCAGATCCCTTCTTATAACCAACTCACTAAGTAGAAGAGTCGTCTTGTTCAGTTGGAATGATACCCAACCTCTTAGCACTTTCACATAGCTATCAAATATATTAGCAATTAACCCAGAAGTTTTTGCCGAAAGGTATAAGGAAGAACTTGGCATCTACAGCTGTTAAAATGCAACATTTGTGGCTGTCACAAACCACTGGAGAAAAAAAATACCCCCCACACCGAGATCTGTCATCATTCACTTCAAACATACACATCAATGTATTCCACAGCCGTGTTGCTTTTTGACATTCTGAGATCTGCATGAAAAATCCCGGTGGACTTGCTGTAAATCCGTATCTATGATGGTAAGTTTTCATTGCATCAGTGTTATCATGTATATAATATTTGGTGATGCTGAATGAAAGATTGGCCTTGAACTCCTCCTAGACTATTAGGTCATAGTATAGGTCAGCAAAAAGGTAATTTTCCCTAGATTTGTAATAAGGTCTGGGATTTGACCTATGGCCTTAGTGTCACAAGGTATTCATTATCTCCATACAGATGATATACAGGCAAAGAAGTATATATTTTTTATAGATCTGGTAGACTTATGTTTGATGGATAAATTTCATTTGATGGATTTTATTACCTGGATGAACTTAATTAGCCAACTTCTTTAATTTCTAAAATGTACCTTGTTACACTGAGTTACAACTATTCTTCACACAACCATTAGCATTTACCACGTGTAGTCTAGAGCACAGTGCATGATGGATTTTTAGGCTCACTATTGACATACCAAAATAATTTAACTTCCCATTCCCCTTTTCATGTCTAACCAACCTGAAAGAAAACATTTTGTTTCAGACCATACAATCATTGTGTAATAACATTTTAAGAATAGGCCAAATTCAAAATACCATTTTGAAACAAAAAGCAAAAGTATTTTGTTTGACAAATATCAAAACAAAATACTTTGACCTTTCTGGTGTTTTGATTTTTTTTTGTATTTTTTTTTGTAATATATTTTTTCATCTAAAAGTATTTGCCAAATCTGGCTCAAATTCAGGGATTAGTTTTAGTTACCCCCAAAACTGCATGTCTTGGCAAATTTACTATCAAATGAAAAAAAATATATCACCCAGACACAATGTTAACATTTACTAAACAGCATGCAAATTTAGTGATCTTCAGCAAATAGAAGCAGAGGTAATAAAATTATGTTGGAATTATTCCTTTTGTTTACAAAAGTCCTCTATAAAAATGTACATCTTGAAAAGACAAGAAGGAGTAGGTTCTACAGTCCCTTGTGACCATGAATGCCGTGTGCCCCTGGAGGCTGGGGGCAGGGCACAGTGAGCTCCCACAGGCAGCTGTGCAACTGGTGGCGGCGGGAGCGTGGTGGAGGCAAGTGGGGACCACCACAGACGCCAGCAGTGATTGCAGACCTCTTGCAGATGCCACCGGCAAGATCAGTGGCGAGTGGTGGGGTGGCAGGCAACAGCGCCTTTTCACAGGGGGTGCACTGCCACGCTCAGGGGGTACATGTGCACCCACATGCACCCCCTACACGTCACCAATGATTGTGACTATTTCAATATCATCCTGCAGTTAACAGAGCTGGTGCAGTGGATGTAGCTCTCAATGGTATTCAACTTATTTGTGGGAAATTCTGCTATATAAATGCTTTGTTAAAATGAAATAGAGATGACGAATGTTATCAGTCACTTAAAAATTCAAAAAATTCAAAATTCAAGATTACACTAAAAAACATCATAGAAAGGTACAAGTAGAGTGTGCCGTATACTCTTAACTCTATTCTTCCCATACAGACCCCTGGGACAATGCCATACCTGCATGCTGTACAATGTTAGCAACAGCACTGTAACCTACAGTTAAATAATTAGGGTTAGTGTTCATACTCTTTTAAGATGGTTTACATAGCTACTGTATTATAAAAGTAGCTTTAAAATAGCTTACCCAGTTATAAGCAGAGTCCGCCTATACAATAAAATCACTTGGTTGTGTAATAGGGTTGGTCTAGTGTTCCCAGTCCAGGCACAGGGATGGGGTAAGATTATGTTCAAGAGAAAAGCTTATTCCTGAGCCACTGTTGTGTTCTAGCTATTTGCTCATAGAGCGTGTCCCTTTGGCAGGGCTACTGCAGCTAGGTGTAGTTCGGAGCAGCCCAACACCAGTCCCAGGGACTTTACTGGCCATTGCAGTTTACTCCAGAATTGGGGAGGAGGGTAGAAATGTCACCTAAAGAGCTAGTCCAATGTTGCTGAAGTTCTAGCTCGTCTCTAGGAGAAGTTCATAGTCATCATTGCTATTATGAGGCAGGTCCAGTTTTAAGATTTAATTACTTTGGTGTCCATTCAGTGACTAAAACTACTAAACCTGCTACAAAGTTAAATATCCATTACACTGAGAAGCAATTTACAGTAGAGAATTGACCTATAAAATGAACACTTTTTCAGTATACTAATCCAAAGCACAGTTCAGAAAATAACTGCGCTCTGCAACAGTTCTCATAAAACAAGTCACCTGTTAAAATTACGGGCTTCAGGGAGAAAGTCTATATGTTTTAACTGGACTGTATGTGTTAAACTAAGACTTTAGGTAAAACATTACCTCAGTGCTTCCTCCATCCTCCCCACAAAGTGGTAGGTGATTTAAAGGTAAGGAATGTCATTAGGACCTCAGAACTAGTGATGTATAAGTTTTTCTGTCCCACAAAACTTCTTCTCCCCCTATTGTGTTTGCATCTTCTATCATGCTATCCCTTCCACCTGGAACATTTTACCACTTCATATCAGGCAAGTATTTGCTCTGTATTTCAAATTCCTCTGTAACACACTTCTTCCTGAATTCTTGATCTGAGAGTCTCTGATTCTCCCATTGCAACATTAATCCCCTCAGGGGTAAGAACAAGGACCTAAGTGCATGCACTCTACAAATACCCCACTAAACACAGGAGACATTTGCACAGATGTACAGTGATGAGTCATAGCATTTGGAACACAAATGTCTCTTATTATCATGGAGCATGTCTATTTTCAGGAGTGACCCATACAACTTGAGCTGGGATTCTCCAAAATTTGCATAGGGGAGTTAAGAGGTTCACAGAGGGGAAGATGAGCATCTAATTGTCAAAAAAGGCAAATTTAATTATTTGATACTCTAGGGCCTAATCCAAAACCCACTGAAGTCAGTGGAAAGATGTCATTGAGATTTGGGTTAGGTCTCTTGAGGACTGATGGTTACTTCTCCAGAGGAAGAAATGAAGTGTTATTGTGTGAAAGAGTTCTGCATTCAGCAAATGGGTCTGGGTAGAAAATAGATTTCAGTCTAATGTCTCAGCAATTATTGGAATGTCTCCTATAGGTCCATACATGTTTTCACAAAACTTCTACCCATGTAACTTGAAGAGAAGTCGACTTTGACTTTTCACCATAACTCCAGAATTGGAGCGAGAGTAAATCTTGTTAGTGTAAACTTTTATTTTTCCTCTTACCCTCTGCCTGCCTTTAAATGATACAATTGTAAAATCATAAAAATCATTTTTATATACTTACAGAAATATATTTTTACAGCATAAAATGCCATTATGTGGTAGGTTACAGATTCAAACTTTTTTTCAATGTACAGTTGCATAACTATATTTCTAGATGGACAGAATTCAGCAGAGGCATCTGTTGTGGTTCCTTCTAATATATGTACTTAGTGGAAGTTTGTTCCCTGAGTCTGGTGAGTACAGAAATCTTCAATTTTATTGTTTTTTAAAAAGTCATTTTCCAGACCTTATAATTAAAGCTGGAAAATGTGAACCCCAAAATTATTATTTGAATAAACCCCAGATGTTCTCTTTTCTTTTTAATTTCAGTTATTTTATCATTTTGGAGGGGGGCTGACTCATGATTTTTAACCTAGGAATAAGGGCATTGCACAGTCATGGAAAATACAGTAAGGACAGAATTCTGTTTCACTCTACAAGCCCAAATGATCACGTAAGTGGTTTTTTTGGCAGTTATGCACAGTTTGCCATTGTATTATCCACTGAGTCAGGAGACAGAAGTGTCCACACAGTTTCTGAGCCTGAACAGTTTTTTGTGAATTGGCTGGGCAGATATGCAGCTGCATATGCATGTACCTGCACGTCTCAAAAAAAAAAAGAGAGAAGGTGCTCTTCCCATATTTTAGACTGAATTTCTGAGTAGAAGGCAGATTAGATTTGTACTTTATAGACTAACCAAAGGCTGTGGGGAGTGTACATTTATATGCCACACACACACACAGACACACACACACACAGCATATAAGTGTATATACCCTTCGGTTAGTCTATAAGGTGCAAATCTACCCTGCCTTCTGCTTGACTTCAGACTAACACAGCTAACTACATCTCCCTGATATCTGAGGATAATTGCCCAAGGATTGGAAAAACCAAGATCTAAGGTTCTTTTACCTAGAGAGGTTTGAAGCTGCACCTCTGTGACTTCCCACTGTAGTGCTATAAGCACCAGGCCATGGGTTAGGCATTATTTAGGTCCTTTCCTGAAACTGAGTTACTAAACTTTGAATTTAATGTTCATTGGATTGAAACCAGTAGGGGAGTCCCTGCTTCATTGGAAGTAGAAGGCCAGCCTCAAAAGCAAAACCAGAAAAGAAATTAGATTATCCCTAACCTGTGGATGATTAAAGCCTTGGGTGAAGGGGACCTAGAAATTGGGTCTCTTGCTTCCTGCACAAGTATCCTAACAACTCAGTGACTGGGGCTAACATTTGGGTGGCTCTTTCTCCTCCATCTTACTATTGCTTGTCATAGGATCTTGCTAAATACAATGTTATGACCTGTACTCACCCAACATAAGTGTGTACATAGCCATGTATTTACCCAGGTAGTGTGTAGCCTATTGCACGTGCTCAGTACCTGTATGGACACTTACACACTCACACTATGTGTGCAACAGAATAGTAAATGGTGCTGTTGCTGTTTTCCAGACACACTAGTAAATGTTGCAAGTTGCTGTTTTCCAGACACACATTTAAGTGTCACTTTTTACACTTTTGGACAGCTTCCAGTGTGAAATAGAATGCCCTAACACTATTCACTAAACCTTACAACCCTGCCAGAAGCCTAATGGATTTTGTTCCCAGAAAAAGGGCCAGTATTGAGCACCTCTGTGGCTCTAGTTTTCAGACTTGTTGTGTGACCTTGTAGTCCACTTATTGGTGGTTTTGCACAATCAGACACTTACCTTGAAGGCCCAAGCTCAGTAAATAAAAAAGCATTTTCTTTTGATAACTACAAAAGGATACAGGCACTCACTCCATCCTATTGGCGGTGATGTTGAAAACTGGTGCCTTGTCTGCCACTGACAGGAAGAAAAGAAATAGTAAGGAACTGCAGAGTTATTTCCTGATATAGGGGAACCTTCTCTTCTGACATAAACCTTACCTCTTAGGGTCTGTCTTTCTGTATGCCAAGAAATTCTGACTCACTGGCCAGTTCAGTAACTCTATTACAACCAGTGCTAGGTATTGCCAAAGGAAGTACCCTCAGAATAACTAATGATATCAGTGGGTGCATCTCCATGTGCTATTCGGATGGCTGAGTAAACTCCAGTGCAGTTTATGTCAGACTTTATTCCTCTCAAGCACTGTGTTTACATGTGCACCCAGGACTACAGCATATTGAGTTGGGTCAGAGCTGCAGTGGCTGGCAGAGGTCCAGGGGGTCAGCCTGCCTGTCCGGGGTTGTTGTGGAGGGGTTGGCTGGGGCTACAGTGTGGGGCTAGCTGGCAGGCAGCCCCGTACTGAAGCACCCTCATGCCCCAGCCAGCCCTGGTCAGAGTCTATACATGCGTTGAGGCACACTAAATAACTCCACTGGATAGTATTTGTGTTCACAAGTACTATACTGCAGCAGAGTTTATTAGTTTACTGTGCCTTAATAGAGGCACACATGTAGATGCTGACATTTTGCTGTGGAGCTAATTAGTCAGCTCTGCAGTGAACATCTCATGTAGACATGCTCAGGGTATCTAAACCTAGGCAGGTTCAATGAATTTCCAGCCAGCAAAGGCTGCTTTTGGCTAGATGAGGGTCTTTTTCTGAATAATTTAAAACAAAGCAGACTGAATGAGTCAGCAGGGTTCTTATGAGAGAAGCACAAGCCAGACTATTGAATGACTGTCTAGTTTATGCTCCAAAGCATACAGTATGACTTCTTATTAAAAAGTTCTTAAAAGGCTCAACATTTTCAGTCTTTTAAAAAGATTAACAAATGTATTTAATTACGTGGCTAAGCAGATTTGAATGTGCTGAAAAATCTAGCGTATTAAAACTTGTAAAGCTTTATCTACAAAGACACAGAACATGGTAGCAGAAAGTTTCACCACTTCCCAAAAAATATGTTAATGCCTTTTCTCTAAGATATGTAACTAAAAATACAAGGCAGGGCAGGGTGGCACTTTAGAGACTAACCTGTTCAGAAATTCACTAGGTTTCATAGGTAAGAGTCTACTTTGTCAGTTACTATTTTACCTCTCAAACAAAATATGTTGTTGTTGGTCGTGTTATAACATCCCATCATCCCAGGGTGCAAATTACCATTTGTACTATACCATTATGCCACCTCTCCCTCTGATATGGAGAATGGTATGTCTATCAACCAAAAAATCATCTGATTTAATGTAATAAAGTTCTGTACACTTAAACCTGGACCTGCATTCTCTCCTGCACTGAAGGAGATCTGGGGACTACTCTGAATTTATACCAGATGGATATGGTCCACAAGGGACCACACACCTGTTTAGAACTTGCTAAGCGTAGTCCTGTCCTAATATGCCTCTACCCTCCCCTCTACACCAGTGGGTATGGGATGTTACAGGAGCCAGCTGTGCTGCTATATGCCATCTGAGCACTTCCCTAAGCCAAGGGCAGTCTTAGATGGGCATTTACGGCCAGATTCAAATTACTCTGCACAGAACATAAAGGCAAAGGTAATAAAGGGGACAGAATCTGTCCCCTTCTCTTAAAAATGGGTTAACTTAACATGAAAATGTTATGAAAGTTGCCAGAATGCCTTTGAAAATGAAGAAATGTATTCCAAAGGAACTGGAGAAAATGACCCCTTTGAGTCAAACATTAATAAAAGTCTGCAGTGATATAAAGATGATCTCATTCGCATGGCTATTTCCCATTTGCAGTTCTCTTTCCATGTATATATTTTACTCCCAGATGTTGTAAAGTTAATTATACAACCATTTGTGTATTGTGAAATTGAATAAGACATACTGGAGACATATGAGTCACTGGAGTGCAACAAAGGGCAAAGGAAAAGGTCCCATTTGGACTCATAAGATAAAGAGAGTTAACACACAGGACCATAGTAAGAACATTTGACTATGAGGGCCAGATGCTGTCCTTAGAAAAAGACAAAGGCTCATGCTGGAAATTTCCAGAGATTTCTTCTGTGCCCTAACACGGCCTATAAGAGCAGCACAACCTTTACTGTATTGTTTCCTTCAGTCTAATGGTTTTGTAGTTGTGGCTATGTCTGGAGAAAGGTTTTACAGCCCCGTACTTCATAAATCATCTATTCAATATGCTAGTCCCATCTTTATGCCTAGATGTAAGTTTTTAGAACTGAAATGTTAAGATGTGGAGACCAAGCAAAATATGCACAGGGAAATAGCCAGCTGGACCCATACAAAATCCTTCTCTGCCCTTGAAGACTAGATATTGCATAAACATTGATATAGTCTTCACATTCAGGTATCTAATTTCTCCATGGACTGGTGGGATTTATCCATGAACAGGTGGGTTTGAAAAGAAATACTACAACCTGGACTAAATCCTGAAGCCCCTTAAGGAGTCCTTAACCCCTGGATTGTCTACATATTAACAATGGCACCTAGTATTAAGGACACTTTAGGTGGCTTCAAATTATACCACTCCAGGGCAGGTTTATCTCTGATCCATGTTACTCAGCTCACGTTCTGTTAATGTGTAGCCACTCCTCATACATGAGCTGCCCAAGTTGAAGTCCTCTAGCATCCCAGGATGCAGTGTCCCCTTTCGCACCCTCCTGTTCTGTGTGAATAAACTTTCTACCCCAGGGGTAGAACTGTACTGCCCAGGGGGCGGTTCTAGCACCAAGCCAACTTCTCTCCCACCTTGTGACCTTCTCATCCCCAGGGGAACAACCCCAAACAAACAGCCTGCAGAGCACATGCCAGCTAGCCAGCTTGCAGGGCATGGATGGCTCTAGGAGTGAGGTATAGGCAGCTGGGGGAAAATAAGATAGGAGGATGGATCAGATCCCCATAGTGAGGGCTTCCTTCCCAGGGCAGGGGCAGTAGCTCCCTTAAAAGTGTCTTCCCTCCCCACTCCCACCTCCTAGCCACCACAGGAAGTATAACCACCCCAATCCTAAAACCTAATTTACTAAAACATGAGACCTTCTTTAATTTACTTCCTTTTTATTTATTTTTATTTCTACTTCTTTTTATGTTATCCTTCACTGGCTGACTTCCTTTCATTTCACCACCCTTCCTCCACCCCCATTTCCTTTCCATTTCCCATTTCATTGCCCACCCCCATGCCATTGACTCTCCACCTCCCAGGTTTTTGTCCCCTTCCCCCCTGAACCCATGTCTCATACGTCTCCACCTAGAGCAGGGATAGAAGCCTGATCTAGCTCACCAGCTGCAGCTCCTAGTCAGCCTTCTAGGGGCAAGTCATAGCTGTGCAAGTGGGGGACAGCCTGAGAAGGTTTTTAGCCTTAAATTGTGAGAGCTCCACTAGCTAGCACTAATAGGATGAGTCTACATGTGCAATTAATGTGCAGCAAGGTTACTACACAGTAAAATATGGTGCAGTAAGATGTGGCTAGGAACACATCTACATGTGAGCCCTGTCAGGCACAGATTTGCACCCCATGGGAGCAGCCCCTGCCCTGCTCTGTTCCCCTATAGCAGCCAGGGGTAGCTCCAGACTCCCCTCGGTGCCAGCCTGGGGGCTGGCAGGGGGGACAGGGGCTGGTCTTGATGTGCATAGGGCCAGGAGAGCTGTGCCAGCTGCAGGGGCAGCTGTCTCCCAGCCCCATGCATATCAGGATGGGTCCCAATGTTCACGGGGCCAGGAGATGGCTACCCCTAAAGCCAGCACAGCTCTCCCCACATGGGGGTTTTCCAAAATTACCATGTACCCACTGATAGAACCATAGGGCCTTGTTACACATTGAACTTTGAGCTGCTCAAATGTTGATCAGTGTGGGTGTGTCTACATGAGACATTTTACTGAGCATTAGATTAATCTAATAACATGTGCTGGATTTACTGCACATTAAATTAGTCTAATACACCATTTAGTAATACCAGCAATTTTACTCCCAGTCAGCCCAGACAGCAGGGGGTCAAGTATGTGTGAAAAGCTGTTCTGGCTTCATGGGCAGCTGTCTCCTGGCCCTGTGCACATTGGGACCCATCCTGCTGTCTGGGCTGACTGGGAGCAAAATTGCTCCTGGTTAGCACCTACACATTTGCTACTGTGAATTACCTAATGTGCTATTTATCTAGTACCTGTATGTGCTGGTATTAGCAAATGGCACATTAGACTAATTTAATGTGCAGTAAATCCAGTGCATGTGTTTACTGCACAGTAAGTTGTCTCAGGTAGACACACCCACATGGACCAACATTTGAGCAGCTCAAATTTCAATGTGTAACAAGGCCCTATGATTCTATCAGTGAGTACATGTTAGTTTTGGCAAGTGTATGTATGCCTCCCCTTTTTGAAAATTTGGCTCACTTTAGCTATTTCAAAATATTAGCTAAGCCCCTAAGTCAGCTTTTAACCCATGGTTATTATGAGCCCTCACCCCTTCTTTACCATTGAAACCAAAAGACAGATACCGATTTATTTTATTTAAAGATAACACCACCTTTATTCAAATGTTATAGCCCTGTTCAGTGTGTAGTAAGCAAAGTCACAAAACTTTGTGAAGTATTTAATGTAAGTCTGTATAAAGGAAGGTGCTTCATGCCTGACTGTGACATGTGACATGGACTATATCATGACCTTGGATGGGCCACAACCACAGGTGCCATTCATATCGCTTTTGAACACATGGGAGATCTACTCTCTTGCTAGACCATGAGTAACTCCCATTACTGCTAACAGGACTTAAGTGTGTGCACCAAGGAGAAGACAGACTTCATTTAAGGCACATCCTGAAGAATGATAATGCCAATCTGACAGTGGCACCTGAGCCTCCGTGACAGCATGGAAATTAGGATATATTTTGTCAAATAAGCACCTGTGAAAGTCAAAAGATTTTTACAAAATAAAAATTCATAGATTCAGAGATTCTGAGGAGCAGAGTATTGTTTCCCATGTCATATCATTCATTAACAACTTTTCTCCTGACTTTTTGCTCCTGTAATGAAAGTCAAAAGTGTACTTTCACACTTCTGAAGGCTTATGGGTCATCACTGCTGCATGGCGAGATTTAAAGACAGTTTGCTGTCTGTGACTATTTAAAGTTAGGACTTTGACTAAGCCATAAAGGTTTTAGGGTTCTGGTTTGTAAAAGATTTTTTTAAGACTTTACACTCAACTTGTCAGGCGATAACACTATTTTATTAATATTATTTCTGTGAATTCTTAGCATGCCAATGAAAACTACCCTTTCCTAATGGTTTCCGGTTAACATAATCTTAAACTAAGGACCACAGCTAATGCTTCTACCTCTTCTTATTGCTATTTCCTAATTTTACTAAATCCTGGGGGAAGAGAAAGTAATGTTTTTCTGCTTTTGAAAGTATTTACAGTGTTGCCAACCTTGACAATTTTATTGTGAGTGTTGATATATTTGGCAGGTATCTTACAGTCCTAACTCCTGGACTCCTGTGAGTATGGGAAAGGTAGGATCTGGACCCATTAAACTGGGAACTAAATAAATTCATCATAAATTCATACACTGACTGGCTTTCAGGCCAGAAGGGGCCACTGTGATTATCTAACCTGACCTCCTGCATAACACACACACAGAAACTTTCCTTGTATTAGTTTCTGCTTCAAGTTCCCTAGCAGAGTTTGAAATAAAACCTTTCTTATAGAAAAATATTTAACCTTGTTTTAAAATTCTCCAGCAATAGGGAACCCATCACAGCCTTTGGCATATTGTTCCAAATTGCCCAAGCTGTTAAAAATTTGCACCTCATTTCTAGTCTGATTTTATCTAGCTTCCTTTTCCAGTCATTGTTCTTATTAGTTGTTATACCTTTGCCTTCTAGATCGAAGAGCTCTGAATCACCACAATTCTTTTCCCTGTGTAGGTAGTTATAAACTGTGATAAAATCACCATTATTCTTGCCTTTGATAAGCTAAGAAGATTGAGCTCATTAAATGTTTCCCTGTAAGGCATGTTTTCCAAACCTTTAATCATTTTCTTGGCTCTATTTGAACCTTCTCCAATTTTTCTACATTCTCCTTGAATGTGGATGCCAAAAATGGAGATGGTATTCTGATAGTGTTTTCATCAATGCAAGATACAAACAGAACATAAACATCCTATTCATTACTTCTGTTTATACATACAAGGTTTTAATTAAGGGGCTTTTGGGGCACCTTGTCATGCAGGGACCTTACAGCCAGCTGCAAATTCATCATAAACCCCAGGGTTTGGGGATTTTTTTCTCTACTTCTCAGTGTAGAATCCCTCTTTAAGTATGCCGTGACTTCTTTGTTCCTAGAGATATGACCAACCCTACATATGTCCACTTTGAAAACACACATTTTTTGACTGTGCTCAATTTAACAGATAATCCAGGTAACCATTTCAGTGAACAGTCCTCTTCACTGAATCTGTGCAGCATTTGCAAATCTTTACAGTAATGACTGATTAGAGGTTCCCCCCCAAATCATTGATAAATAAAATGTTAAATAGTGTAGAATCAGTAATCAACCTCTTCTGGATGTCACCAAAAACATATATTTCTTGATCATTTTTCTATTTATAATTACATTTTGAAATGTATCTTTTAGTTCATTTTCACGTGACATATTGATTATATAACATTCTATTTTATTTTTCAAGATGTATGGTACCAAGAAAAATGCCTATAGAAATTTTTTACATCATATCCATTACCTTTATCACCCAGACTTGTTACCTCATAAGAATGGCATTGCTAGTTTGATAAGATCCTATTGACCATTAGTCCTTGTTGATTATCATTAATTGTCCTATTTTTTAAATCCCACGTTTGCCATTTCATTATTTTGCCTGAGAGCTATGTCAGGACTAAACAGTGCTCTTACCCAAGGCATCTGATTTGTCCTTTTTAAAAATTGGCATAACGTTAGCTTTTTTCCATTCCTCTGAAACTTTCCACTGTTCTAAGACTTGTTGAAAATCATTATTAATGATCTAGCAAGTTCCACAACCAGCACGTTAAAATTTTTGTACACGAGTTGTCCAAACTAGCTGATTTTACGATGTCTAATTTAGGAGCTGCTGTTTAACATCATCATCTTTCATTACTGTGGGAGCAGAAAGTATTCTATAATCATATAATCTGAAAACATTGTTTTCCTCCAAATACAGAACATAAATAGTTACTGAACTATTCTACTTCTTTGGCACTATTATTAACAATTCTTCCAAGACCATCTGGGAATGAACCTATAGCATTTTTAGGGGGGGTTTTTGTGTTGAACTACTTTAAAAAATAAAGTTCTTCTTATTGCCTTTAAGTCTGCTGGAAGTAGATTTCCTCTTGTGTCTCTTTGCTTACCTTATCAGTTTCCTATATTTCTAATTTATATTACTTACTATCAACTTCCCCCTTTTTCATGTATTTATTTTGTTTTATAGCTGATTTCTCTCTTCTACTTTCTTGTCAGTGTGGCTTTCTGGACATCTAGTAAAATGTTTTTAACCCGTTCCCACTTATCATTCACATTTTTGCTTAAACTCTTCTTCCCAGCTGATTCAGCTCATAATTATTTCAACTTTGTAAAATTGGCCCTTTTAAAGTGCGAAGAACATATATTACAGTTGTGGACTTTATTTGATTTGCATATAACAAATCTAATCAAGTCATGATCATTTGAATCTAAGCAACTGCTAATTTTCAGTTCTGAGATCAGCTCCTATTAATCTGTCAAGGTAAGGTCTAATACAGAATTCCCTTGTGTTGTATGCAACCTTTTCTGAGTTAGGAAATTGTCATCTATAATTTTTAGATATTCCAAGGACATTTTAGTACCGGCAGCATGAGACCTCCAGCACATGTCATTCAGATTGAAATTCCCTATGATAATGCTTTATTCCTACACATTTTAGATAGGAGTGTAAGGAGCCAGTCATCCTATTCTGTAGTGTGATTTAGTGGTGGTCAGTAATAGGCATCAACTAGTATTGCATCTTCTGCTTTGTCTGTTAGCCCATTGATTCATAAGCATGCAAAATCATTTGTGTCAGTGACTCAGAAATAGGTAATGACATTTTTGACACAGAGTTCCATCCCCCTTCCCCTTTGCCCACTCGATTCTTCCTAAATAGCTTATAACCAATAATTTTAACAATACTGTCATGACAATCTTCCCACCAGGTTTATATAATATCAACTAGGAAAAAAAATATGCTCATAAATGAGCAGTTCCATTCCCTTTTGTTTATTATGCAGGCTCCTGTAATTGTTGTATAGGCAATTAAAAATACCCCTTAAAATCCCTCAGCCTTAGATCCAAAAAATGCAAGAAACCTGTAGAACATGTGGCCAATGCACCTAAGTCCTGACCTAGAGCAACTCTCCCGAACCTTAAACTCCCCAGA
>NW_017729032.1:159178221-159178423 GCF_001723915.1 Gavialis gangeticus | reverse complement strand
CCACCAGTAGCTTGGAGAGCCTGGGCCAGCCCCTGCCACAAGGCTCTGCAGCCCCAGAGCCAGCCATGAGGCATGGCCAGCTCCTCCTTGCAGGGTGAGGGGTGAGGGTCCCCAGCTGGGTGCCTGCACGCTGTACCCTGCTGTTCATAGATTCATAGATTGTAAGTCTGGAAGGAACCTTGGAAGATCATTGGGTCCAGCC
>NW_017729032.1:159151405-159178199 GCF_001723915.1 Gavialis gangeticus | reverse complement strand
CCAGTAGCTTGGAGAGCCTGGGCCAGCACCTGCCACAAGGCTCTGCAGCCCCAGAGCCAGCCATGAGGCATGGCCAGCTCCTCCTTGCAGGGTGAGGGGTGAGGGTCCCCAGCTGGGTGCCTGCACGCTGTACCCTGCTGTTCATAGATTCATAGATTGTAAGTCTGGAAGGAACCTTGGAAGATCATTGGGTCCAGCCTCCTGCACCAAGCAGGAAAGATAACTGGGGGGTCAGGTAACCCCAGCAAGATGGCTGTCTAGTCTCCTCTTGAAGATTTCCAGGGTAGGCGATTGCACCACCTCTGGAGGGAGCTTGTTCCACAGTCTGGATACCCTGACTGTGAAGACGTTTTTTCTAATGTTAAGCCTGAATCGATCTTCCAGGAGTTTGTGGCCATTATTCCTAGTTTTCTCCTCCGGTGCCCTGGTGAGCAGTTGCTCACTGAGCCCTTGATGTATTCCCCTAGTGTAGTGGTAAGCTGCTACAAGGTCCCCTCTCAGCCTTCTTTTCTTCAGGCTGAAGAGTCCAAGATCCCTCAGCCTTTCCTTGTATGGCTTGCCGTGTAAGACTCTGATCATATGGGTGTCTCTTCAGACTCTCTTAAGCTTGTCCACATCTTCATTAAAGTGTTGTGTATGAAACTGGATGCAGTATTCCAGCTGCATTCTTACCAGCGCTGAGTAGAGTGGAAGAAACACCTCCTTGGTTTTGATGGAGATGCATCAATTGATGAATGCCAGAGTATTATTTTCCCTACTGGCTACAGCAACACACTGCTGGCTCATATTCATACTGTGCTCTATTATTATCCCCAGGTCCCTTTCATTCACGGTGCTAGTAAGTTTGGTGTGCCAAGCCTATAGGTATGTTGGGGTTTGCTCATCCTGAGGTGGAGCACTTTACATTTCTCAACATTGAACTTCATCAGATTCTGATCTGCCCGACTTGCTAGCCTGTGTAGGTCTGCCTGTATCTGTAAGCTAGCTTCAGGTATGGCCACACTTCCCCATAATTTGGTGTAATCTGCAAACTTGGCCACTTGAGGAGACCAGCTGAAGCCACATGCTATCACCACCATCCAGGACTGAGCAAAGCCACCAGCCATATGGTGAGTCCTGCACTGGGGGGAGGCCCCTCCCTGCCCCTGCTCCTGACCCCTACCTCCCTCCCCATCTAGCCCACCCACACTCCCCTAGCCCTGGGTTCTTCCCCCTCCCCCCACACACACAGCATGCAGGGAGGTGGGAGACAGTGCAAAACTTTATAGAGAAGCCCATGCCCCTACAGCTAGATGGAAATGAGCCCCTTACACACCAGGGAATGCATTTATGTTGGCAGCAATATCCTCCTTAGCTGCAGGGGAGAGGGGCTGGAGACATGTAGCATAGCCAAAGGTAGCCTTCTAAGCAGTAACAGAGGTTGTGGATCAACCCGGGCTTGCCCTGCACCATCTTAGCTCAGGGTCTCATATCAGGTGCGCAGGTA
This sequence comes from Gavialis gangeticus, assembly GCF_001723915.1. Lineage (NCBI taxonomy): Eukaryota > Metazoa > Chordata > Crocodylia > Gavialidae > Gavialis > Gavialis gangeticus. Next base: position 159,176,713 of record NW_017729032.1, on the reverse strand, counting down.
TGTCTGGAGCACCATGAGGATCATAGCAGCAAAGCAGCAGCAGCAGCAGGGCATAGTGGGTCAGGCACCTCTCAGTCCACACAAACAGCTCCTCATGCACTGCCTGAGGCACATGAAGCAGGGGCATGCTCAGGGTGCAGCGGCAGCATGGCAGGCTGGCTCCGGGGCACCTCCCTGGAGAGGTCCTCCAGAGGCATGGCAGGGATGTGGGCAGCTCCTTATTCCAGTTGTTCAGGAGCCCCACACCCTCCAAGCACAGGTACCATGGGCTTGGCAGCAGCAAAGAAGACCAGGTCACCTGCAGAAGGATGCAGCAGGCAATGGGGTCAGGAGCCATGGCAGCAGGTGCTTTTAGGAACCTAGCCTGTTCCACCCTGGGAATGGGGTGGGGGAGGCAGGCCGCCTGCAGCCAACACCCAGCAGCCTGCTGGCTGCTGGGGAGAAAAGAGAGATGGGGGCTCAGCCAGCAGCTGCCTGGGCCCAGGCCTGCCTGCCTGCCTGTCCATGGTCCCTGGGCACCCGTGCATACCTGACCCCAGATCTGAGGCTCGGCAGTGTACAGTCGCTGGTACAGAGCATCTTATCCCAGAAATGTTGCAAACTGTCACAAACAGCTTCTTTCTCATGACTTTGCAGGTCTTGCAGCTACACACAGGGAAGAGGCCACACTTGGCAGCTGGCATGCAGCCTCAGGGTTGCCGCCACCACAGCCAGGACCCTTTGGATGTGCTGGATCTGCCAGAGGAGAACACAGGACCACACCATCCTCCTGAAGTGGCTGGTCTCAGTGTCAAAGGACCAGCTGGAGGACTCACCGTCCTGGCAGACAGAGGACATCACCCACAAGGAAACGTGGGACTGGGCAGACTGGGAATTTCATGCACAGCTCCTGGCCTTGGAGCATGAGTGGCTCAAGTTCCTGCAGAAACAGAACATGATCCTACCCTGGGCAGTTCAGGCCATGGACAATGACCACTGGGTGCTGGGCACCATTCTAGTCCTTCCAGTTGCCTTCCTGTTGCTCACTTCTTGGCCCCTAACCCTAGCCCTGCCTGCCTTCTGGCAGCCACCTGCCACTCAGCAGGAGGCCCCCACCTGGACCTGGGAGGAGGTCTTACACCACTTCCATCTACCAGGAGCCCCTTGCCCAGCCCCCACCTCAGATACCCTGCCAACCAGCCCCCCTACCTAGGTCCAGCCCCACCACTAACCCCAGCACCACATGGCTGCAGAGCCAGAGCTGCCTGCAGCAGGGCTAGGACTGCATGCTGGCTCTCTGGCCCTGGCCATCAGGTGTTGGAGAAGGAGCCACCCACACTGTGGGACCAGCAGATGTCACCCCTGGGTGGGCCCCCCACCCACCGCACTTACTGTGGCATCCACACCCATGGGGGAAAAGCCAGAGGCCAGCATGCTGGGCACTTGTCCCTGGGCTCTTTCCCCCATGTGCTCACACCCCACACTGGGTGTGGCCAGCTTGAGCAGGGTGAGGACCAGCCTGTGTCCATGGGAAGCGGTGGCCATATGGTGGTGTCCTGCTCTCCAGGTGGGGCTGGAGCTGCTCAAGTTCCCAGAAAGTGGCCCAGGTCATGCAGAATGTCTTCAGCCACTGTTCATTGTCCCAGGTGTGCTGCACAATGTTCAGCCACCAGTACTAGCTGGCTGAATGAGCCCAGTGGTGGCAGGGCTGGAGGCCCAGGAGGGTGACAGTGGCCCTGGCAGCAGCATCCAGAAGCCCATCATTGGCATCCCTGCTAGCAGCTGCTGTGCGGCAGCAGCAGTGGCCTGGGACAGTGTGCTGTGGCCAGACAGGTGGACGCTGCACATGGGGGAGCTAGGAGGGCCCAGATGGCCATGGGCCAGGTGGCAGTCAGTGCAGCAGGCCAGCAGAGACAGCATGGTGGCCAGAAGGGGCACTGGTTGTTGCTGCCAGGGGCAGGGCCTGGAGCAGCCATAGTGTGGAGAGGCAGGGTGGGCAAGGAAACAGCTGTTGCATTCTGCCCCTGCACTGGCACACTGTTCCTAGCCGGGAAGTGGCTGGCCAGAGAGCAGCAAGTGGAGCTGCCTTTTGAAGATGACTGCCAGCTGCTGGCAGCTACAGCCAGACCCTAGAGCTCCCCCCGGTAGCAGAGGCCCATTGCAGGGCTGCAGAAAGTTTGGTGCAAAGAGCAGCAAATCTGGTGCCTAGTCCCTGCATGTGTAGACGCCTGCCCAGGAGTGCTTAATCCACAGAAGTTTACTCACAAGTAAACTGATCCCATATCAAAAATATGTGTAGACACACCCAGTGTGTACCTCCTTGTTTAGCTAGAAAGTTCCTTAGGCACCTAGCATTCTGCTTCTGAATAGGTGTGTCTACCTGAATTGTTTTACTGCGCAGCAGATTAATTTACCGCATAGTAAAGTGCTGCTGTCTACACGTACGTGGCAATTAGGGCACAGTAGACTTTGCAGTAGAATTTACTGCACTGCCAGATAGTCCCATCAGATACAAGTGGTATCTGGCAGCAGAATAAGTTACTGCGCGGAAAAGCACTTAAATATCAGGATTAGTTTACTCCATCTCAGATTGGCCAGAGTATATTCAGTTGCATTAATTTCATGTGTAGATGTGCCCAGAACTACTTTGGTGTAAATTTAAACTGCCCTTGAATTTTTTCATTCCTTTTTGCCATTAGCACAGATTCAATGGGTGTAATGGAGGATATTCCATGGAAAAGCCTATAGCCTCATGGCTAGACCTCTCCCCTGATGACTGGAAGCTGTGGGTTTGAAGCCCCTCAAACTGAAGGGTATCCTAGGCTACAACATAAAATGTGGGCACCAACAACAACTCCCCTAGCAATGCTTTAAAGAAAAACAGTAAATATTGCTTAGTTCTTGGAAATAACAGTGGTGGGCATTCTTCAGGAGAGGAATCTGGCTACTGGACCCTGAGTGTATATAGATGCCTGTGTACAGGAGCCTAAGCTATGGAGAGAGAGTGGTAGTTTGGCTACACCCTGATAGCATTTTGGGTTGACTTTCTCTACTCAGAACCCCAGCTTAGCATATGGATTTCTTTGATCACCTTTCTGAGACAACTAAAGTTCATTGTGCACTGTTTACGAAACCTGGACAACTAACCTTAGGTTTTGGCTTCCACTCAGAGGCCAGGTACCTAAAATGTAAGCATTGCAGCATCTGACTTGTATACACAGATCTCTTCTGTTATATCTAGTTTTCAGTACCTTGATTTTTTTTCTTGGTATCTTGACTTTCTGCTAAATGGATGTTCCTTGTTCCCTCTTTTCATCCTCCTCTTTGGTTGTTAGTTGACTCACCTAGCCAGTCTCCCCCCCAGAAGACTGGTTCCCCACTCTACTGAGATGAAGACTATCCAAATTCTATAGACCCCTTTCTTCCTGGAGCCCAGGGCTGACCCCCATCCCCCCGGGTCCCCTGCCAGCCTAGGGCTGCTCCACCCTGGCTCAAACTGCTGCGGCCCCAGGTATGGCATCTCCACATGCACCCTGGACCTCAGCAGTTTGAGCATCTACATGTGCTATTAAGGTGCCCTGATAAACTCCAGCACAAACTACACCAGAGTTCATTATGTCACCTTAATGGCACACATAGATGCACCCAGTATGGACTATCACCATTGGATCTTGCCCAAGAGAAGCCTACCCAATGATAAAAGGAAGGCTTAGTTGTCAGATGGCTTCCTTTCCTTTTTAAGTTCTGTATTTCATTAAGAAAATTGAAATAAATTATCTTAATGTCAGCAAAGGAAAACTACAATATTTGATGTGTTTATATGCTGTGGTGATAGACACTTTATAAATTAATACAGGCATCCAGGGTGCGTCTACACAAGATGCTTACTGCACAGCACCATGCTGGGGAAAAACCGTGCTAATATGCTACTGCACAGTTAATGTCCAAAAAACCCATGTGCCAGCACTAATGTGCAGTAGCATGAGTTACTGCACATCGATTTAGTACTTGTTTATCCAAATACTAAGCTTAATGCACAGTAACTATGGCACATTAATGAATGTGAGACATACCCATAGAGAAGTTAGAAATAAGTAGAGTGGACTATGTAACTTCAGACGGATATGGACTGGTGGTTAGAGAAAAAACAAATGTAACAAAGGATTCATGAATACTTTCTTAGGATCTTGACAGTGATGCCCTTTGTGACCTTTGGCAAGTCATTATGTTTCTTTGCCTCATTTTCCTTATAAATCAAATGTTTATCAGTATGTTTCTCACAAGGATGCTAAAAGGCTTAGTGCAATAAAGTTTGCAGAGTCAGAGAAGCCAAGGAGAGCTTACTCTTTTCAGTATATCAAGACTACTATGTGGGCCAGTATTTGTGGAAGGAAGGATTATAACCCTTCCTCCTTTTCAACCACACTGTCCCTTTCAAGGCAATGTGCATCAGTAGGCATATATATACAGGGCACTGGAGCTGTAAGTACCATGATCCTTGGCATCCTTTTTCCACCTGCTCATCATACAATGACTGATTACACCCTAAGCTCCAATGTTTTTGCATTAGCCTTATTTATTCCTTTTATGGTGTTTATCTACTCAGTAGATAAACTCAATAATCTATTTAATAGATAAGTACTCCTCACACTAAAGATCCCACAATGCCTGAAGAATCTTCTTTGTTTTGGTGGTTATCATTGACTTTCCTGTTAAGCAGAGTTGAATCCCATATTCTTTTCAGCCTTCTCTGTTATTTTTCATACATCGATTATATCAGTAGAGTGAAGGAAGGTATTACAGGGAGAGACAGTGTTGTAAGAGAGGCATCGGAAGGGAAGTCAGCACATATTTGTGCTGTCAGTTTTAATACATCATTTCTAAAAGCTGCATATATTGTGGTCCAGTTTCTGCATATTTGGTAATTGTTCCTGCTTTATTCTGCAATCTGAATGTTAGTATTTTATGTTATTTCCATTAGTGTTAGGATTCATTCTTTGATTCTTGGTACTGCTAGTGACTTCCACTGTCTGAAAATTGTGAAGGTCTCTGAAGCACCTAAGTCTGTCTACCAGCAGTACTTTATCTACTGCATTTTTGCAGAATGACAGTTACACCATTATTTCTGATTTTCAGTTTTGTTTAGCAATTTATTTCCAGAAATAATGCACCATACTACAGTTCTGGAATAGAGAGGGATTGATTCTGTAGCCTTTGCACCTGATAAGCAGTGCTTACTCATATGAGTAATCCCATCTGTCAAAAACGAGTACTGATCAACCCCACATACACAACGGAAGAAACAGGTGATAGAAAGAGAAAAACAGAAACTGATTATGCACAACAAAGCACTGCCAAATGCACAAAATAAGCACACCAAAAAGATTCTTTCCTCTTATCTTTCAGCTGTAGAAATTGTAGATATTATTTGTAAAAAAAATACTTTAAAAAAATCAAATCAGACGAAGGGGTGGGCTGACAGATGGGAATTGACTGTACCCTTTAAAAATATTTGTTGATTACTTTTAGCATCAGATGCTGTCCTTTGAGGAATCGTTTTTCATACAGAACCAAACCCCGGCTCAGAAAACAAGGCTTTATTCCATGTGCAAATGAAGCTCAACACTACTGAAGAACCTCACTCTTGGTCCCAGCCTGCATTAACTAGTGGACAATAGGGCCACACCTGCTAATGCAAAGAATCATTCCTAGTCCTTAATACACCCTTTTCAACCAGGATGTCAAAGCTCTTTACAAAGAAGCCAGTATCATTTCCTTGTTTATAGATGGAGAATAGGAGGCACAAAGAGGAGCCTAAGCTGATGCAGGACTAGAACTCAGGTGTCTTGCATCCCAGCCCATTGTACTATTCTCTAGGCAGTCTTGCCTCTTATAATAAGGCAGGCTTTCATTCTGTCTAGTAAACCCCAAATAAAAAGTACCATAAATTTTAAACAGATGTTACAGACATTTGGTAAAGCGTGCTATGATATTTTAAAAGTTTTCATAGACAGGCATCTGTTTTCCAAAAAAAGAAAAAAATGTCCAAGCTTGCTAATGGAAGCATCTTCTATTTCCTACAGTGAAAAGCTTAACATACATGAGAGAAATGTTCTGCACCATCTGCAATTCATTTAGACACCTGGAAGAGAGAGGTGAGGAGGAGGTTAAGTTGGTCACTTGCCTTTGAGAAGTGGAATATACTTCAGTTTGCACACTATTTAACAAAACCTACCAATGAACTACAACAGTAGTTTTCACCCTGTGGCCCACAGACCCCCTCAGGGTCCACAGACTATGTCTAAGGGGTCTGTGAAAGATGACTATGATAAAAATATGTGAATACTCACACTTACAATTCAAAGGGGTCCACACCTCCATTTGAAATTTTTTTAGGAGTCCACAAATGAAAAAAGGTTGAAAACCACTGAACTAGAATGCAGCATGAGGAATTCTCAGTCACATTGCAATCTGCCCTTAAGCAACATTATGTAACACATCCCCCTTGCCTGTCTTGCCCCCTCGCCCCCCTTGCCCAAAGTAAATCTGATGGTTTCATTCAGATTGTTTGCTTGTGTTGATGTTTTGCAGTAACTGAAAAACTAACATTTGCCCAAAAACAGAAATAGAAAGCAGCTTGCTACAAGCTAATTTCCTGAGTCTATGATTCTAAACAATTGAAGGGTAGCACAACTCTCAAAATTACCAGATGAGAATGAAATACATAGAAACTGTTTGTGCTTACATCACAAATGGTCATGGTGCTGATCCGAAGAACAAACCTAAGCCTGAATAGTTCAAGGAGAACATTAGTGAACCAAGACACGCAAAGGGAAAACTGTTCTCTTCCAATTTAAAATGATATTACAGGTAGAATATTTTCATCCGTAAGGCAATTCTAGGCAGTCTCCATTCATTGTATCCTGTTTGGAAATGGTCTGCAGAATGCAACATGGAAGTCATGTTTTTTTATTTGCAGACTTTGAAAATTTGACTTTTGCTCCCTGAAGCCTAAAGTAGGAAGAATGAAATCATCAATGGCTGTGGAAACCGAAGGCTCCTATGTAGTCATCTCCTCCCTGCGGAATACACAAGCTGATGTTATCGGTGCATTGAAACTGTTAACACTTTTCTAGTAGCATGGTGGGCACATGGTGTAGGAACCCAAATAGCAGAGACTAGGATCGTACTCCCTACTCTTGGTCCCAGTCTGCGTTAGCTGGTGGACAATACAGCCACACCTGCTAATGCAAAGAATCATTCCTAGTTCTTGATACACCACTTTTCACCCAAGATCTCAAAGCTTGGAAGCAAGGAAGTATGACAAGATTGTAGTGATTACAGGAGGTGGAAAGCTTGTAGTGATTTTAGGAGGTGACAAGGAGTCAAGATACCTGGCTTGAATTCTTCATTCTCTTTTTGACTCTTTGCCTGACCTTGTGTAAATCACCTAGGGCCTGATCCCACAAGCCAAGCAGAATTCTGCATATGGAGTGTTTACACAGTCAAACGCATTGCCCCCCTATATTTTACTTTGCCTTTACGTAAAGGATCCAGTGCAAGATTACTTTTACTAGAATCAAGAATGGGTCCAATCCACAACATTCACAGCTTATAAAGTGCTTTGGGATTATTGTAAACAATAATTGGATGGTTAGTTTCAGAAAAAAATATTCCCAGATAATCAAACCAGCTGTTTCAAAATAATTTAATTTCAGGATTGTCTTGGTCCTAGTTCTTTTTATCCTCATGTTTGTTTTTTTAATAATCATTTGAAGTAAATAAGCAAGATGTGCATTATCAACAGAATGGAAAAACAATGTAGAGGAAATAAAATATATTGTCTACATGCACAATAAAAAACAATACCACGTTGAAATAGCCATCCGTTATAGTCCACCATTTGTAAATACATTTAAAGAATAAATTATCAGGAAAAAGAGGATGGAATAATTACCATTATATGTCTCTGAGAGTGTTTTTCCATTAGCCACAATTAATACAGTAATGGTAAATTGAAATTATGCCCCATTTCACACTTATAGCAAAGAAACATTAAAGGGAAAAAAGAAGAAAAGAAGAAAGAAAAAGCACAGTAGACAATGTAGAAACATTTTTGAACTGATCAATGACTGTGAATTTTGTTTTCTATTTAATGAATGCAACATCTTATACTTCAAAATTCCAAGATACTGATAAAAAGAAACTCATAAAAATATTCACCTCCTCTTCACGTATATAACATTGTATTATTGTAGCAATAGCCCATATACCACAGGGCTCACTCCTGCAGGGGAATCATTGTACAAGGAAAATTTTCCCTGCCTGCAGTGAAATCAGGATTTGGCCTTCTGCAGTCCCACTGAGTTCTCAAAGTTGTAAAGAGCACAGGGTTTTGCCAAAGGAGTAATTGGGTGCCATGAGATTATAGAATACCCAAATAAATTGAAAATGACCAGACAATTGTCGGCTTTGTGTTTTATTAAATATTTATTATTGTTGTTATTTATGGTCTTATCAGTGATTAATTTTCCTCTGAGTTGATAACAAAGTGCCCCATAAATCCTACTTGTCCCTTTCCGAGTCATATAACATGTTGCAGCCTCCCCCATGCATCTTTAATTCAAAGTATATGCTAATGTAAAAACATGGGTTTTTTTAATGACCAGTTTTCTATTAAATACATTCCTTTTGCAGTAGGAAGCAACTGCATTAAAAATAAATACCTCCGACAGACCTCCTGCATACTTCTCCCAATACATAAGCAAAAAAGTATGTGTGGTCAAGCCTACATTGTTCCATTTGCCAATTGCAAAATAATAATGATGTTTGATAGAAAAAAAAAATTCAGCTGTTGTGGGGAGGGAGTGAAAGAGACAGACGATTCTGCTTATTGAATGCTATTGACTTCATGGGGCCAATAAAACAAGTTGCAAATAAAAGAAAGAAGAACAGATTCATGCCCAAAGATTGCGTGACGTATCCCTTTTCTGTTTGTATTGCATTGTGATTAAGTGTGGTGGGGCCCTCAGGGAGGGAATTTTTGATTTGAAGGTTAAGCCAATATTAGCAAAAAATAAAATAAAGTGAATCCAATGGCCCAGAGCATCACAGCCACAGTCGATTCCAAGAATGTTTGGTTACAAAATGAGCAACTGACTAATTGTGTAAATGCTGTTAATTAGCTGTGCAGAGCCCCTAACTGGGCTTTTCCCTGTAACTAATAAGAAATCAATTAGCTAATGAAGTGGCCATTAAATGCTATGCTAATCTTAGCTGGGGTATTTTTAATGTTTCTTCTTCCTTTTTTTTTTTCCTTTATGATCCTTCCTAATTGCCACTGCCATACGGAGCTCACAGCTTTCAGCATGTCTAATGAAACATCATTATATCATAACTGGCATTCTTGGAAGAGTTAGTGGCAAACCTGCTTCCCAATTATTTTTAATTGCCAGACATACTCATAACTGGGCCTTTTACCAAGTAGTTCAGAGCCGTGCACTGTCATGTAATATACACAAAGATGGTGTTTTCTTTTCTTTGCATATGAAGGTTGGCTGTTGTATTGACCATGCTAAATAATGCACATTGCACCCTAAACAAGAAACCAGAGCAATTGCTTTTTCTCTATCTTTGATTGAAGCCTGTGGAGACTCAACATTGCCTTCCCACTGAGCAGTTAAAACTAGACAAATCTCAAGGAGAATTTGCCTCAGCTTGAAAACTTCCAGTGTTTTGTGCACACCATCCTAAACTACCATTTAGAACTACAAATGCAATTGTTGCATCTGGGTGTTTATGCAGAGATGCCATAGGATTAGCAACTATGCCGTGTAAATGTCTTCAGTAATTCTCACAAGTTTGGTCACTTCCTAAAATAGTTAATTATCAACATCTCTACAAATTCTGCTGTACAAAGAACATAAAATGTGTTGCATTTACCACATGCACATTTCTCTGCCATCACTCTTTGCCCTCCAGGATAGCTCTTTAAAAGGGGGTTGAGGTGAGCTGGAATCCTTTCTCCTAAAATGCTCCTGTGGCTAATAATTCTCAATTACTAACCCAGCATTTCATAACAGAATCATCTTTAAACACCGAATCTAAATGAACTTCTCTAAATCTACTTGTGCTGAAGTAGGTTATGTGTCAGGATTAGGCGAGCTTGCTTTATTCTCCAATACAATAGTACTTAGGACATCTGTGCACGAAATACGTGTGTGTGTTTTTTAAAGAATGTTTTCAAAAGAGATTCGTGTCTCCCTCCCTCCACCCCTCCTTTTTTGGATAACATGCAAATTGAATTGGTTAATTCTGCACCCCAGTTTTCAGGAAATCTGCCACCAGCAGCTGCCACTGTTTCAGATGTCAGGAGGATACAGATACACTGTGACATTTTGTTCATTAAATAAACAAACCAGGTTCAGGCTAACAACATTAGGTAGAAAGCCCCATCAATTCTTGTACATTTAGTTCACATAATAGGAAGTGACAATTGTTCCTTAGCTTCATAAGCACTATATTGAAGAACAAAAGGAAAAAGCATACATAATGTGGCAACAGCAACAACAGTTGCCATAAAATCCTGGAAGGTTGATTTAGATTAATGAGACACAACTTTTTGCCCAAGGCTACTTAAAATAAATATGGCTACAAACATGGCTACTAGGAGAGAGAGAAAAAAATGTCATGATTTCTTTCTTACATAAGGTTTTGGTCTTGTTTATTTGATTTGACTGTCAAATCAAAAATATACACCAGCAGTAGCCCTTGGATGAATGAAGTAGGTTTGCTGAGTTCTGCAGAATAAAAACAAAAGGAAAAATGTTCCATACTTTTAGTGGAATAATACCGCACTATAAATCATTAAACCAATCTAGGTTTTGAAAAATACAAAACAGAAATCAGTCACATTTAAATACCTTTTCAATTTTAGCAAAACCAGCCAATTGAAATGTGTGTATTCTGACTTTTGCATTGAGACATAAGCTAGAAATAATGACTAAGAATCCTGAAGCACTGTCTAATGTTGCTTATTAAAAATTACAGTATACAGCAACCATTCAAACTACAAATACAGTAATACATGTTGTAAAAAAGTAGCTATCCAGAAATCCATTGTAAGGCTTGGAAATTATAGATAAGGCTGTTAGTCGGACTTAGTTGGAAAAGTATAGACAATAGGGAAAAAAAAATCTGTGCACATTAATATGTACAGTGCCCTGATGTAGTAGTCCAAAGGGACTTCAAACTACTCTATGGAAAAAAAGCCAAAAGTCCTACTGGGGCCCTGAACAGAGTGAGCAAATGTTACAGCTTATACACTGTCAATAGTCTTACTGCTTTTCTTTTCCCTATATCTGTCTGCCTTAAGGTATTCTAGAACATCTGTCACTGTCATATGTGAAGGTTTCCACTAAAGATAATAGGTCACAGACCCACAAAGTGTAAAACAGCATAACTATTAAAGGTAGTCAAACAGTGTTGATCTGAACTGAGGAATCTAGTCCTGTAGGTTTCATACACTATTTTTTTAAATTTAGCATACATGTATAAATAAAAGTATGCTTTCAGACATATGTTTATACAAGAATAAATAAAAGTATGCATTAAGACATACATGTTTACAGTCTACAACTTGTATGTTATCAAATTACATGTCATGATGTGACTTTTAGGCATATCTGGCTTTTAAATATACTTCTATAACAAATGAATATCATCCTGTATGCTCATAACACAACTGGTGTGCTACATTATTATTGGAATAGACTATTAGTTAAATAACCTAGTGTACTATCACTTATTTTAGTAGAATCCTTTTGTTACATTGTTGCACTATTTACTGGATAGTATTTACATATGAAACCTTACCATATTTACTCAAATACAAGATGAGTCCCTCCCACCCCCATTCAGCAAGGGAAGGATGAGGCCAGGTCTCATCTTAGATTTGAGACCTGGCCTGGGGCAGGCAGCAGCTCAGCTCTGGTTTCAACCCCAGACTTGGGGCTAAAGCTGGAGCTGAGCCTCCATCTGTCCTGGGCCAGACTGGCTAATTTTTCAAAGGAGGGAGTTTACAGGCAGGGGAGCATAGGGGAGACTGCAGGGTAGGGAGAGGAACAGGGGAGACCCATGTACATGGCTTCGGAGTATGGGGGGGCATTGTGCACCCTGCCCCACCCAGCTGCCCCCTCCCCCTGACCTTCTGCTGTGGCTCTGGTCCCTCCAGCCCCAACTCAGTTCAGCCAGGAGCTGCTACCTCTTGTCCTTGTCTAGGCTCATCTGGGCCAGGCCAAGACCACCACTGCTTCTGACTGCTTTGGAGCTGGAGCAAAGCAACAGCAGAAGATAAGTGGGGCACAAAATGTCAGGGAAGGCATTCAGGGATTAGGGAGCAGGGATAGGAACAGGGGCAGGGGCATAGAGGAGCAGGCTGGAAAGAGAAGCAGGGGCTGAGGGAGGTAGGGAGTGGGGGCAAGCACAGAAGACAAGAGGCAGAGTGATATGTGTGGGGGGAGGGGGTGCAGAGAAGGGAGGAGGCAGGAGGGGTGGAGGTCTAGCACCTCATGGCCCTGCCACCACTTTCCTCACCACAGCAATGGGAGGATACATTTAGGACTGACCTTCCACTAATCAGGTTTCATACATGGAAAATAACAACACATTTATACTTTTCCATATACAGAATCCAGTTATTGCAATCAAAGTCAGCTTGGATTCTAGTAAATACTGTAGAAACAGTTCTCAAATTAAAGATGAATACTGTTGCTTCACTTGAATTATTCACTTCTAGCCATGGACCTTGTCTCTTACATGCAAGAACCACCCCCACAGAGAGAAACTTTTTTAGGGCAACTTGCTATGTTTAAAAGACTGTCTCTAATCAGGAAGAGTGGGGTCTCCTATGGAAAGAGGCAGTGGTATGACTCTCAAAACCTACATTCCACTGAAATCTGCTTTGACCCAGCTTGATGCCACTTGCCTTTGCACTGATGTCCAGTCCCATCACCTTTCCCTGAGCTGTCATAGGAATCATACTTCCAAGGCCCCCCTCCTTGCAACTGTTTTCTGAAAATCCCTTAAAAGAAGAGTCAGGAATGTAAAGGAAGAAATAGCCCAAGTTGGTAGAGATTCATGTAATATTAAAGTTGTACCAGATTCTTTTATGAGTTTGGCGCAAGGAAGAAGATCCAGACATGCCTTTGGCTTTAGACCCTCTGTCCTGCCCTAGCATACCTTTCTACTCCATGCAGTTCTGCAGTGCTCAGTGGTAGGTATCTACCACTTTAAGGATATTTCCACATGAACGCAGAGTTCTCTTCCCTACATGGCAGGAATGAGGGGACATAATGAACTATCAATACTATGAAATTACAGATTCATACAAAATCCCAAATTGCTAAGTCTGTCTTATATCCCTCTGCTGATTTTTCCATATATATTCAGCATGCTGAACTGAAAAACAGTATCATGGAATTGTCCAGTTGGTTTGGTTTACGGTCCCACACTACGTACCTAGAAAACATCCGATGTCTTTTTTTTTTGGTCAGCCAGGTAGAAGAGGGATTAGAACATATAAAGTAAGAGCCACAAAGGTTATCAGTCTTTTCCCATCTTACAGACCTTCCTATGTCCTTATCTTCACAAACCTTTCTGTTAGTAAGAAATACTTGGATAGTTTTTTGTGGTTGTTAGTCCCATGTCTGATTCTGACCCCCCGTCATTAAATACCTAAAAGTATACTAGTTTCTTAACAGAAAAAGTCATTGTCTGAAGTACACTTATTCCTATTTAAACACACACACGTGCACACACACATGGACAGAATCCAGTAGAATAATTTGATTTCATTAATATTTATGGGATCGGGTACAAAATAAATACCACCCAGTTTGCATTCTAGATAAGCAACTTCCATCAATATGTCCCCTTATGCATCAGAAAAATTACCCACTTCATTTACATCAGAAGTATGATATTTTAAAAGAGATGTAAAACTAATTGTCTTATAAATTTCTCAGCTAATTCACTTATTTTGTTCGGTGAGGAACTCTACATTTCACACAGAATTTCACACAGACCATCTGTAACTAAGTGCAGTTTTCCTTTGCCCTGTGTGAACAACAACAGAGTAAGATTATACCTGTCACAGTCAAAAACACTATATTTATGTCTCCATTTAATCCACTCATTGCTTTACAGCCCCCAAGTCCTCTGGGAAGTGTCACAAATCTATATAATGTGCCTGAGTGCTACATTTTGCATTTGGATCTCTGATTTAGCTGACAGATGTGAAAATACACATTTAGCCAGACAACTCCCTAATGACTACACATGTGTGAATGCTGAAGTGTGCAAGTTATTGCAGGTCAGACTGGCATTAACTTAAATTCAAAATTTTTGCCCTGATCTATATTTTGTTGATAGTGCAAGTATTATGCTTTCAGTATTCCGCCCATATTCAGTAGAGCCACAACCTGTTTTTGAGACTGTCCCAAGACTTTTGACATGTGAGCTGGAAAAGGCACCTGTTTTGAGGATGGCAAGATACAGTAAAACAGAGCCAGGTTCTAAACAAATAAAGAATGCAAAGGTTCAAAAATCCACAATACAGGTTTGATAACACTACACAGGCTTAACTCGTGCACTCTTAGGACAAGAGCCAAGTCCACTGAAGTCAACAGCAATAATTTTATTGGCTGCAGAAGCTCTGGATCAGAACTTACGAACTTTGGGCTCTGTCATGCTCTGCATATTAAGAGGATATATGGTCCCTTCTAATTTTGAAAACAGAGGAGAGTCACACAAGGGCAGTCCAGAAAGGAAGAATGCCACTGTCAAGGCATTTTTCTACTTTTTCCCATCTGCAAAACCCCATCTACAAAGTTCTTACTTTCTACCATTAAAAGGTCATGAAATAGAGAAGAATTTGGCACATACATTCATAAATTATCAGAACTAAATTGATGAATTGCCAAGTGAAAGTAACTAAATGTAATCAGCCTGTTTCTTTCTGGACTTACTTTACTTTTGTCTTGGGAATTCTGCCAAATCACTAAAAATTGGGATATAGGTACCATCCCCCAAGAGGAGAAAAAAGATGCCACATAAACAGTCATATTTTGTGCATCATGTTCTCCAAAATACAATGAAATCTTGGAAAAATAAATATGTAGGCATAAGATATTTCTAAGCAACTTCAGCTTTCAGGATGAGCATTTTACTCAGCTGATCATTCTAGACTAAAATACCTTCAGCAGCCTTACAAGTTATACATTCATAAAGATAACCTGGTTTTGAAGAAATTCTTTGTGGTTCTAACTAATTTTCTTTCAAGAAGAGACAAATATCCACCTCTTCATCTGTCTCACTTTCTGATTTATTTGAAGAGAATGGATATTACCCATTTTCTGCAGTACTAGGACCATATGGACCTTTTGCTGGAAGAGAAGTATCATAGCCTGCTTTCTTTCAGAAAGACCCTATGAATTTCTTTCATGCACCGTGATTGTATTCGATCACACACAATCAGTATCATCTGTACAATAGAGTAACATGGCTTTCCCTGATAACCAGAAAAAGTTGTTTTTAATTTACAGACACGCACTGCGTTTTTAAACCAGAGAGCATCTCCCATGATAAATAGCAATTTACAAAATGAAAGACATGCCTCCAAACTTATGAAGAAGGGTAAATGTCGTCATGTAGAAATGGGGCAAATTTCTGGGCATTCCTAGTAGAAAAATAACTATTACTTTGAATGACATTTCCGACAAACATAGAAAGAAAGAGTAAGCCTTTCAAACATCCTCTTGGGTGGGTATATGAAAGCAATGAATCACTGGCATCTCAATGACAGGCAGATGGCTCTCCATCCAGCCTTCCTGCATCAGAACTCTGTAAAATTGAAATCACATGAGCAAGTGCCTTGCCAAGCCCTGTTACATTTATTCTTAGCAAAACGTGAGTATTTACAAACCTTCATAAACATTTCAGGCGCATATGCATATTTTTTCAAAAGGCAGTATGATAAAATCTTTATGCAACCATTCCTAGAACTGTGTGGACACTGAACAGTCTTTAAAACCTCCTTGTCTTGGAACCATGTAATATACAAGATAAAAAGACTAAGTAAAAGAAGTATAAGAGGGGCGACTTTGTTTGGGAAATAGGTGCTATTTACAACACAAGAGCATAGGCATTAGTTGCTATGGGTAAAACGCTGCCAGAGGCCCTCAAAATAAACTGACCTTAAATTGGTAAATTGCTAAATTAAGCTAAACTAATTTAAAGTGAGGTTTAAACCAGTTTAAGAGCATGCACATTAGGAATTTGTGCCAGTGTAACCACACTGATTTTAAATCAATTTAGAAACAGCATCAAAGTTTTTTTAATGGAGATCAGCTCTGAGTATCTGTTTAAATGAAATATGATCAAGAGCATATCAAATGCAAGCTAAACAATTTTTTCAAAAATATACTTTATAATCCTACACACTAATTCACTCAACTAAAGGAAATGAACTATGAACATATTCTTCTCTAATACATAGATATATATTTAGTGGTGTTTCATTTTGATCATAGAAGAATGTTGATTTGGGGTTACTTTTTTAACCTGAAAATTGGGGATTTTTTTTTTAATCCAAGAAAACCAGGATCCCTGGCAATAACATCAAGTAAGCAAATATTTTATCATTCTTTTTATTAACATCAACTATTGGAAAACTCGTATGGAGGGACATGCATATATTAACCCATCCCCCTTCTATACCAATGGCAGTGCAGGAAAAAAAATTAATCCCCTGAAGGAGTACAGCAGAGGGCATGCTCCCCCACCAATACTAGGAAACTCTGGATAGAGTTCTCAGCCTTAACTAAGCAAGGATGTTAGTTAGCACTTCTTAAAGTGAGTAAAGATCACAAAATCAGGCACCTCCATGTTTTATAGGTCCTACTTTATCATCATACCCTGAGCATAAAACAAATTCCAGCAAGTTGCTTAGTCCTTCAGACAGATTAAGGCCCATAAGAACTGCATAATGGTACTCTGCCTCAGCAAAACTCGAATGGCATCTGTTAGAATCCCTCGTGTCTGCAGACCTGCTGTGTTCTGTCATTTACTGGTAAGAAAGTCCCCTGCAGAACTTAGAGACCGTTACAAACTACACACATATACAGAAAATGGTATCCACTAAAGTTGGTGGGAAAATTCTATTTGACCCTCCACAAAATTGATTCAAACTAAACAGTTTCATTTATACTGACTTTTAAAAAATATATACAAGGAGTTTATTTGTAAAAAAAACCAAAAACAAAACAAAAAACCCTAAACACCTCCATTTAAATTTGACTTTTTGATATTTATGACAAAAATTCAAAATCAAATCCTATTTATTAACATTTTTATTGAATCAAAAATTCATTTTAAAAAAGCAAGTTTGTTTCCTACAAGTTTGAGTGAGTGGTTTTTATTGCTACCTAAGAGTTTCACTTACCAAAGCATCTGAGCATGTCTTTAGCATTAAGCACGCTTGACTTTAAAAGTGACCTCCTTCATTTTAAAAATAGGTGCATGCTTAAGCACTGTGCTGAATTTAGGCTTAGCTATATAGGTATTAGTATATTTTTACTGATTGCACACTAGGCAGTAGGCATTGTATGGTGCTCTGTATTTACATAGAATCTGTGCCTCTTTTTCTAATAATTATGCCAACTCCTGGAAAAAGAGTTGCAATCTTTGTACTAGCAAAGCAAAGAAAACAATACGCAACTGTTCCACTTGACCGCAAAACACCAACCATGAACATGTTTCTTTCTTTCTTTGTTTACTTATTAGTTTTTGGTGAAACACATATTCAGACATGAAAACAGATAATAGGCAAATATTTTTTCCAAGCTATACACAGGACCTCTCATGGCATATGATCAGGAAACAAATTCCTGGAAGCTTTTTTCAGCTCAATGCTTATTATTTTTTACCCAGTAAAAAACCTTCCCCCTCAAAAGCAAATATTTGTATTAAAAGCTAAGAGCTACTTCATGCAAAGATGGGAAAACTCCAGAGAAAAAACTGGGTTCTTTCAAATGTACCATTTTTATGTGATTGAACTTTGTGTCAGTGTTTGAAATTCCCAGTATTTTTCCTTTGAATACAATTTTTTCCCTTCTAAATCAAGGTTTTCATCTTTAATTCTTATTAAAACTTCTATTTTGGAATTTCACATTTTGTTCCTTGTGGATAAGTTCTTTTCTCTGTGCAAAAATCGTACTGGATCTCAAAATCACCTGAATAAGAATGTGTAAAATTATATCTAAAATATGTCTATATCATAATCTGTCATATCCTTATGTTTAAAATGCATGACCTAAGGAAATTAGCTATCAGTTTGAACAATCCTGCCTGAACTCAATTAAAGGCATCAAATATCAGAATTGATATTTAAGATGTCTCAAGGGAAACATTTTTTTAATTATTTAATACTTTGTTACATGGAGAAAACTGCTGAAAACCCTTCTCAGATTTTTATTCAATTGTTATTGCAAAGATAATTTCCATAACATATTTCAGAGAAATGAAAATATCTATTTTTGTGCACCCCATAAATCTAATAAGTTAATGCAAAATTATTTTAATTACTTTTATTGAAGCTCCATGTATACCAATGTCAGTCTGTATATTATAAATAATAAATAATCATTATTAGAGTTGGTTGAATTATTCATTGAGGATAAATTATCTGACAAATACAGCCCTTTTCTTTGTTTGTGACTTGTTTATAAGCAATCTTGTCTGCTCTGAATATATTCTTTCATGCAAGCATTTACTGAGGAATGACAAATTTTCTGCCTGGGAATTGCTCACTTCGATTACTATTTGACTATCTGTAACCTTCAGTGGGCATGTGGTCACCTCAGCCCCATGATGTTCTTTCTGGACCACTGACTGGAGGAGTGAAACTTTTGTAAGCAGGAGAATGACAAATGCTGAAAGTAAAATGCTAAAAAAAGAACGAGTACTCTTGTTTACATACATGTGCCCTTGTTTTGGCTGAGAATACAGATGTGTGCATAAGAACAGCCAAAAATATGCTAAGAAAAATGTGCATGTGCACATGACAAAGGGATACAAATGTGGAAAAACAAACTGTCCCTTGGACTTTGAATAACTGTTCATGAATACTATTTTATTTTTGTTGGATTCAGATTGTTCTAATAATTATGATATAGTTCTGAATTAACCCTGGCTGAAAGATACTTATCTTCAGGGTGATGATTGGAACAAAAATGAATACAGATCCCCTCTAAGTAGAACACAGCAGTATTATATCTGTTACAAGCTGACAGCAGCATTTTATAATTTATGGGACCAAATCCTCCTGGGAGTTTCTCCATATCCACATCATGTGTCCCATCACTAATGTTTAATGGGAACCTTAAATTATAATAGAACCAAATGATGCATACATGGGTCTCCTATTGATTTTATATGAAGCTCCACATACACACCCAAGAGCCAGATTTGTCCTAGTTCTGCCTATTTACTCTTTACCTAGCGGAAGAGATATGTTGCCTTTTGCTGCAACTCCAGGATGTCACAGGTACTAGAGAAAGGAAATATAATACAGGTAAATCTGCCAGTTCCCAGCATGTCAGGTAACCAAAACCATGAAAGCCACTTTTTGCTGATGTTCTCTTTCATTGAAGATTAAGCCTCCATTTGTTTTCAAGCATTTGATGTTTCATTCCTAATGATCTCTAGACTCAGCACCAAAGTTGTCTTCCTGACAGCGAATGCCAAGTGTGATTACCCACCACGTTAGAGATCCTCACCTCAGTCCAAGCTTTATTCATGGAATCCAATCATTTCAGCTAGACTGCCAAAAGCCAAAGGCGTTACAGCCAACCCTTTCTCCGTCTCCCTCTCTTTCTTCTTCTTCCTTTTTTTTTTTGGCTTAATATAACTGCACAAAGGCAGCACTAAATAAGGAAAATATGCTTCTCAGTAACTGAAACTGACAAAAACAAAGATGACATGCTTACATAATCAGTTACACATCTAACTTTTTTGACTCATCTTCTTTCCATTGTCTTGTGATGACTTCATAGCACAAACTATAAATGCAACTAAAATGTATGTACAGCAATGAAATCACTACCTTTTTTTCTCCCTAAAAACATTCCAGTCCTTAGGTAACTCCCACTTCTTGGAGTCCCTCTGTGACTGTTTTCTGCTGTGAGAGCAATTCATTAAAAGTTAATTAAAAGGTGAAGTTCAATATGCAGTTTCCTTTAACTAATCCTCCTTAGGCAGCTTCATATGGCACTAATATATCCACTTTGTTGAAGTTAGAAAACAAAAAAGGCAAGATTGCCTAATTAAGAGGTTGATATTTACAAGAGAGATTTTCTGATTGGCAAGGCTGAATCCAAATTAATCTTAATTCTGTAGTTTTTCTTCAACCAAATTTTTTGCACTCTAACTTGGATCTTGCTCAAACAAGAAATTTCAAAACACAAATCATTTCCAGAATCTCTCTCACAGTGCTAGGAAACTTGCTTCCTCTTTTTGTGCTGATACTTATGGACAATCCTAAAAACTCTTCAGTTATTTCCACTGAATTCAATGAAAGAACTTGTATAAATAACGGCTACCCGTGCAAGCAAAGGTTTGCAGGATAGAACTCTGAATTTTAGTTTCATTCTTTTCGTTAAGTACATTTCTACAGAGGCATCGAAACATATGTACATACATACATACTTTCTATTAACACCTTTAAGTACTTTCAATGAATAAACACACTTCATCCAGTTATTCTCATGGTAAACAAAGATTTTTAAGGAAAAGACAAGTGCAAAACTGTATTCCCACTAGTTCTGTTTTGCTCTTGCAGTGCCTACCAGCATTCTGTCCCTAAAGCTTTAGTGTGGATAATGGGAAAGACTAGTGCAGAAAACACTACATTCTTTGAAAACACTTATACATAGCTAAGACATAGGACAAAAGAAAATGAAGGGGAAAAAAAATCCCCCCAAACCATTGACCACACAACTAGTGCTAGCTACCACCCAGAACTTGGTCTCAGAGACTCTGATATCAACAACATGTGGATAAAAAATGTAGAGACTATCACAAAAATAGAACAATTAACTCAAGACAGAAAGGGTTCTTTAATCAGATTCTAAAATCTACAGGTAACAGGGACACCAGGTCTATTTTAAAAAAATGGGACAATACCAATGGCCATACTTCATCTATTTTTACAGTAACATTGTGAAGATTAATATTTCTAAATTCCCCTAAAAGTCAACTGTCTATCTGAATGCTAAACACATGACTTTCTATTTATCATTCACCTTTATTTTACTTTGATTTCTTGATTGCAGCCATCACTAGCAACTCTACCCTCATGAACCTTTTCTTTGTGTGTAGGAGTGTATGAGTACATGTCTATTGGCCTGCTGCTTTTTTAAAAGAAGTTGTGTAGGCAGAATGTTTTCCACTTAAATCTTAATTTATCTGGTACTGTAATTCTACGCTTGTCAATAAAAATATGAAGGTTAAAAAAAAATACCTTGAGCCAATAACATTGTTTCCTTGACACCTCTTCCTCAATTCACAGCTTCTTCCTCCTTTGTTTCAACTTGAATTACAGGCCAATGGTAGCCAAAGAAAAAATAAATAAAAAGAATAGGGCCCACCTCTGCACAAGACTATGGAAGACCCAAAAAGTCAGCACACGCAGTTCGGAAGCTGCATACATGTTGTGCTGAATTGAGAGTAGTGTGGTTGGAAACTATTTGCTGCCTACTAAAAAATGTTCTGGGTACGCCCTTGCACTCAAGGTATGGAGGCTAAAAGTGGGACCAACCTTTCACAATTCTGGCTTGCAAAACATGCTGGAAAAAAACAAACAATCTCAATTCACACACAGAAACGCCCAAAACTTCCAGTTTGTTCTTGAGTCTCAAACGCCACAATATCCCTGTGAGCTGGAATAGCATTCTGGGTATATTGACGTTAAGAGGTTTGGGCATGATTGTGGGTGTGCTAAGTTCTTTTCTATATGTTTTCCAAACCAGAATTGTGAAAGATTTTCCCACTTAGTGCCTCCATACCTTTCCTGAGAATGGATGCCACAAATCACGTGAATAATTAGTAGCACTCTTAAGCGTCTACTGCGGCACCCATTCATTTTCTTGGCACAAAATATATTAGTTCTACACTAGTCATTTAGTTTGCATTTACCAAGAGATAAATTTAAGTTTGAAGTGGTACTGAAATACAATATGTACCGTATGTTAGAGAAAACTCTATTGGCTGTAAGACTGTAGCTTTCTCTAAAATTCATGAGAAGTAAATGTGGAGTTAATTTATGTGAAAACCTAATTTTGGATACCTTGCAATTGTTCAGATCTCTTAAATGAGTGGCCTGGGGTGACCTTTATTGGAATGTCATACTCATAATCAAATTCTCACAGAAAACATACACCTAACATTATCTGTGTGATCACCTCAGTTAGATAATAGCTCTGTAGCCTTTACTATAGCCTTTGACTGTAAAGAGTAGCAAAGGTAGAAAAAAGCTAAACTTTTCTTTTCTTCACTGTTATTAATGAGACCTTTCAGCTATGCTGTAGGCTTGAAGACCTTAAGCCTCTCTTGGTGTTTCTGTTTTCCAGGCTTCTGAGGTCTTGCTGTGCCTTTTCCCTTCAGCACTACTCTGAAAATCCCCCAACAACCCTAGCTTTGTTCCTGGGTGGCTTTCAGTATAAGTCACACTGCATTGAGTACACTTTTAGCTTTCACATTTCAAGAGAAAAAATAACAAATAGAGTCAGAAACTGCTTGATGCATTTAAAACATAGCATGCCAAGAAAATACTTGCTTTAATAAGGAGGCAGAGCCTTTCACCAATATGCCACTGGTTCAGAAGTGACTCAAATTTGCTGCCATGGACTAGCAGCAAAAGCTTTTGTAAGATGAGTGTCAGTCCAAGTGGTCACATCAGAAAATCACCTTACCAGGTGACTTAGCTTTCCTGCTGCCAGTTTCTCAGAAAAGAGGACAAGGAGCAAATGGCCATGGAGCATGGGCCATCTTCTCCATTAGTCTTGATAATACTACCTAGAGCAACCCAAAGCTGTCCCTAGAATCTCCCATCCAAATACTGACCAGGCTGAACTCTGCTTGGATTGGGAGGTCTGAGCCTACCACAGCCTGAGGCAATATGGCTGCAGATAGTTTCATTATATTAGAATATACCTGTCACCATGTGTAGAAAACTGAGAACTGAGTCTATGGATAAGCAGAGGAGGAACCTATGAATTGGGACCCTTATGTGCCTGATTTTGCTGACTCCAATTCACACATCTAAAGGTTTGCAGAAGTGATAACCCATAAACATTCAGTCAGTTCATTCTCGTGACTCCAGCAAAAGAGGTGACAATTCCCTCAGCAGCAGTGAACCCCCAGCTGTTCCTGTACTGTGCACCACCACCCTACTGCTGAAGCCAGAGCCCAAGCAAGAAAGGTGCAGAGTGTGGGGATAAAGCAGTGCTGCCCAGGGTGCAGTACTGGCCAGTTATGCCTCTGGGTGCCTAAAGTCTGTAGGTGCCTATGTTTTCATCAGTATAGTTCCCTGAGTGCAACAGTTCTGCTTCTGTGCATGCCCAGAACTGCTGTGCATGCTTAGAAACCTGTGAACTGAAGCCTTCTCCTGTCTTGATCCCTTCCTCCACCCTGTATTAGGACTTAACAGCTAGATGTGCCTCATGTTTTCCATGAGACAAGGAATCCTCCGAGAGCCTATGGCACAGAGATAGAGCTGGTCGCCATCGGTCTACATAGCAGCAAACCAACCAGTGTCACTCTTGTTCCATCGCTACCCCGCAACTATCCCTGCCTATAGGCAGGACCAGATTAACCCTTTAGTGGGCCCTAGGCAAACAAACTCATGGGCCCTGGGCTGACTGAGATCCCCCGCCCCGGTGCTGCCATCTGCGGGAGCAAAATCAGGCACATAAGGGTACCAATTCATACTTTCCTCCTCTGCTCATCCATAGATTCATAGATCATAAGGGGTTGGAAGGGACCTTGTAGTTCATCGGGTCCAGTCCCCCTGCACTAGGCAGGAAAAGACAACTGGGGTCAAGTGACCCCATTGAAGTGACTGTCCAGTCTCCTGTTAAAGATTTCCAGGGTAGGTGACTGCACCACCACTGGAGGGAGTTTATTCCACAGTCTGGGCACCCTGACTATGAAGGAGGTTTTCCTGGAATTGAGCCTGAAGCGGCCTTCCAGGAGTTTGTATCCATTGGTCCTGGTCTTACCCAGAGGTGCCCTGGTTAACAGCTGTTCATCAAGTTCTTGTACTCCCCTGATGTAACAATAAGCCTCTACCAAGTCCCCTCTCAGCCTTGTCTTCTGTAGGCTGAAGAGGCCCAAGTCCCTCAGCCTTTCCTCATATGGCTTGTCTTGCAAGCCCCTGATCATATGGGTGGCTCTTCTCTGGACCCTTTCAAATTTTTCCACTTCCTTGTTGAAGTGTGGCACCCAGAACTGGATGCAGTACTCCAGCTGTGGTCTCACCAGTGCAGAGTACAGTGGGAGTATCACTTCCTTAGTTTTGCATGAGATGGAACCGTTAATGTATTCCAGTGTGTTGTTTTGCCCTGCTGGCTACAGCACCGCACTGCTGGCTTATGTTCATGCGATGGTTGATCACTACCCCATGTCCCTTGTCACCACCAAGCCTAGAGGTAAGTTAGGGGTTGTTTGCTCCCAGATGGAGCACCTTATACTTCTGAGTGTTGAATTTCATCTGGTTCTGGTCTGCCCAACTCTCCAGCCTGTCCAGGTCTGCCTGAATCTGCAACCTATCTTCTGGAATGACCACACTCCCCCATGACTTGGTGTCATCTGCAAACTTAGCTAGCAAGCTTTTCACCCCCACATCCAAATAATTGATAAAAATGTTGAAAAGCACCAGTTCATGCATGGACCTATGAGGGACACCACTGGCCACTTCTTGCCAGGATGACACAGATCCCTTCATGACACTGTCTCTCACCCCGTTCTCATTAAGAAAATGGGAGGCTGTGGCGTAGACACCCACACAGTCAAATGGGTCGCCAACTGGCTGGAGGGCCGCACCCAGAGGGTGGTAGTGGATGGGTCCTTCTCAACTTGGAAGGACGTGGGCAGTGGGGTTCCGCAGGGCTCAGTCCTCGGGCCCGCACTGTTCAACATCTTCATCAGTGATTTGGACGAGGGGGTGAAAAGCACCCTGTTCAAATTTGCTGATGACACTAAGATGTGGGGGGA
>NW_017729032.1:159112238-159150959 GCF_001723915.1 Gavialis gangeticus | reverse complement strand
TTTCACGGTCAGGGCGGCTAGGGTCTGGAACCAACTTCCAAGGGAGGTGGTGCAGGCTCCTACCCTGGGGGTTTTTAAGAAGAGGTTAGATGAACACCTTGCTGGGGTCATTTGACCCCAGTACTCTTTCCTGCCATGGCAGGGGGTTGGACTAGATGACCTTCTCAGGTCCCTTCTGACCCTAGAAACTATGAAACTATGAGAACTCTCTGGGTCCTACCATGCAGCCAGTTTTCCACCCACTGAAGTGTTGAGAAGTTAAGCCCACAATCTTCCAATTTTTCCACAAGGATATCATGGGATACTAAAGCAAAGCCTTTTGGAAGTCTAGGTATATAACATTGACCTTCTCTTCTGTGTCCAGATGGTGAGAGACCTGTGCATAGAAGGAGATGAGGTCGGTAAGACAAGACCTACCCATGACAAAGTCATGCTGGCTGTCATTCAGAATCTTACCCTCAATGAGAATATCGCACATAGATTTTTTAATGAGTTTTTCCAGGATTTTCCTTGGGATGGAGGTTAAGCTGACTGGCCTATAGTTCCCTAGGTCCTCCCTCTTCCCCTTCTTGAAGATGGGCACAGTGTTGGCCCTCTTCCAATCCTCAGGGATCTCCCCTGTGTGCCACTATTTCTGAAAGAGTTTTGCCAGGGGTTCTGCCATGACCTCGGCCAGCTCCATCCGCACTCTCGGGTGAAGTCCATCTGGTCCTGCTGACTTATTATTTTCTAGCTTTTCTATTTGGTTTTGCACCAGGTCAGCATCCACAATGGGAAGGCTATCATTCCCACCATGCCCCCTGTGATCATTATCTTGCTTGTCTTTCCCCTTAGTTCAGTGAAATACTGAAGCAAAGTGGGCAGTTCAGTTATTTCCTGAGTGTCTGTTACCAGCTGTCCCAAGGTGTTAAGCAGGGGCCTCACGCTTCCACTTGTTTTCCTTCTCTTCCTACATACCTAAACAAGGACTTCTTATTGTCCTTGACTCCCTTGGCTAACTTAAACTCAGTCACCACCTTAGCTTTCCTAATCATTTCCCTACAAATGCAGACCACTGTTGTGTAGCCCTCCTTGAGGACTGTCCCTAGGTTCCACTGTGTGTACACCTATTTTTTCTGTTTCAAGAGGACCATGATGTCCCTATTGAGCCAGGAGGGCTTACCAGCCCATCTGCTACCTTTCTTCTTCATAGGAAAGGTTTTCTTTTGTGGTTCAAGGATAGTGTCCTTGAGGAACAACCATTCTTCATACACCCCATTTGCCTTCTATCCCTGGTTCTGCATCACCTCCCCTACTAATACCCTGAGCTTATGGAAGCCAGCAGTTTTGATGTCCAGGACTTCAGTCCTGCTAGTTGATTTGTCAACCTCGTGGTGGACAGTGAACCTGATGAGCTCATGGTTGCTGTCGCCCAAGCTACCCTCAATGTTCAAGCCACAGACCAGATCATCTTTCCTTCTTTCCTCTGTTCCATAACTTAACAACTAAAAGGGGCAGTCTTACATTGGACTCTTAACTCTCTGCTGCACTCTCTTGTACTTTGGCACATAGATTTCCTTTTGTGCACCTAAATAGCACTTTCCTGGCTGTGGACCTCGGGATCTTTTGCCCTCTTCACTGAGGATGCATAAGCATGCATGTGCAGACTGAGCATATTCCGTAGGTTACACACTATCTGGGCATAGACATGCATACTTTAGTGTAAATCCAGAAAAATGCAGGGAAGAGTTTCTTATATCTTATTCTCAATAGCTGAGTGGTTAAGGCACATACCCCCCAAAAGCAGGAAGCATGTGTTCTAAGCCTACCTCATTCAGAGGCATCTCTGAATTCCTAGCACAGGGTTCTAACCACTACACCACAGGTTAGATGTCAATACAGTGACTCTCCAATGCTCCTGTTGGAGCTAAGCCACTACCTCTTGTGTTTACCAGTCATTGGATAAAATAGATGAAGAACAGTGCAGAAGTTTCCTCCCCATTGGGAGAACGGGTCCACTTTAAAACCAAAGGTTCCCTCCCACCATAGGGAGTGAAAGAGTGGAGCTAGCAGGGCTCAGCACCCCCCTTCCCCCAAATGCAAGGTAGCAGGGCTGCAGGGCATCCCTACCACAGGTGGGGGGGGCAGGGAAGATAGGTGCGCACACTCAGATATTTACACAGCCAGGATCACAGCCCTGGCGTCTGGCTGCCCAGCATGGCAATTAATTTTCAATTTACTTTCTTTGTGAAGGGAAAGGGGCTTGGAGGGGAGGGGCAGATCAAGACCCCCCCAAAGTGTGGGAGGGAGTGTGGCAGGGGTAGGAGTGAATAGGTCCCAGCCAGGCTGGGTCATGGTGGGACAATCAGAGCCCAGAGGCGCATCCAAGGTTGTGTGGGGTGGGGGGGGTCCCAGTGCTGTGTGCACCATGGGGGAGCCAAGGGTGGGGGTACGTGTCCCCCCCAATCTGTGTGCAGAGCGAGGGCTGGTTGCTGCTGCAGGCTGGGCTCTGCTGTGTGCCTCACTGCCACTTCTTTGAGAGCAGCACACATTCAACACTAGGCACCTCTCATTACTGGCAGCCCACCCTCGCCCCACATGCAGATCCAGGGCACAGGCCCCCATGCCCTCCTGGGGTGCATGCAGCATCAGGAACAGCCATCCCTCCCCACGCCAGGCACCCCCCAGACAAGCCACTCACAACTCTGTCCCACACCCCACTTCAGCTGTGCAGGGCCTGCCTCTTCCCCTTCCCCTTCCCCAGCCCCAGCCCCACTCCCTCCTTCACCACCATGGGGGGTGCAGATCAAGGGCCCAGTGATAAGGGAGGGAGCAAGGCACAGGCAGGAGCAGGAGCTCTAATGAATGAGGTCCTGGCCGCTCCAGGTGGTGAGACAAGTGGAGGTTCGGGTGGCACGTGCCCCACCCCAATCTGTGCATAGGGTAGAGGGGGATATCACTGTGCACTGCACCTTGAGCCCTGCTGCCCTGAGAGCTGTGTGACACTACCTGTGTCCCACTGTTGGGCGGGCAGGGGGCACATCACAGCCCAGCGGTGGCAGGCATATGGCATCAGCTGCTCCTGAGGCAGCTGCTGCAGAGAGCAAAGCGCAGCATGCAGTGGCAGCCACCTCCACTCCACACACATATTGGTGGTGCCTCCCCGAGCCTCTGCTTGTCCCACCCCCCAGCCCAGCCTAGGCCCACTTATCCCAGCCCCTGCTCCTACCTGTGCCCCACTCCCTTCCTCACCACTTGGCCTTGATCTGTGCCCCCCCCACAGCCCTTCCCCCCCACTTCCTCCACAGACCTACCTGCTGTGGGGGCATGCATGCCCATGCACGCAAGCATTCTGCCTCCCCAAATAATTCTTTTCTCCCTCCACCTATGCCTCCCACCCACAGGAGCAGCTGTGCCATTTCCCTCTAGCTTGCCCTTTTCTTCCAGGCTCCATATATCTCCCTACCTGGGGGTGGGGAAGTGGGTGCAGTTTCAAAATGAAGGCTAGAGAAAACCCTGCATAATGCTTAATCTGTGAGGTGATGGTTAGAGTACCATCTGCCGAAAAGTCTGATACAAATTCCACCCTCCTACTCAGTCTATGCCAGTGTTTCTCAACCCATGGGTTGTGATCCACAAGTGGGTAACAAGAATATATGAAAGGGTCACAAACAAACTTTAGAAATGGATCAACAACATTTTAAAATGGATTCTCCTCTACAGGAGAAAAAAGAGGGGAAACTGTGGGTTTTCCCTTGCAGGCTGGCAGAGTTGAAGCCTGTAAGGGGCTACTTGGGGCCCCCCCATGCCCCAGACACTGGAGGACTGGGGCCTGGGAGTGGTGAGCAGTGGATCAGGAATAAGGGGCACCGGCAAGGTCAGGGGGTGGTTTTCTATTTAAACTATTTACTGGATCAGGACTGGCCATTGATGTTTACAAATGGGTCCTGGTACAAAAAAGTTTGAGAACCACTGGTCTGGGGAATGGGAGGTCTAGAACCCAGGGCTCCCTTTCCTGGGTAATGGTTCAATGACTAGGGCTAAAACCATAGAAGGGCCTTCCTTCTCCTCTGGCTAACAGCCATTAGTCATGGACTTTTGCCCAGGTACATTCTTATAACTTACATGCTCACATTGGATGTGTATACCTAGCCATGTACCTAGTCAAATATATATGCTCTATCTATGTGCACATGCTTACATGTCCAATGTACAAGGGTAATGAAATCACAGCCAAATATGCCACTTAGAGGGCTAGAAAAATGCCATTTAGGTGCATGAAGGGAAACTGAATCTTGCCCCTAGGTCTTTAGATCTTTGCTGCACTATTCTACTAGGTCACCTCACCACTTTCTGCATGATCTGCTGCCCTCCACCAGGCTCAGCAGTTGTCTTCCTTCATCTGGAAGATGGATCTAAACAGCTGGATCTTCCTCCACACTGACAAGTCAATGACTATCTTTCACCAAACCTTTTTGTTTATCATATTTCTGAGGTGTTCTCACCAGTTGACCACAGGTACCCATCTGTAATTTTTCATTTCAAATGTCAACAGTCTTCCTTGTCTGTCATTTTGAAAGTCCAAAGAGCAGGACTAAAAAATGCACCTCTTGAGCCACCTGATTTTTGAATCTAGGGAGATTCTCATGGCATCAGTTTGTCCAGCTGTTTGCACCTGTTGTATCTTCCCTGCAGTCCCCTTAGAACAGAAGCACTCAACCCCTAGCACATGGGTCAGATTTGACCTGCTGTGCTGTGTCTTCTGGCCCATAGGGCTCCCCATGGGTCTGGAAATTTGGCAGTGAGGGAGCAGTGGCACTGCTCCCCTGGTACCAATGAAGAACCCCAGGCCCTGTGTGCTGGATCAGATGTCTGATCCCAGCATGCAGGGTCAGGCAGGGTGGGGCCCGTTCCCAGGGCCCAATCCCAGCATGGAGGATCAGTGCCTGGCCCCAGAACCGTATCCCAATATGGGGGGCTAGGATGGGGTGGTGCCAGTCCCTCAGGACCCAATCCTCATACAAAGGGGCAGGAGGGGGCAGTTCCATGTCCCTGAGGCCCAATCCTGGTATTTGGGGGCAGAAGGGGATGACACCAAGCCCCAGGGCCTACTTCTGGTTCAAAGAGCTTATCTGACCCTTGGACTGGCTCCATGCTACTTATCTGGCTCACAGGTCCAAAAAGTAGAGCACCACTATCTCAGAACCATGATCCCTGAAAACTTGCATGAGAGGAATAACACCAGGGTAGATTTGTTGCCCTCAAAAGTTAAAGCTACTCCCATGCTGTTTGCATTTATAAGCACAAGAATAAGTACTTATGTTTTCTCAGTTCAGATTGACGTACACACAAGCTACACAAAATGATGCATGCAGCAAGGAGGCTTTTAACTTCCCTTTTTATTGGAGAATTAGGATGGTTTTAATGCTCTCTATTTTCTTTTTATAATGCAAAGTGAAAGTTAAAAGTAGCCCAACATAGTAATGAAATCTGCAACGAATTTTAGCAAATAAAAAGCCACTTAAAGAAAAAAAAATAAACCTACTGTCCTGGCTGGGGATTTTAATACTGTTACCCTCACAGCCAGACTGCTTGTAACTTTTCTATTAAAAAGCTAAATCAAGAGCATTAAACAGCTCCCAATTAAAGGGTATATTATCACCTCGATGCACAGGGAGTTTCACACGTAAATCCCTGTGTTTGAGAAGAGAATATACCCTGTGGCTTTTTAAATAACAAATAAAAGTTAAATGAGATTTTGCAGTGGGTAAAAGCACCATGGAAAGGCTTACATTGTAATGTCCTTAGAATATAAGGAAATAAATGTTTAAAATAGTAGAAGAACAACATTTATTTTCATTTTGCTGATATTCCCACATATTTGTACTAAGAATTAATTTAGCAAAATATAGTCAATAAAAATAGAAGTATTGATTTTCTTTAAAACAATACTTAAACAAACATCAATGGGCCCTACATACCCAAGGGACCACCTTCTCCTTCAAGTTCCATCAGGATCCCTAAGGTCAGCCGAAAGCCACCACCTGCAAGTTTCATCCAAACACCAAGTTTCGTCAGCAAAAATATGTGGGAGGTTGTTTTCAGTAGTCATTGCTCAGCTTTGGAATTCCTTCCCTTTGAGGCCCACCAAGCTTGGGCATCTTCCAGAAACACTGTAGGACCTTTTTATGTGGGCAGGTTTTTCGCAAGTGCAGCTAAGTTCTGGGTGATTGTTTCAGGAGTTGTTTTATTACTTGCATTTTATTTTACTTTAGTATTTTATCTGTTTTTATGATTTATCTTTCTTTTCTTGCAACCCTCCATGAGCTGTTTGGGGATTCATAGATTGTAGAGTCAGAAGGGACCACAAAGGATCATCATGTCCAACCCCCTGCCCCTGGCAGGAAAGAGGACTGAGGTCAGATGACCCCAGCCAGGTGATTATCAAGCCTCTCCTTGAAGACCTTCAAGTTAGGCCAGAAGCTGGAGTGGGCTTCCAAGAGAAGTGGACTTAATGTTACACCCTTAATGTAAAAAATTTCTTCCTAATGTCTAACCTAAATCTATCCACTCGTGTGCACCCATTATTCTTGGTTACTCCTAGGGGTGCCCTGGTAAATAGCGCATCTCCAATTCCCTTTGTCCTCCCTTGATAAACTTATAGGTGGCTACAAGGTCTCCCTTTGGCCATCCCTTGTGAAGGATGAAGAGATCCAGATTCTTCAACCTCCCCTCGTAAGGTCTTTCACAGAGACCACTAATTATGCGAGTGGCCCTCCTCTGAACCCTCTCCAGATTCTCCGTGTCCCTCTTGAAGTGTGGCACTCAAAACTGGACACAGTACTCCAACAGTGGCCTGACCAATGCCGCATAGAGGGGGAGCATCACCTCCCTCAATCTGTTGGTCATACATCTGCTAATACATAACAAGGTTGCGATTAGCATTGTTGATGGCCTCGTTACATTGCCGGTTCATGTTCATCTTGGAGTCAACTATGACTCCAAGATCCCTTGCAGCCACTGAGCCGCTGAGGAGGTCATCCCCCAACCTATAGGTGATTCCTCCTCTGTAGGTGGAGTACCTTACATTTATCTTTGTTGAATTGCATCCTATTTCATTCTGCCCATTGATCCAACCTGTCCAGATTGGCCTGTATCTGCTCCCTGCCCTCCGGTGTGTTAACTTTGCCCCATAACTTGGTATCATCTGCGAACTTGCAGAGGGTGCTCTCCACACTCTCGTCCAAATCGCTGATGAAGATATTAAATAACACTGGTCCAACGACCGAACCCTGTGGGACCCCACTCCCCATCTCCTTCCAGGCTGAAAACGACCCGTCCAACACCACTCCCTGGGTGCAGTCCCTAAGCCAGTTGGCCACCCACCTGACTGTGTAAGTGTCCACTCCACAGCCTGCTAGCTTCCCTATGAGAATAGGATGCGAAACGGTGTCAAAGGCCTTCCTAAAATCCAGGCAGATGACATCAGCATCAGCCTCTGTGTCAAGGCAGTGTGTGACCTAGTCATAAAAGGCTAAGGTTTTTCAGGCAGGATCTACCTGTGACAAACCCATGCTGGTTTCCTTTCAGCATCATTTCCCCTGCTGGGCCTTCACAAATGCGCTCTTTGATGATTTTTTCCAGTATTTTCCCGGGGATGGAAGTAAGACTGACTGGCCTAAAGTTACCCGGCTCATCCCTTCTCCCTTTCTTAAAAATGGGCACCACATTGGCCCTTTTCCAGTCCTCAGGGACCTCGCCGGAGCACCATGAGTGCTCAAACAGCCATGCCGAAAGCTCAGCTATGACACCGGCCAATTCCTTCAGCACCCATGGATGGAGGTCATCCAGACTGCCTGAATTGTACCCATCCAGCCCTTCCAACTGCTCTTTAACTAAGTCAGCACTAACCTTTGGCAGTCTGGTGCCTTTTGGACATCTGTCCATGCTCAAGGTGGGGGAATTGTCTTGGTCAATGCTTAGGAATACCGAAAGAAAGAACTCATTGAAGAACTCCGCCTTTTTCCTTGTGTCAACCACCAACTGTCCTAATTTGTCCTGCAGGGGCCCAATATTACACTGTGCCTTCCTTTTACTTGCTGTGTATCTGCAGAAGGACTTTTTATTGTCCTTAATTGTTGTAGCCAGCCTCAGCTCCAGTCCTGCCTTGGCCTGCTTAACTGATTCCCTGCAATAGCACACCGGGGAGGTGTATTCCTCCTTGGTGGCTGCCCCCTGCTTCTACTGCCTATAAATTTCTTTCTTTGCCCCCAGTCTTTTCTGGAGTTCCCTGTTCAGCCAAGGGGGGCTTTTTTAATCCTCTTACCCCCTTTCCTGCGTAAGGGGATAGACTTCTTTTGTGCCCTTTTGTGCAAGGATGATGGCATATAAATCAACCAAACAAATAATTGAGGTGCAGTTGGCCTTCTTGCCATAGTTAAGACTGAAGGCATCCCTCTCAGGTGTGAGTAATATAGATAAAGTCTCCTTTCTCTGAAGATCTTCAAGTAACTCTATTAGTTAGTTCTAAATGAAATTAATTACAAGTTAGCTTTTCAAAAAAGTATTAAACTCCCATTTTTGAGTTTTGAGGATCACTCTCTCATGTTTTGAAGACCACTCTAATAAAGCAATGGTTCTGAAATTTTTCATACAGTTAACAAGTAATCGAAAACTTTGGAGATCTGAACCAAAAGAAATTAGGTGCAACCAAACAACATTATTAGCAATTCTTATTTATAATAACTATTCTTGTGGAATAGTTACTCCATAAGAAGAAATAATGTATTATCACCATTCTCATCAGTTGACTGTCATGTTAGAGTATTGGATGAACTGAGTCAATGCAAGGGAAGGTATAATGCACTGCCTAGCAAGAGATCTCAGATAACTTGACTATCTGCATTTGAATAGAAAGGGTGCACTGAGATACCTGGCTTCATTCTCCTGCCTTCCACATCCTTGTCTCGATGTCATCTTAGACACTCCATACTTACTGGAAGGAGTAATGGTTAAACCACAGGAAAGCATCACCTCCCCAGAACACTTTCATCCTCTCCCCTGCCTGCTGAGGGTATCCTGACACATTAGTCCCCTATTTCAACCCCTGAAGCCTTCAGTTCTGCACCTAGACACTCATATCTTCATCATCTCCCTGTTGGCAGTATTCAGCACATCCCCAGACCTGACTATTTCCTCATCTCTGTTAAAGGGGACAATCCTGAAAACATCCCCATCAACTCTCCAGTCTCAGCCCCAGTTCCATCCTCACCTGAATCACATGCACCAGTAGCATTTGCCTTACTGGAGTCATAGAATTGCAGAGAATTAGGGTTGGAAGGGACCTCAGGAGGTCTTCTAGTCCAACTCCTGCTCAAAGCAGGACCATCCTCAACTAGATCACCCCAGCCAAGGCTTTGTCTAGCCAGGTCTTAAAAACCTCCAATGATGGAGAGTCCACAGCTTCTCTGGGGAACCTACCTCAATACTTTACTACCCTCCTAGTAAGAATGTTTTTCCTAATATCTAGCCTAAACTTCCCTTGCTACAACTTGAGACCATTGCTCCTTGTTCTGTCATCAGCCAACACTGAGAGCAGTCCAGCTCCATTCTCTTTTGAACCCCCCTTCAGGTAGTTGAAGGCTGCTATTAAACTCCACCTCTGTCTTCTCTTCTCCAAGTTAAATAAGTCCAGTTCCCTCAGCCTCTCCTCAAAAGTCATGCACCCCAGCCCCCTAACCATTTTTTTTGCCTCTGCCAGACTTTATGCAAATTGTCCACCTTCTTTCTGTACTGAGGGGCCCAAAACTGGACACAGTACTCAAGATTATTTCCTTGAGCACCTGCTCCATGATTTTTCCAGGTAAATCATGGAGCAGGTGCTCAAGGAAATAACACATACCTCCTTTGTAGTACTTCAGCCTGGTCATGACCACATCAGAATGCCGCCAATAGAAAACAGTAATCAGTATTTGTAACCAGTCTCCAGAATAACAGGGAAGTAGCTACCATATGAATGGTTTTCAGCAGGGTAAGCTAGATTTCATCTCCCCATTAGGAAAGTTACATCTCAGCCAATTACTATTGACTGAGGTAGATACAACCTTGCTCCACTTGTGGGACAAGCTTGGCTTGGCCCATATTTTACCATCTTTGCAGTTCATTTCAGTCTGAGAGATAGATCCTTGCACTGGCCTTCATCTCCTGCTCAGATAGCACCTCAAAAAGCTTCTGGTGTCGTGACCATTACTGTCCTGTTCTGCTTCCCTACTGTTGAATAGCAAACTCCAAAATCAAGAACACCCAACAACTGAAGTACACAAGGTCTTCATCAGACTACATGGCCACTGGCACCCCTGAGACAAAGGATTATGACATTTGCTTGGGAAAATTCATTACTCTTAATGGAAGAGGATGAAGGCAGAAAGGGTGTTAAAATATGCAGTGTCCTTGGCACAAAGGGCATTTTTACATGTGCTCTGGGATACGGCGCTGGACACTTTAATAAGCAAGCCATGTTAATTAAAAGTGCCCACATGTCACGTGCATCAGCATCCCCATGCTGAAAAAATGGTGGTGGGGCTCATCGAATGTGTGTTATATCAAAGTGCCCTGCCACCATTTGTTTAGCATGGGGATACTGATACGCATGATGCAGAAGGCTGCCAAAGCATGTCAATTTCTGTGCTCCAGTAGACTCAATTAATCAAGTCTGCTCTGACGCGATGGATTTCCAGCATGTTGGAGCAGACGCTGCACACGTCTACAAGAGCCCACATTGCTTAGGGCTGGAATAGCTGCAACAAATATCCCACTATGCACTCTAAAGGAAACAGTGTGTTAACTGTGGACATTAGCAAAAAAATGTTTGTGTATGAACATGAATGAAATCATGAAACTTAAAGATATAATTAGGCTGAAGTCACATCAGGCAGGATAGATTTCCATCTTATAGACTAACCATAGTTTTTATATCTGTATCTATTACAAGCTTTCAATTAAGTAAACTTTGGCTCATGAAAGCTTGCACTCTATATACAGACTAACTAAAGTATTAATACAGATACAGATTCAGAGTGCAAGCTTTCATGAACCAATTTACTTAAGTGAAAGCTTGTGACAAATACAGATACAGATACTTTGTTTATCCTGTAAGGTGAAAATATATCATGAAACTTGAAATCACCCTGTGGGCTGGATAGATAGTGCCAGGTCCCTTCACGGGCTGGATCTGGCTGCTGGGCCCAATCCGGCTGTAGGGGGTTGTGCACCCCAACCTTAGTCCGTCTGCCCAGGGCAGGGGCAGGGACAGAGTTTGGGGTGGGATGGCTCTGATCTGGATGTACAGGGTGGGTGGGGTGGAGCAACCCTGAACTGGATGCATGCAGGAGTGGGATGGAGAAGCCCCAATTCTGATGTGTAGCTTGGTCCCAGCGTGGGCATGTGGGGAGATGGGGTTGGGTAGGGGTCCCAATCCCAAATCTATCCCCAGACACATGGGGGAGGGGTTGATCAACTCAGTCCCAATCCCAGTCTGGACGTGCAGGGTAGGAGGTGGGGGGTAAGCACCTCAGCCCAAATCTAGACACGTGGGGGAGGGCAGGGAGGATTGCCGCAAATCTGGATGTGTGGGTTGAGGGGGGAGCAGCCTGACTTGATCTGGACCCATGGGGGACCGATTGGACCCTTATCCCCCTTTGCTGCAAAGTCCAGGCAAAGCTGGAGCCCAGCACACTGAGCTTTCACCACTCCCTGCTACCAAGTTTTCCAACCTATGGGAAAGTCCTGCGGGCTGGATGTCATGGCTGTAAGGGCCAAATTTGGGTTGACTACCCCGACAGTTGTCTGTGCCTCTGTCTATTTATAATATCGTGTTCTGGCTGCAAAGTGAGCAAGGCCTTAGTAAAGCCTTAAAACATACTATTTTTCCCCATGTCTTGAAGGAGAGGACCCAAAGGACACCCATCCATCACATCTTACTGCATAGACTTCTTTCAACACCACAAGAAGTGAAGCCTGCTGAACCTCCATAGAGAAGTTTCCATAGAAGGGATAAGGGAGAATGCAGCCCTTATTCATTTCTGAATCATTTGTTAGAAACTGTATAGAAGTAAAGACAAGTAACTTCACATTCTGGTAGAGATCAACATGTCACAGGACTTGGAATACACCAAAAAAAAACCTTTGTGTGAATCTTGACACTTCTTTTAAATTCTCTCCTTTTGGAAGGGCTTAAGAGGTTGCATAGAAAGCAAACTTTCCACCTGTACATGCTAGAGCAAAAGTGTGGTTGTTGTCCCTTCATGCTACTTTATAGGCCTCTGCTCTCATCTGGCAGCATGGCTCCTACAGAAAAAGGTTCATTGGGAGATCTACGTGCATCTATTTAAACCTTCTCCACACTGATTAGTGGCAGAAGGACAGATTGAATTCTTGAACTGTTTTTGTTTTCAAGTGCAGCACTTACGGAACTGATATCCTCTCAGATAACCATGGCCAGAGAAGTGCCCAGGAGGGAGGCTTTGCTAACTCCAGCCCTCCAGAACTCTACCAAGCACCCCAAATGAACTTCCACATGTCCTGGAAGAGAGTATCCACTGGATCCTGCTTCTTCTTTCCAAGGGCCTGTTGTATTTGGGCACTATACCTCTGGTTTTTCTCATGTTATTGTCAGAACATAAGAACTGCCATTTATTGTCCATCTTGCCTAGTATCCCATGTCACAGAGTGGCAGAGAGTGGATGCTGAAAGGCAGAGTGCACTGTGTATGATCAGGGTTTGTTCCTCTGTTCCTGAAGGTCTAGGAAGTTCTGAGTCAGAGGCCATGTCCCTAATTCCCATGCTCAATAGCTCCTGATGCACCTTTCTTCCAAAAACATAATTCATAACATATATTGTAAAATCCTAGAAAACAGTATGAGTGAAAATAAGAACCCAGCTTTAAAAAAAAAAAAATGGTTACCAAAGGTAAGGCTCCTAAAGCCATTTTTAGGCATGTAGCCTGATATTCAAAAGTGCATAGCACCTCACAACTCCCCCTGAACTCAGCACTTAGGAAAATCTTGGCATGAATTCTTGTTTTGGTTTGTATCGTTTGGTGAAAGTTGCTCATTCTTCAGAACTGTTAGAAAATTGGGTAGGTTGGGCTCTTAAATAGTCTTGGGCAGCTAGTTTAGGCCCCCAGTCTTTTAAATTTTAGCCTTATTATTGTGTCCTAAATTATTTGATAGAGGAACTAATTGCTGGCTTTCTTGCTTCTTTTTCCTTATGCTGTTCCTTTAATAAGTGAATGCTCCGAGTTTAGGGAGGCCTGTTAGTAAACCTGTTATCCATCACAGCAAGTCATAGAATGTGGCATGTACCAGATGGACAATATTCCATTGTCTAAAGTGAACTCTGTCAATCTTTGCTATTGATATTCAACAAAAGTCAGGATTATTAAAGCATATGGGTACATGGCCTTATACTCTGGTTAAGCCTTTGCTTTGAGACTGTGACTGCTGCTGCGGAGCATTCTGAAAATGTATATAGTGTGCTACAGTACACAGGGAATCACAGATGTCAAGGGGAAATGATATGTGAAAGCAGTGTGCGTTTAAAAATGCAGCACTACTGTACCTTCTTAAAAGAAAAAGAAACTTTCCTCCTTCTCACTCCTTCCCCCTGTTGCCAGTTAAAATGAACTGTCAGAGCCTGGATAAAGATACAAACAGGATTGCATACCTTACCAAGCCTGCAGTGACTCTTAGACTTTGATCTAATTCTATTTGCTGCTTTATGATGCATGAAGCTGTCAGATAAAGAGGTGTTCAAAAAAATCCACTCGAGCTGTCAGGGCTGA
Source organism: Gavialis gangeticus (assembly GCF_001723915.1). NCBI lineage: Eukaryota > Metazoa > Chordata > Crocodylia > Gavialidae > Gavialis > Gavialis gangeticus. Next base: position 159,137,140 of record NW_017729032.1, on the reverse strand, counting down.
CAAGCCCTGTGATGGATTACAGAGAAAACAAAAGGGTTATCACCTTAACCACAAACATTTATATCTTTTTTTCATAAGGGTGCTTCAATCAACATGTAGTTACCAGGGTGCAGGTTGTTGTGAAGCCTGTAGGAACACAGATACAATGACACATGTTGAAACAGCATTTAAAAAGTACAACACACATGCATTGGCACTAAAATGCTGCTGACATGGTACAGTTGTGCTTACTCAGATCAAAGATAAGAACCCCATAGTTTTCTATATAAAGAGGATTTTTCTGAAGAGCAGATTTTTCTCCCCTGTCTTTCAAAGATTAAACACAGTCATAACAATCTGAATGGGATTTAACTCAAAAAAGGCCAGTACTTAAATATGCCCATATGATTACTTGCACAATAGAAACCTCAACATACAAGAATAAAGAACAGTTAGCATTTGTCCTGCAAAGAGGAAACAGAAAAGTTGTGGTCATTCCTTTTTACTGCTAAAAGCAATTTAATGTCCCATTCATTCACAGCCTCTCTGAAGTCTATCAGTTCTCCAAATGGCTACAGCAGCTGACAGTATTTGTAACATTGGATCAGACATTTGTCAGCTAAATCCAGTCAAGCTTTGGAACTGGCTAGCACTTGATGCTTCAGAAAACGATGAAATTCTCATGACACACCAGTGCTATTGCATATATGAAAGTCCTGTTAACACAACCATTTCATCTGTGCTTATCACTTAAACTGCATCTTGATCTAGAGTGAAGTGTTTCCATGGGACATGTGCGCTCTCTGGACTGCACTACCACGTTAGGGCAGAGCATAATTGCAGACTGTCCTGCAAAATTCCCCATTCAGTAACTAAGTGATAAGTGGGTTGTTTTAACAGAAATATTAGCTAAACAGGCAAAGGAAGCACATTCAGTATAAAACACTGTACATGCAGTGTACGTTTAAAGAAGTAGCCTCCTCAGTTGCTATCATTACACAATGCCATGTGGTCATAAGGACATAAAGAAAAATGCCCCTTCCCCACCAATCTCCCACCTTCCTTTTATTCCCTTCTAGTATCCAACTTCAGAAAGATCACTGCTCTTTGGGCCCAAGCAAAGCCCATCGACACCAATTAGGTTACTTTCCATAGACTTCAATAGGCCTTGGATCAAATCTTCTTTGAACAAAGGAAAAAGATTATTGATGCTAGCAGTTGGTGTAAATTTACAGATTACCTGAGATGATTTTAAATGTGCAAGGTATCATAACAGGGAGACTCAAAACTTCTTTGTGATGATTCAGTGGGTAAATATACTTGTTCACCCTATTTCTTTGTATATTATGTGATATATTGTATTCTGATAATATAAAATTCTGATATATGTAATATGTCATATTCTGGACCTCAGGTAAGAGCTGCCTTCCAGTCTGCAATGCAAGCAGTACACTCAGGTATACTGAAGTTCCCTTGACTGTCAGGTGTTGGAAGGATAGTAGCAGCCATGTAGAGATTCACCATCTAGGGTTAAAAGGCAGTAGTAGGGATGAATACAACCCTTAGTAAAAAAGATGGATATATAGAAATTTTACACAAAGTTGGCTTCTGCTTTCATTTATCTGAGTGCCAATCCAGAGAGTCTAATGGAGTTATTCTGGATTTATGCCAAAAGAGGAGCAACAAAGCAAAATTTTTAAAAAAGAGAAAAATCTGAAAAAGGAATACTTGCTACAAGATAAAGAATTGAAAGGAAGTGGGAACATTATTGAAAAGAATTCTCTTTAAAAAATATGGACCACCTCATGAAATTAATTTAATTTTGTTTAAAAAAAAATCCACATTTCTGATGGATTTCCTTTTAATAACTACTGCCTGAAGTCAAAAAGCTATACAGACACATTGCTTTATAAAGAAGAAAAATTAAACCGCAATCCTCTTAACCCCATTTTCAGGATACTAAGATCAGCCATAATCTTGGAGACGATTTGAGGGGGTGAGGCATTGCTTCTTCTGCAAGTATAAATTGCTTTCTAGGTTGTAAAGGGTTTCTCTTTTCAACTCTGCATTTCTGGTACAGCTTGGCAAACCACTGATAGACATAAACATTACCACCATGTGTTAAACAATGTTTCTATGCCACAGCCATCCAACCAGACCAATAAAACTCCTTTTCAAAAAGTTGAAAGGCAAGCTGGTTCAGATAGGCAATTATTAGTATGCATGGGGTGTTCACTCACAGGCAATAATACAGTGGGAATTCAGCTAGCCTGAGCATAGGCTGATGTGAAGCATATGATATTACTTATGTAGGCATGAAAGCAATCTGCTTTAATATCAGACACTTTAGTGCAAAGAATGTCAGGGTTACCAGAGGTTAAAGACAGGCCGGTGTTGTTTAAAAAAAAAGAAGAAGCTAAAATATGTGGGACAACTCATTTCATTTTCTTTTTCTTTTTCTTTTTCGCTAGTCCATAAAACTGCAATAAAATGATTCGTCTTAAATACAATTGCAAGTAAAAAAATTGAAATACTGAATATAATATAGCACAATGTACAGAGAGGGAGAATGTGAAAAGCCTTTATCCTGAAGGCTGATTTTGCTAAAACCAAGCCATCCCCACCTCTGATGTCACATCCAGGACCTGATCCTTCTCCCATTCAAATCAGTGGAAAACCAATGGCTTCCTGGAGAACAGGACTCAGCCACAAAAGTCCACAACCCAGCTAGTATATATCAACTTAGCTCCATTGCTTATCATTGCAGTCTGTAGGATTTAATGGAACTAGGCCAGCTAACCCCAGAGTAGGCTTGGGCAACAAAATGGTGGGAGGCAAGAGGGGTGTATAAGCTTTAGAACCTGATTGTGCTACTATTATTCTGCAAGTTGTCTCCACTTTCATTGAATAACATCATGTTGCAGGTTTAAGCCTTTGTAAACCTTCCTGGCCTCTGGTGCTAGTTGCCCATAACTTTCATCCCATCCTATTTTGCTACTGCACAGCCCCAATGGCAGCTCCCATATGCCACTTCTGACTTTTGCTTTTTCTTTTAAAATAATTAAATATTATATATCTCAGGTGGAAAGCATTAGTGAGAACAGAAGTCAAGTGGACTGTATTCAAGGACTGATTGCTTTTTCAGAGTGGGATAGTATCATTTTTTCCCCCAGCACTAGAATCCTTGAACACAGTGGGTGCATCTACATGAGACATGAACTGCACAGTAATCTAATAACACTGTGCACTAGCATACTGGGCAAAACTCGTGCTAATATGCTACTGCACAGTAGTATTAGGCTACTGTGTGGTTAATATCAGTAAAAAGCCATGCACCAGTGCTACTGCGCAGTAGCACCAGTTACTGCACATTGATTTAGTACTTGGTTATGCAAGTACTAAACTTAATGCACAGTAACTTCAGTCAATTAATGAACCTGTAGATGCACCCAGTGAGGATGAGATAAGAAGAAGCTACTAAACAGAAAGAGAGAGATGAAAGGAGGAGCAGAAAAAATGAGGAGGGATTTTTTTGCATTCTCTAAAATTTAATTCTCTCTTTCCATTAGAGTCAATGGATGATGAAATAATAAATAGTGGGAAAAGCCAACACAAACTGTTCAACTTTTTACCTCCCTGTTCTAATTTGAAGTCACTAAATTCCTTTATGTCGTTAAGCCTTGCCATTTGCAGCTATCCTTATATCATTCTTTACATTACGCATATTCCATATCAGAATGTGACTATATCTTAAAAAGACTGCTTGTGACAACTGCAAAGAAAGAAAGAGAGAAAGAAAGAGAAGGAAAGAAGGGGGAGCAAGCAGTGAAAGGAAGACAGATGGGCTTATCAGTTATGTATATTATGACCCACCTGCCAGTCACAGCCTCATGGGAATGTGGCATAATAAAAACAGAAAAATGGAAAGTAGGAATTAAAGTTAAAAAAACCACATTGAACAAAGTAAATTGTCTGGAAGGAAGCAGTGTAATAAAGATTTTTTAGGAGCATATAAATCAAATTTTCAAAAGAAATTTACTGAAACAGGACTCAGATCATGTGCAGTCACTGGCTGTGGGGTGGAAGTGTTGGGTATAGAGAGGATGATTGGCAGCACGCCTAGGTATGAGAGGGAATGATTGAATAAATATTCATGATGAGCGTGTGCATGCCCTACCCCAACAAACCCCACCTTATCAAATCCTTACCCAGCCAGCCAGCCTCAGCAAAACTTACTCTGTGTGTTCCTCACAGTCCAGCTTCACCCAACCCCAGCTAATTATCTGTATTCCCTCAACTTCATAATGAAGAAGGGTGTTTCTATCCAAAAGCTTGCAAACAAGAATTTTTCCAGCTATTTGAGTTGATCTAATAAAAGATACTGGATTTTCCCAAAGAACCTTGTCTGCCTATGTCCTTAGACCAATACAACTACAACCAAAGCCCCTCATCTTCATAATGAATTTATCCTGTTCCAGTCTCACTGAGGGCATCTTCATGTGGCCCCCAGCCCCATCAGTGCCTTCTGACAAAATTTCATTGAGCAGTCTTTTATCCCAGCCTCAACATGTAGCCCAAGCCTAGCTTCATCAAGTAGCCCACCAGAGCCACTACACCTTTTAGATGCATTCTTACTGAGTTGCTTTGTCTTCCCTTATATTGCCTGACAAGCTCCTCTCATCCTTGACATACACCTTGACTTTAGCAAGGCTTTTGATACAGTCTCTGCCAACATTCTTGCAAGCAAGCTAGGGACATATGGATGAATGGACTGTATGATGAATAGAAAACTGGATGTATCATCAGGCTCAGAGAGTTGTAATCAATGGCTCTTTGTCTAGCTGGCAGCCAGTATCATATGGAGTGCCTCAGGGGTCAGTTTTATTCAATATCTTCATCAACAACCTGGACAATGGAATGGAGTACACCCTTAGCAAGTTTGTAGATGACACCAAGCTAGGGGGAGTAGTAGATATACTGAAGTGTAGGTCTAGGACTCATAGAGACCTTGAGAAATCAGAGGATTAGACTAAAAACAAATCTCATGAGGTTCAGTAAGGACAAATGCAATGTCCTGCACTTAGGATGGAACAATCCCATGCATGGGAACAGGCTGGGGACCAACAAGCTAAGCAGCAGCTTTGCAGAAAAGAACCTGGGGGTTACAGTGGATAATAAGCTGAATATAAGCCGACAGTGTGCCCTTGTTGCCAAGAAGCCTAACAGCATACTTGGCTAGATTAATAGGAATGTTGCCAGCAGATCAAGGAAAGTGGTTGCTCCCTTCTATTTAGCACTGGTGAGGCCACATCTGGAGTACAATGTCCAGTTTTGGGTCCCCCACTACAGAAAGCATGTGGACAAATTGGAAACAGTCCAGTAGAGGGCAATGAAAATGGTTATGGGTCTGAGGCACAGGACTTCTGAGGACAGGCTGAGGGAACTGGGCTTATTTAGTCTAGAGAAGAGTGAGTGGGGATTTAATAGCAGCCTTCAGCTACCTGAAAGGTGGTTCCAAAGAGGATGGAGCTCAGTGGTGGCAGATAACAGAAAAAAGAGCAATGGTCTAAAGCTGCAGAAAGGGAAGTTTAGGTTAGATATTAGGAAAAACTCTCATGCGGAGGGTAGTAAAGCACTGGAACAGATTACCCATAGAGGTTGTGGAATCGCTATCCTTGGAGGTTTTTAAGACCTGGCTAGACAAAGCATTGGCTGGGATGGTATAGTTGGGGATGGTCTTGCTTTGAGCAGAGAGTTGAATTAGATTACCTCCTGAGGTCCCTTCCAACCCTAACTTCATTTTCCCTCCCTTTCCCATTTTTCTTCTCCTCTCCGAGTCCATACCCACTCTCTAGTTTCTCTCCCCCATCCTGCCTCTAGGGCTTTTCTTCCACTCTTCTGCCCCCCTCCCATGTTCATTCCTCTGGCCAGAGAGATATGCAAATGAATTCTAATTTAGGAGCCTCTTTGATGTGGGCTCTGTCTAACTAGCAAAAGAGTTAACAGAATCTGACCTAATTTCTGCTTTGACCTTTTCACTCTGCTCTGAACTTTAAGAATTCTCTATCATTACACTATAGTCTAGCTTTTATCTTTGGGGGGGAAGGGAGATACTAAAATAAGTATTGTTTTAGTCTACTTAAAATGATTACTCATATATCCAAGAGGAAAAAATATTAATGGAAGTGTTTTCTAATGTGTCTGTGGTAAGATGAAAAGAAGTTCCCAAAACAGAGTGTGTGACTTTAGAGTACTGGTTCTTTCATAACTGCTGAAGATTCCTGTTGTATGTGTGAGTTGGTATTACAATAGGTTGGTTTAGTTCTGTTAAATCCACAAGCAACTAAGAATATAAATATTCAAGCAATTAAATAAACAAGCAATTAAAAATACCTGATCGACCTCTGAACTAGCCCACTTGGGTACCAAAAACAATATAATCACTTTAACAAACATAGCAATCTGCCCAGGCTAGTTTACCCTGCTGGTATGTAGACATACCCAATGTAGTCAGGTAATATACACCTTAGATACATTCAGCCTCTGATAATAGACAGACGCACAGAAAGGCAGACTGTCATGTTTATCTTGATTGATTTTGAATTGAGGGTTTCTTCATAAGATCTAACTCCCTAAACCAAAGATAATACTTGTGTTCTTACCTGTAGACTAGGAAGCTGTCTATGTCTCTTGCTCTACTCATAGACCATGCTCATTTTTCTTTTCCTATTTACTTTTGGCCCAAAGCTGTGCTAATAAGATTGAGTGACATCATCAATTCAGGGCAACCCCTTGATTCAAAATCAGTCAGGCTAAGTCCTTCTTAAATTGATATTCTAAGATTTGTCACTCTAGAATACTCACTGGAAAAAAAAATGAAATAGTTTCTTCAGCTTCCTGCAGTGAGATCTTTACAAGTTAAACCAAAAGCAAGGTAGTTCACCTTTAGGTCCTGATACTACAGTGAGTTTCATCACTGCAATATTGGGGCCTGAATGTTAACTACACCTGTTTGTGATGATGATTGATTTATGAAATCTCACATTCAAATGTATCACGTCTTTCCGCACAAGACTACAACAAATGAGTGGACCATGAATGTGACAGAGAGGCATCTCTCAGGGTCGGGTCTTATGTAAGCCTGCCCACCTTTGGCTACAGGGCAATCTGCCCAGTCTCTCCTGCCATGACTTTGCTATTCCTACAAGCAGATGGTAAATACAGAAGACTGCTCATTACATGCCCCAATGCTAGCGGGCGCTATCTGTGGTTCCGTTCCTTCCCTACACCACAGCCCATGCCTCACAGATGGCATCCAGGTTAACATTACTCCCAGTCTGAGACCAGAGCAAGCGGAGTCCAAAGTTGGGCTCTACACACACACACATTCACACCACCTCCCCTCTCACAGGAGTCCTCTTCCACTCCACTCCTCTCTCATACCAGGCCACACTCCACTGCCCTGCTCCTGCTTGAGTGGCCCTTCTTGGGCCATCAGTCTTCACTACGCTCATAGGGGCCTCGCCACACAGAACCTTCTCTTCCTGTGAGTTCCCCTACTCTACGTGGTTTGGCCTTATGCCAAACCCTGGGCTAATTCTGCCCCCAAGCCTCTCACCAGGCACAACTTCTCACCGGGCTGGCCCTTGCGCTGTCCTTCAAGTTTACTCCCATTCAACCCTACTCAGTGCACCCCTTGGGCTGTCCTTCAGGCCTACTCTGACTTCAGCCTACTCAGCCCCCTCACACGCTCTTCAGGCATACTTGCACTTCAGTCTTACTCTGTTCAGGGCCTTCCAATGTTTTCCACACTACCCACTCTGGGGTCTTCAGGACCTCATATCCCTGCTGGGCTCTGGTGCCTACATGTGGGCATACCTGGTCCCCACTACTCCCTCAGCTGTCTCCAAAACCCACCCAAAGATGGGGGCTGGGGTTAAGGCACCCCTCCTTGCCCTTCACCAGGGTGGTCACTGGTCTTGCATTTCCTGGGGTCTCCTGCACCATTGGGAGCCCCACCAGCCCACCCATCCCCAGCAGGGTGCAGTTTATGTCATGCCGAGGACTGGAAGCCTCCAAACCATCCCCATAAGCTCCTACCCTTACCTCCAAGGTTGTTCCTGCTGCAGCTCAGCTAGGCAATGTTTCTGCCTCCCCTGGCAGCAGGGAACTGCAGCCTTTATATGCCTTGAGTTCAAAATGGCTGCCCTTATCAGGCACCTGGTAGCTGCCTGCCTCTGCCCTTAAAGCGGCAGGTACCCAAAGGTGCCCTGCCACAGTGAACATGAAGCATTCCCCTCTGTAAAAGGAACACCTCCAACCTAATGAAGAAGAAAACATATCTAAGAAGGCTGAAAAGGTTTAATATGTAAATATAAATAGTTTGACTAAGTAATTAAGGTCAGTGCTAACTGTATACAGGTGTCTGAAGGGTATAAACACCAATAAGTGAATAAATATTTAGGCTGTTACAAAGAGATTTCACTTGTGAAGAGATGAAAGTGACCATTTAAAGTGAGCATCAGGGAAAAAAAGATCTCGGCTGAGAACCATTAGTCTGTGGACTAGGATTCTAAGGAAAGTGACAGAAATCCCATTATTAGTGGTACAGAAACAATATTGTTTTAGTAAAAATTGGGCTACATAGGCTAATACCTTTTCCACACATAGCTTCTATGCTTCTGTCACTGTCATTCTATAGATGTTTATCATGCATATCTATATTGTTATAGTGTAGCAGACTCAGGCAATCTGCTTGGGGTATGACACTCCCTGGAGGTCAGACCGGCCTGCTGATGTTCTCCGGTCCCCATTTGCCTCCTATCTCTTTCCTGCCACAACTTGATCAAATTGTCAAATTGTCATGACTTTTTTTCAAATTGGGGAGGCTGCTGCTGCCAGAGGCCTGGGCAGCCTCTTCCTGGGTGTCTTTTCTTGCACGCAATCCTCTGGACTTCTCTGCCCCAAATGCTATGGGGGTGGGCTTCTCCTTTAGGACACTCCAGTTGAGCCATAGGGGCAATAATCATGATCTCCAGCTGGCCCCCATAGTCACACCATGCCTCACAGATGTTATCTATTATCATCTTCAGGAGACTCCTTGCCACCATATACTCAGACTTACAAGCCCTTGTCAGGGCTTTGGCCCTTTACCCAAGCTTCCACCACCTTTCTGTAGCTGGGCTCCTTTCAGCCTAAGCCCACATCACCAGGTCCCAGTTTATGAGTCTCAGCCCTCTCAGCTTCTGGGTCCCTGACCCTGGCACCCTCAGTCTCAGGCCTTCTCTGGCTTATGCCCTGTCCTAGCAGGATGCTAAGCTTAGGTGCATCCCACAGGCACTTCACCATCTCCTCTTACAGCCATGTCCAATCCACCATTAATACAGCTTAAACAAAAAACATAAGCACACTAACTGTAACTAAAAAGTATCAGCTCTCCAATATCCATCCTGCTCTTCTCCCTGCTACCTGCAAGCCTATTTACCCCTCAGTCTTGCCCCTTCCAGCCAGCCTGGCCTATTAGTTGGCCTGAACACAGGGGCTGCTCATTAGACCCTGCCTGGACAGCTACTTTTATCCAGGCCACAAAAATCCTTTCCTTAAAGGACCTTGCCAGCTCTGCTGGCTTTCTAGCCCTCTCCCAGTAACAGGGGAGGGTTCCCTGTTACACATAGTTAATCACTTAATTTTGTAAAATTGGAAGTATGAAATACTAAGTGTTAAATATTGTCAGATTTGTCATTCATGCCTGATTCTTCCACCACTTCATGTGGCTCATGAAATATAATTTCTCTTTGTCTGACTTCCATCCCCAATCAAGTAACATCATAGCAGGAAATGGGGGTTTGGACTAGATGACTTCTCAAGGTCTCTTCCAGCCCTATTTCTCAAGAATGATGAACTCCCCACTTCATGGCAGCAGAAAGTGAAGCTACAAAAGAACCCCAACTAATAGATCTTCCTTGATCAGCCATTTCTGTGACCTCATCTGCACTTGAGCATCTCTGATAAGACAAAGATTACTGCATTGGAGAAAAAGTCTGCCCATAAGGAATACTCACCAGTGCTCTCCATCCTAGTGGTTCCCCAGCTGAAGCAGAATGATTTACAGGTTGCATGTGCAGCCCAGGAGATTAATCTAAGTAGCATTCTGACAGTTTTCACACTGAATAAGAGTAAAATTGATGGATGAAAAAATTTAAAAATATGTGCTGCATGTTTAATATATTTTCAGTCTTTCCAAAAATATAGCTAGGAAATCTATATACTCCTTACTTGGAAAGAAAATATTGTGTTCTCCTCATCTAAAGTATGTATAGTGTAGTCAGGTGCCATCACGATGCACAATTGCTACTATGTGTTTAATAATTATAATGAATAATTAATAATGAAAACATCTGGACCTGTAAGACTAGCACAGGGGTTGGATGACAGTCTCCTAAAGACCCTTCCAGACCTATATGATTTTATGATTCTTTGAGTCTTTTATGATTCTTTGAGTCTATCAGAATAGCTGTGGAAAGTAAGCAGATAGACCTTTCTCCTAAATAGGTTCTAGCAAATAAATTCTACAGTACAAATCTTTTGGATTCAAGAAACAAACAAAAAAAGGTTGGCTAATCAATCTTAAAAAAACATGCCTTAATAAATGACTCTCCTGAAGGAGAGTAAAAAACCAAAACAGGTATGGGAAAGCAAGTCATGTTAGTCTGAAGTCAGGCAGAAGGCAGTGCAGGGGGGCATCTTAGAACTGTTTCAGAGACACATAAGCTTTTGTACATGACATCCTACTTCATCAGATGAGCCTGGTGGCACATTTTATCCATGTGTGTGCACTGTAAACTACCATATTTTCTAGTGTATAAAACATGTTTCTCCTCAAAAAGGAAGTTTAAAACTGTGGTGTGACTTACACGTCAAAGTAGTAATGAAAACTAATTGGAATCAGATAACTTGAAAATTATACTGTAATCCTGATTTGGCAGTTCCCACAAGCCAAAATGTGAGAAAAACTGTGACTTAATGGTGGATGAATATAGAGAGTTGTTTGTTAAGAAATGCATTATTGCAAATACCGGTATCCTCTAGAGCAGGAGTGTCAAACTGATTTAGGCCCCTAGGCTGCATACAGACCACAGGTCACATCAGAGGTCAGATACAGACCACGAGAAGCCCTGAAGACTGGATATGGACCCAGAGGCAGCCGTAGGCAAGTGGCCCCAATGGCAGCAGGGTTAAAGCAGCCGTCACAGACCCCACTCCCATCAACATATATCCCCAACAGAGCTCCATAGCTGGGAATTCAGTGGTAGCTCCACTCCACTCACGCTGCCCTCAAATCCCCAGCCACTCTAGGAATCCCGTGGACCAGGGAAGTGGCTCCACAAGACATATCTTTGGCGAAAGTAGCTGTAACTCCTTGGAACAAAGTATTATGGTTATTATCAAGCAGTTTCACACAGGAAAGGTCTCTGCTCTGTATGAGGTATTAGTAGTACACAGGCTGCTCTGTTTTTAACACGAATACATAGTTACTAGTACAGATCACAACAATAATGTTCCAGTACTGAGGGTGTCAAATTAACTATAGTAAAATATACAAAGTAGCACTCTAGCCAGGCATTTTAGTGGCCAGTAGGGCTGTGTGAAGCTTCAGTAGCTAATTCGATTTGGAGGAGATTTGGCCCAATTCAGGCGGCAAATATCCAAATCCGAATCGAATCAGGAGACCCATTAAAAGATCCAAATCAAATCATAGATTTCATAGACATTTGGGCTGGAAGGGACCCCAGAGGATCATCGAGTCCAGCCCCCCGCCCCAGGGGCAGGAAGTCAGCAGGGATCATAGGATCCCAGCAAGATAAGCTTCCAAATGTGTCTTGAAGGCGTTCAAAGTGGGTGCTTGTACCGCCTCCAGCGGCAGTATATTCCAAACCTTGGGGGCTCGGACAGTGAAGAAGTTCTTCCTTATGTCCAGCTTGAATCGGTCGCGATGGAGTTTGTGACCCTTCGATCTTGTCATCCCTTGGGGTGCTCTGGTGATGTTCCCCCAGATCCTAATGAGCACCCCTGATAAACTCATAGGTGGCTACCAGATCACCCCTGAGCCTGTGCTTTTCCAGGCTGAAGAGCCCCATAGCTCTCAGCCTGTCATCGTAAAGTCTGTTTTCCTGACCTCTGATCATGCACATGGCTCTCCTCTGCACCCTCTCAATCTTCTCCACATCCTTTTTGAATTGTGGAGCTCAAAACTGGGTGCAGTACTCCAGCTGCAGTCTCACCAAATCCAAGTACAAGGGGAGAATGACATCCCAGGATTTGCTTGAGAAGCATCTATGGATGCAAGCCAGTGTTTTGCTTGCTTTAGTAGCCGCAGCATCACACTGAAGGCTCATGTTCATCTTGTGGTCAGTCATGACCCCCAAGTTCCTTTCATCTGTAGTGCTAACCACTGCTGAGCCTATAAGCACCAAATTGGAAGCCTCTGAATTAATTTGAAGAGATTCGGAAGGCTTGCAGAAAACAGAAACTGAGAAGAGGGAGGAGGATGGACTGATCTTCTGTATATGGAAAGGGCTGAGAGAGGGGGAAAGACTGCTCTGATATTGACAACTGTAGCTGGCCAGTGACTGTGATCTTTCTCTGAGTTCCCTTCCAGTCACAGTGCTCGGGGAGATGGACATAGAAACAACATATAAAGCCGTGTCTGAAGTGATCTGTGCCTTTTGTGAGCTGTGTCTCTCTTGGAGAAGCAGTGTCTGAAAGGCTATGGCTTGCTAGCTAGTCTCTTGCTAGCTAGTCTGTCTTCTTGTAAGTTGTATCCAATCTTTTCCTACTTACCCTTGCCTACAGTCCCTATTGTTATCCCTAATCCATTCCTTTCAATTTATTCTTCCCCTAAAATTCTCTTATTTGTTCTAATTAGTCTGTCTTGATTCTTTCTCCCCACAAAAAGAAATCTGTGTTTTCCCTGACAGTGTGTCATCACTGTTCAGGAAAGCACAACATATATTACACACACACACACACACACACACACACACACACACACACACACATATTTTGCAGCACACCAAACATTATGAAGCATGCTAGAAAGGTAGGTGCCAGGTCTTCTGGCAGGGGGAGAGCTGCAGGTTCCCCGCACCCCAAACATAGACACACCCTGTTTCCTGGCAGTGATGAGTTTTCTGCTGCTAGTGGGAGCAAGGAAGTGGTAATAGTGCCTGCACCTGCACCACCACCGCTAACACCGCTAACCAGTAGTAGCATGACATTCTCCACCCCAATTTCAGTTCCCAGTATGAGCTTTCCAGTGCCAGAGGAGGAGCTGGATTTGGAAGCAGAGGAGCTGAGGGCCATAGTGAAGGACATTCTGGGGAAGGAGGGGGAATCTGAGTTTGTGTTCCACACCCCTCAAAGTTCCCCTAGAGGCAGGTCCCATTCTCTGGAAAGCACTTCAGAGGAGGTTGTGGGGGCAGGTGGCTCAGCTTCTCCTACTGTTGTGCCTCTGCCTGATGAGGAAGCAGATAAGACAGGATCCCCACCCTCAACCCAGAAGTGGGTGGGTAGTGTAGTGTGAGATCATCTTTAGGTGGCAGAGGATCCCAGGTATGCTACCCTGCCAGCACTGCCAAAGGCAGATCAGCCGGGGCAAAGAGATGAAACACTTCACCATCATGGCAATGCTGCTGCATCTCAGAAGACAGAACCCCCTTGTTCCTCCTCAGCCCTTGTTCCTCCTCAGCCTGGCACCAGTGGGAGCATGCTGAAAAAGAAGTCCCTTTCTTGCTCCAAAGCCCCTGTCCCCAAGAAGCACCCTGGACCTGTGGGGGAAAAGCAGAGTCAAAGGTGCTCGTGGACCCATCATACCAAGTCCCTGCACACACCACCTTTAGCAGGAGTGGTGCCCTCCGTGTATGAGGCATGCAAGGAGTACTTGAGGGAGGAGCTGCAGAAGGCAGGTCCACAGGTAGCCTTGCACTTCACCTCAGACATCTGGAGCAGCCAGGGTGGAGATCACGCCTACCTCTCCCTCACGGGGCACTGGTGCAATCAGTCACAGTGTCGGTGGGCTCTCCTTCAAGTGGAGGTGCTGAATGAGAACCACACAGCAAGAGAGATTATGGCGGCCATGAACCTCATGGTGCAGGGATGGCTCGTTGGGCAGCGCAAGCTCACCCATGGGTTCATGGTCACCGACAATGGGACCAATATGGTCCAGGTAGTCCATGATGCCAACTTTGTTGGCATCCACTGTGTGGCACGCAAGTTCCACCTCATAGTCGGGGACGCCTTGGAGGGGGACAGAGCTCTGAGGGACAGTGCCGTCACTACCTGCCAACTCATTTTGAAATGCAGAAAGGTTGCGGGCTACTTCCACCGGAGCATTAAGGGGGGCAAGATGCTGTGGAACAAACAGGCAGAGCTGAGCATCCCGCAACACAAAATAATGCAGGATGTGGAGGCTCAGTGGAACTCCACATACCCCATCCTGGAAAGGCTGGTTGAGCAACAGAAGGTCATCCAAGAGATGACCTTGGTTGGGAAAATTGGGATCAGTGGCCCCCTTAACAAAATGGAGTGGGGTACCATCTCCCAGATCTTGGTGACCCTCAAGCCATTCCTCAAGGCCACCGAGAGCCTCATTGCTGGCGATGTCCTCCTTAGCCAGGTGATCCCTGTAGTGAAGGAGCTTAAGAATGAAATGGAGAAGTTCCAGGGGGCCAATGTTCCTGGCTGGGGCAAGCTACTTTCACTGGAGGTGCAGGCACTGGTGAAGCAGGTGAAGGAGGGTATCAAAAAACAGCTGGATCTGTTGTGGTTCAGTACGGTCCATGTGCTGGTGGGCATGTGCAAACTGAGGCTGAAGGGGAACATCTGCAGCAGCAAAACCCTCAATCACTGGACAGAGGTACTGGTGAACAGAGTCAGGGAGGCAGAAGGGCAGAGGCAGAGGGACGTGGAAAAGGGGGATCCACTTTCCCATGCCAGCACTTCAAGCACAAGCCAATTTCCTCTACCACAGCCGCTGCCAATGTGGGCCAAGAGCATGACTTCAACGCTGGGGTCCAGAGGCCCCAGAACCCACCATCAGGCAGGTACCCTGGAGACCTTGGTGGCTACCTATCTCACCAAGGACATGAAGCTGCTGCTGTGTGACCCTTGGCCTACTGGGCAAGCTGCAGCCAGATGTGGCTGATTCTGGCCACAGTTGCCTGTGAGTACCTGTCCTGTCCATCGACCAGTGTTCCAAGTGAGAGGGTGTTTAGCATTGCTGTTGCCCTGTGGAGTCAGGCCAACACTCAGGATCTCGATATTGCACTGTTAGACAGGAGGGTGTGACACAATTGCACATATACAAACATGAATCAATTAGGTGCATACACACACACACACACACACACACACACACTACCAACTCAGGCACATACACATCTAAACCAACCTAGGCACATGCATACCTATCACCAGTTCAAGCACCTACACACTATACACACCAAAAGTCAGACAAAAATCAATTGTTAATACCCACACACTCAGTACACATACACAGATTACTAATTTATATATCATGCACACAATGACATATACACACACACACACACACACACACAGAGTCACCAATTCATACACATATAACCCATCTACACATACACACGGGTAAGTTCCTAATTTGGATGGTACAGTGTGTGTATGTGTGTGCTTGGGGTACCTGAGATACTTGGGGGAAGGTTAAGGTAAGAGAAAGAGTTAAAGTGTATGGACTGAAAGTTGCTGGAACCAGGATTAGAACCAGTGGACTAGAGAAAACCTGGCTGAGGAACTAAGGCTTGGGTTTACTCAAGGTCAAGTGGCCCCAGGGTTACTCAGGCTCACCTGGTGCCAGGGTGGAAACAAAGGGAAAAGCCCAGTGGCAAGGAGGAAACAGCCAGGAAAGAGAGAGAGGCAGAAACCTGGGAACTTGGTGCTGGAAACTGAGGCTGACAGCTTAGAGACTGGTGGGGGGGCGCAGATAAGTGGTGGCAAGGAGGAAACAGTCAGGAAACAAACAAAAACCCAACTTGGGGTTTCAAAATAACAGGTTTATTAAACAACACACTAACACATCCCCATGAAGTTATTGATTCATGCATGTGCGCGCGCACACACACACACACACACTCACAATGGCAGCAAGAGAAAGAGACTCAGTGGAAGGGTTGGAGTCCAGGTAGGGAAGAGAAACAGAGTCCAAGTCCTTGGTTGAAGAGGGGGTGGGGGGTGATAGCTACCTATCCAGGCTGGAAAGGGGTCTTTCTCCAGCAGGTGTTGTCCAGAAGGGGGTTGCTGGCAGGGCCTCTGGGTGGATAGGTCGTGTGGCATGCTGCTGGTCCAGTTGGAGAGGTCATCCCAAGGAGTCAGTCTTCACTACCCCTTTTTAGGGGGCAGACTACCTCTGATCTCCTATGGGGAGGGCCTGTCTAGGCAATGTCAGTCCTGTCCCAGAGGGCTCCAGGTATTCTTACTGAGCATGCGCAGCCTGGTGCAATGGTGGGTTGCCTCATCTTTTGTTTCTTGTTTCTTGTTGAGGGTGGTTCCAAGGGCTGGATCATTGGTCCAGGTATTGGTGTTGATGGTTCGGTCATTCAGAGGGAGCTATGTTTAGACCTACTGCCATTGTCTCTCAAGCACCCTCATTCATCCCCATTCATTCAGGAGCCAATTTATATAGGTATGAGTCATAGGTTACACAACAGGACATGGGGAACAAGATGGAAACTTGACAAACAAAATGGAAAATTGACATGACTTATGCTAACTTATGTAGGCCTAAATCATATGGTACCAGTAAAACAGTAATATAGAACAGTAAAAAAAAAATCAATATAAACATAATAGTTATACAATATAAAGAAGGAGAAAAAACAACAACAAATACAACTTGCTACCAAAATAAAATGCTGAAGCTTATCGTATGTCTTAGCTCACTTATACTTATCTGTAGGGAATAGAGAGGGAGAGAAAAAGTCACAAATAGTTGGGGAAGGGGAGGAATGCATTTTAGAAGAAAAAAAAGAAAAAGAAAAACTAGGGGTTTTGCTACATTGCTGATGATGTAGTGATACCCCATCGCAACTGCTTGGATCCTGGTTTGCTGGAGCAGCTGGTGTTCCTCAAGGTGAACCTCCCTCTACTTCCATTATATTTGCCACCCTCCCCCTACATAAGAGCACTCAGTGCATCACTGGCACCACCATTGCTATAGTACTGCATGGAAAGAAATAGGAATAAAGATGTAGACCTTTTGATGCTTCACCCATAGAAAAATAAATATTTGCTCAAGAGAAAATTAAGTATGCCAGAAGTCAGATAACTGGCCTGAGCTAGAAGTATTATGTAGAGTGCTCGATTGTGGGCAAAATAGAATTCCCATTTCCACCCAATGATCATATGTAATATAGAAAATAGTGAAAGAAAGAAGCACACTTGATTTCAGAGGACAAGTAAGTTTGTGCTGCAGATTCATGAGACAACAGGGATCATAAATGCTTGCGAAGAATACAGTTGCACAAAGTTTATCAGTGCAATGTGAGAGAAACATGCAAATCAAAGATTCATCATAAACACCAACAGCATACATACACCTGAAATGAGTAACACTGGAAACATGGATGAGATTCCTCTCAACTTTGATGTGCCAACCAGTAGGACTGTAGATGTCAAGGGAGAAATGACAGCAAAAAAACAGTGGTCAAGGAAAGATGCATTACACAGTGATCTTGACATGTCGAGTAAATGGCATAAAATTGCTTTGAATTCTGATTTTTGAGCAGAAAACAATGGTAAAAGAGAAACATTTCTTGTACTATTTTTGTCCATGTCAGTGAAAAAGAATAGAAACACAAAAATGGAATGGAACAGATCACTGACAAAATGTGGTGCAGACACTTGAACCTTTAGTAAGAAACTATTCTAACTGATTTGTTATCAGTGTTGTGTACACCTGACAGTGACAACTAAAAAGAAATTCCATAAAGATAAAACTTATCTGGCCATCATACCTGCCAGTCTCATATTTCAGCCACTGGATACATCCATTACTAAGCTTTTCAAAACCTGTATGAACGAACACTGGAATGAGTAGATGACAGACATTGAAAGTCAGGATCTCACAGCTTTAGGAAAGCTAAAAAGGCCTAACATTACACAAATTTGCAAGTGGATCACATATTCTTGGGATCAAATGAAACCAGAAGTTGTTGTTAAGTCCTTTAAGAAATGTAGAATCAGCAATGTACTTGATTGCAGTGAGGTGACATTCTGTACAGAGCCAGTGGAAATTCACCACATATTGAATAAAATTTAAGCTGCTTTTCCTTGCTTTCAAGGCTTTGCAGAGCTCTCGTTCAATTCCATCTTGAGATTTTAGAGTAACTCTACCCCACATGATGCAGTCCTGTATACAGACATCCAAGCTCATGCTAAAGCAGGGGTGACCAACCTGCAGCACCCATGCCACAAGTGGCCCGGGCAGCCTCTGTGTGCAGCATACAGCAAACCAGGGTGGAAGCAGGCAGCACAGTGGCAGATAGGGAAGGGAGGAGAAAGCAGGGCAGCAGATCAAGCACTAGGAGAGAGTGTGGGGCTTAATTTGTGGCACACCTGCTGAAAAGGTTGTCCCACACCCACTACACTAAAGGAAGTACTATGGCCACGTTAATATATCACTCTACCCAACTTAATTTTCCCTTTGCTTTGAGCAGTGAAGACATACCCTTAACCCTTCCACTCCGGAAGTAAGTTTCACTAAGTAAGTTCCCTTAACCCTTCCACTCTGCCAGCCTTGATATCCTGTTCATTGTCACTTTTCACTTACACCTTTGTACTTTCTTTGTCAGGCCATCACAGCATCTTCATTCATTTCCCTTTAGTAGACATATTTCTTCCAGAATACTCATAAGAAGTGAGCTAAAACTCAGCTTGGAGAAAGTTTATACCTTCAGACTTTTGTCTCCCAGTGTCCTTTGTTTTCTCTGCATCTGTCTCCTTAATCTCAACTGCTCTGGCTCTGTGGCTATTTCATATGACCCATGTCCCACTGCAGCTTGGTCTGTTTCCTTTTGCTATTGCATCATGTGGCTATTTGATGGCTGCACCAAGTTAGATAGCAAGGTCCCTGTGATTTTTTTTTCTTGTGTGAAACCCAGCCAGCTTAAATTAATACTGTCATCTTGAAAATTACATTTTTGCTTGAAAATGTCATGCCAACTATTGTGACAACTTTCCTATAAAAGCATGTCCACACAGTAAATTTACTATATGAGGCAGCAGTGCCCCAAGGTACATCATGCTGCTCTTGGCAGGCTGCCTTCTAAACTAGGAAAACCATGGTGTAACAGGGTAGTCTGTCCCTTTAAGAAGGAATGATCAGTCCTGTTGAGAAAGCCCAGATGTGGGGATGCCCACTGGGAGCTTGTCAAGAAAAGTAAACAGAGGAAGAGGATGTAAGGAATAGTAGTTTCTTTGTTTAAGAGACTGGGCTTTACTTGGGACAACTGGCTGAGAAGCTCCTCAAGTAGCAAGCCTGCCTGCAAAAGCCATTAGGCTAAGCAACCTGCTTATAGGTGGCCACATTTACACAGTGCTACAGGCAAGTTAATTAGTATGGCAGCAGCTGACAAAGAAGTACTATTGTTAGTGGCTACATTGCTTCTGGGTTAAAAGGCAGTCCATGATGATGAGTGTGACATGTTTAAAGATGCCACTGCATGTCCTAGCCACCAGCGGAGGGTTCAGGATTGACAGTGGGGTAGAAAGATAAGAAAGGTTTATTGACTTAACAAAAACACGACTATGCGTAGATAACAAAACAAGGATAGACAATAATAATTCGCATCGGCAACTTATCAGCAGTCCCCTCTGATGCCTGATGTACGACAAGTTTCTCTTCTGCAAAGCTCAGCAAAGTCAGGCATCCCTGATCAGTGCTGTCCAAGGGGTACCGGGAAGGACCCTGATATTCAGTCCTTGGGCTCCTTGAGAGCCACGGGCCCACTGATCCAGGTCAGCAGCTAATTAGTAGTTCCTTTCACAGAGCTGTATCTTCCTTCTAAATGATTTCCAGATGTGCCAGCCAATTAATAACTTCTGAGCTAGGCTGATAACTTACAGCCATCCAGATTCTCCCATTATAATTATTCTTAGGACTGACCAATAGCAGTACAAGCCCTGCATTCTTCTGATAAGGTTAATTTTAACTACGCCACGGGGCCTACCATTACTTCTACAAGGCTTTTCTAAATTTACTAGATCTTACTTCATACAAGGCCTACTACATCTTTGACTTTAATTAGGCTCTTAGCAACAACATATAGCTTAATATCTGAACAAATGACAGAAAAACACTTGGTCTAATCTTCATAGAGCCTTCAGCAAGCACCTTTATCACACAGACATAATTTTCAGCTGTCACACTGCATGGCACAGTAAACTTCATAAGATTACCAGAACAAAACATGAGGGGTTAGAGAGAAGCCATTCTCTTTCTCTCCTTGTTCTAGTTTCCTTACTATGTGCATTTGCCACCCTTTAGCTAGGGACAGAAGTTACGTATAAACTGGTATAAATGATCAGAAACTGGTTCAGGTCTGTAATACAACAGAAGTTCAGTTTATATAAACCATTTTCAAAATGCCTGAAACCAATTTAAACACAACCTGGATGGATGTAGTATCAGGCTTAACTGATTTAGATTCAATCAGTTTATTGAACTTCTCTCCCAGATCCCCTCCATGTTTAAGTTAAGTCATTCCCCCAGCATCCCAGGATGCTTTGCACCTCTCCTAAGTTAACTCAGTCCCCCAGCATCCCAAGATACTTTGCACCTCTCCTGCAAACCACTTCTCGCAGGATAGGCAGGCTACCCTTGGCCCAAGTTGTCTGCTCCAGCTAACCAGGGAGGTATGCTCTAGCACACCTTGGGTTCTGGCCTGGGCCACTGCAGGCATGTTCCTGCATTTCTAGAATCAAAAGTGAATGTCTGTTCATGTGCTTATCAGTTCAATCTATGTAACTTAGACTAACCTGCAAAGACTGAATAGATTCAGCCTTGGGTTTCTTGACTGGCTGTACTTAGCCTTTGTGTCAGCTTTCCGGTTTTTTGTTGCTCATATCTTTTCTTTCTTAGGTGCAGCAAAAGGGTATTTAATAGAAAGAACATAATCCAAGCTAAAACTGAAAACAGGCCTTAAGAAACAAGCAGCTCTTTGTACAGGGAGAAAAAGTTGCACTGGAGCATAGCACATTAATTGTTTTTGCTTTGTCTTATGTAAAAGTTTAGTCTAAATGTAAACTGGCAGAGAGAGACTTAAAAGGAACTTTGCCATTTGCCAACTCAAACTGGTAGGGATCTTTTGACAAATCATATGTGAATAATAATGCTGCTGACAACAATTAGCATGAGCAAGTAACTTCAATGGAACTACTTCTGTAAATAGATATGGCAGGATTGGGTTTCATGTGATGAATTCCCTCATTCGACAGTAACCCTAAAGGATAAGCCATTGATCAATAGACAAGCAGTGATGCCAATTTTGCTTTGGCCTGTTTTCTACAGCCATATCAGAATGCAACGAGCCTAACGTGTCTTTACTCTTTCTCCACTCGCAAGAAGTTCCCTCATTTCAGAGATGATAGAATGTGACAAGAAGTATGCCTTAAGTCTCTAACTGAAGGATTACAGCTTTGTAAACCTTTTAAAATTAACCAGACAGCTCAAGCACTCGTTAAAACTTTTACCTTGTTTCAAGCCTGGGTGCCCCCCAAACTGAAGTAGCAACATTAAATTTAAAGGCTATATCTTTATCTCTCTGTACTAGGAATAGGGCCACAAGTGAATGAAGAAATAGTTGACACCTTCTGCAGAGTAGGAGGAGGAGATGAATGAAATGTTTACTAGTTATCTTGATATGCAAGGTATTAAGTTGGTTGCTTCCCTTTGTACTACATGCTGGGGTGATAACATTAAAAGACCCATGCTGGAATCCAAGTTGGCCTTCTCCAAAATCTTTTTGTCATGGTGCCTGTGTTCCCTTCAGTTCCATTCAGGCTGCTACATCTTTCCTTTCAGCAGCTTTTCAAGCATTTGCTTACTTGATGGGACCAGAGACTACTAGAGCATAAACTGTCATAGGAAGATAGGCCTTTACTGCCATACTGTTATGGCCTGTTAGGTCTCATAGTCCTTTAATGCAATGGTCTTCAAACCAGTTTCCCACTTCTTGTTTGTACTATTATTGCTGATGCAAAATGTGCTTCCTAGAGCTGCCTGTACTCTGGTGGGGAGCTGCCTGGTTTTCTGTATTGTTCATAATTATACCTTCCTGCTAATTCTACTGAATCACCCATGTGAACTAATGGCTGAGGCTTGTCCTAAGTCCTTCTGGACCTACCCTTTGTCTTCTATGTCTCAGTATGCAGGGTATCTGCTACTACCCTCTAGTTGTCTTCAATTTTGTCTTCACTCTGGTTCTGGGCCTGCAGTTACCTCATGTGATACTTAGCACACTGTGATTTGGACTGCTAACATGGTCATAGCTTTGTGTGGCTATTTGATATTTGGACCTGTGCACTGTCCATTTCTTCTGTTGTAGCAGGCCACATGATTATCTTGCTAGCCTCTTACCTGCTTCTGTGTATTCCCCTTTGTTACTCTGCTTTTCTGCAGCAGACTGCCTCCCACAGAAAGCAGAATCTCATGGTTATTGACCCTTTGTCTCTTGCACTGAACTACTTTCTAGTCCCTAGGACGGTCTACTGCAAACATCCAACAAAGCCAGACTGAGATCCCTTCTTCTTTGATTTGCCTTTACTATCTGTCTCTTGGGCATCTTTATTTCCTACTCCACTTTCCCATTGCTTTGTGAGTTCCACAGGGAAGACAACTTAACCCACTCTTTATTATACTCATTAGGTGCCTAGTTGTGCCTAGTCACCTAAGTGTGATCCTCTTCTACCCAACTCAAGTCCCTGAAAAACTGTTATTGCAAAAGGTGGGTGGGTCTTTCCCCTTTGGTGCACTTTTGTGACTTAGTCTTAAAGCCAAGATGACATCAGGTAACAAAGTAGAAGAGTTAATGGTTTTTCAGGAGGTTGAGCAAGGTAGAATTGGATGACACTTAGGCATTTGAGTCCACTTAGGCACCTAATAGGTGGAACAGGATCTGGGCTCTTGTATTCAAATCCCATTTGACATTGATTTGCTTGAGTTCTGCTGCAGTGTAGTGTGTCTTACTGACTGGAAATAGCATCTCAGATGTCAGACCTCACAAAATGTGCTTTCAATTTCTTGATCACGCTTATCTGACGGTCTTCCTGACAGACCATCTCTAAAAATGAGCATACCAATCTATTAGGGCTAAATTAATAGATCTTTTATGGCCTTTTTCTGGAGTCAAGCTGAGATGTCATGAAGCTATGTAGCAAAGTTATCCAATGTTAATTTGCAGTCCCTGGGCTAACAGTGTTAACACTGTGTAGCATCCCATGACACCCCCACCCCAGGGTGCCATGGTACCCAGATTGAGAATCACTGGGTCAAGTACTGGTAACTGTGTATAGAAATAGCATATCTTCCTGATTAGCAAACAGTACTAAAAGCTATATTTAGTTGCAAATCAAGATGTCTTAATGGCTATTAGCCAATGAGAACTAACCTTTCTATAAGCTGATAAGTAAGACTGCTTACGCATTTTGCATTAAGCAGTGATTAAATGCTTAAAAAAAAAAAAGCTTTGGTATCAGGTATCAGAATCCAGGTTTGTTCCCCTTGTCTAGTCTAGATCCAGGCTTAAGAAACTCATGTTGCTGCAGCTTTTTGACCAGAACAGAAAGGATAAGTCTTTAGTGATATTTAGGTTCAATGCAAAGGTGAACCTAAAGCCCATATCTATCAACCATCTACAGTATAAAGAGCTATACATGAGAACCTAACTGATTTCCCAATCAATATCTTGCAGTGGTCCAGCTTCACCCTGAAAGCTTTCCTGGTCTCCTACGTGTGAAGTCAAACTTATCTCCACTTGCCTCTTAGCCCACCCTTCACTGTGATGTGTTTGGAACTTACTTAGGTATGTAGGCCTCAAGCATAAGAAGCCTTCCAGCAGCAATCCCACAATTTCCTGTTCCTTCCAGAACTTCTGCATGGTGCTACCCATAGAAAGAAACGGACCACTTTCCAATTCTTAAATAAGCTCTTCAAGAGAACCTTTGTCAAGATGAAACACAATGTGGATGGCTTGAGAGTGAGCTATAAGACATGATACAGATGGGGAAAGGCAGTTCTCTTGTCTCAGGCTGGTTGATGGCACCCACAAGATGGACCATAAATAGCAGAGAGAGTGTGTGTGTGTGTGTGTGTGTGTGTATGCGTGCGTGTCTGAGTATTTATTTATATAAACACAGACTCACACACACACACCCTCAGATTTCTCTACTAATGTTTCTCCCTGTACTATAGAATGGATTTTGGACACTCTGTATAGCCATCATCCCCCCACCCCCTCCTTCCTTTGTGCAGTCATGTGGAGATAGGGACGGATTTAGGCCCTGAGTACCTACTTTGCCATTCTGATTGTAAATCTAAGGTTTCAATCACATTTTCTACAAGGAGAGCAAATGCATGCTCTTTCATCTTTTCATGCTATACTGGATTTGGTTAATTATTTCTTTGCCAGGACTCCTCACTTGACATAGATTGATTTTAAGATGGTTAATTGATTCCTTTTGCCTTCTAAACTAGAATGATTAAAGTTGGGTTGGGCCAAAAAGTTATTCATAGTTTCATAGTTTCTAGGGTCGGAAGGGACCTGAGTAGATCATCTAGTCCGACCCCCTGCCATGGTAGGAAAGAGTACTGGGGTCAAATGACCCCAGCAAGGTAT
>NW_017729032.1:159078130-159111745 GCF_001723915.1 Gavialis gangeticus | reverse complement strand
GAAGGGAGTTCCCCAACCTGTAGGTATGGTGCTGGTTGTTCCTCCCCAGGTGCATCACTTTGCACTTGTCGGTGTTGAATCCCATCCTATTCTCATCCACCCACCCCTGTAACCTGTCTAGGTCAGATTGCAGCCTATTCCTCCCTTCTAGTGTGCCACTTCCATTTTCACTGCTAGTGTTCTGTTTATTTAAGGCCATAGGAGACAAAGCAGTTGAGATTTTCAAAGCTAGCTAGAGAGTTTAGACTAGCCAAAAGGTTACTAATCTGTAGCACAACTGCCCAAGTGGCATTGGCGAGTGCCACATTTCATAGGGGGTGAACACAGGTGCACGTGCACATCCTGAGCGTGGCAGTGTACCCCCTATGAAAAGGCACTTCCAGCAGCGTCGGCAGTGCCTGCGGGCAGTCACTGCTCACCATCCCCTCCCCGCTCGCCACCAATACCGCCAGCGGTGTCTGTGGGCAGTCCACAATCACCACTGGATGACAACGACGCTGCCAGCAGCATCTGCAGGTGGTTGCTGACCACCAGTCAGCTCTCACCACCTCCCCCCACCTCTGACAGCACCGCAGCTACCTGTGGGAGCTCCCCACTTACCACCACCATGCTCCCACCACCAACAGCGATGCCGCCACGTGTCAGAGCTCACTGTGCCCCCCCAGCCTCCGGGGCACGCGGCATCCATGACAAGTGGCATAGGCAGCCTCTGTGTATGGCACATGGCAGGTCAGGGAGGGGACAGGCAGCATAGCATTAGACAGGGCAGGAAGCAGAGGATGAGATTGGACAGGGAGCACAGGGCAGGAAGCTTTTACTTCCCTGAAAGTAGAGCAGTTGATTGGGCAGAGGAAGGAGATCAGCGTGGACTTGAGGAACATGTAGGTCTCATTTGTGGCATGCTCACAAAAAAAGTTGGCCCTTGATGATTTAGACAAACAACTCCTATTATTTTCAATGGGATTGTTTGGCTAAGACTTGTGTCACCTCTGAAAACCGCTACCAGCACGTTTTAACATAGTTCAATAAAATGTTACATTGTCATGACACCTGGTGTGTCAGTGTTTTATGGCTAAAGAGATACCATCATGTCTTAGTGTGGCTTCATTTTCACTGGGTTTGTTACAATTTTTAGAAGTTGTTGATTTGTTTATGCACTTTTTGGCCGTGTCCAGATGAGCAATCACATACAGTTTGCCATGCCTCAAAGATGTCTGAGGTGCTGCAAACCACACACGGCACACGTGCAAACATTCACTATGCTGCTAATTTGCAGCACGGTGTCAAAATCTGATGCTGGGGGATCCCAGTGTCAAAAAAAAGCCATGGGGAAAAAAAGCAGCATGGCGCGCACATCAGTAGTGTGCACTGCCAGCACTGGACCCTGGCCATCCAGAGCCACACTCTGGCTGCTGGCTAGGCTCCATGCAGCCAGATCAGTGGCACTGGTGCTCCAAAAGGCCCCCAGGGCCCCAGGTAAGGCTGCTGGGGTCAGCACAGGTGCTGGCCCCAGCCTCCCCTACCCCACCCAGGACAAGTTGCCCTGCACCAAACCCCATGTGCTGGGCAGCACAAAGCACAAATTTGTGCTACTGCTATTTTGCTGCAGCAAACGCACACTCCTGCATGTGAGAACATTCCCTTTAGGAGCAGCTAAAATTGATTTCAAGTATCATTTTCATACAAGATGTAAAAACAAACCTTTGAGGAAGTTCAGACAGGTTTATTTGTACGTGCTGCACATAAAAAGGATGTTTACAGCCGCTGAAGGAATTTTTCCATAAGGACTACAATTAGCCAAGAATGTTAATTTGCAATCATAAGAAAATGTCATTAAAATACAATTAACTGAAGGTTTACTTGATTACATCCAATATTTATCTATAAAAATTCATAGTGAAATATCAGTTTGACAGATATTAAGCATATGGTGTGTGACATCTTAAACACATATTGTGAGATGCTGAACATTAAAGGATTTACTATACCACATGGATGAGTGGAGCAATGTTACCCCAGGCTCTCAAGTGGTGATACAACCTGCCCTTCATCTAAAAGCTCTGGGAAATGCACTTGCCACTATATCATATATACTTCTGAAAGGTCAGAGGAAAAATTTATGGGAAAAGCACGGTCATTAATGTATGTTACAAACAAAGAAATAGTGATCAGTCAAACCATGACCCACAGTAGGCTTCTGAACTCTATTTTCTCCTTTTGTTTCAAGGCGCAGAGCCTCATATAATGCAGCACTTTTCCATCCTCACCATTTTGTTACAGAGCAACAAAGTTAACAAAGACAAGCCCTTTCAAATCTTAAGATCCTGATCAATGCTTTTATGATGTCGTCAGTCCTGCCGAATGATGGATCAGTAAAGAAACGTTCCTTCTTCTTTTCTGTTTGTGCAGCTCAATGATAAATTTCCTGTTTCAGAGTGTCATTTCAACTGCAAGTCATGGGCCATGGGCAGAGATGTGTCCTCTTGTGAAACATCAGGCAGATAAGGTTATTGCTTCAGCTCTAGGCTGAATAAGACAGAGTGGAGGCAAAAGAAAAGGGATGTGGGGAGGGGCTCTTCTGGCACGTTCAGAGTGGGTGGCCTAAAGAAGTAAAAGGGATCTCATTAGGAGGAGAAGGAAGAACACGAAGCTTCTCCTGGCAGGCAGGAGGATTGGTGAAAAATAGGACCCATCCTTACTCAGCTTCATCAGTTTAAAACTCTCCAGATTAAGTGCTACCCTGAGAACTATAGAAGTTAACTTTACTGGTCAAAAATCACCCAGATATATCAGAGAGTTCAAAAGTATTAGTTCTGTACTGTAAAAATATTACTTCTTTTTCCTTTGACCCTTAGATAATTTACAAAACAAAAAGAAAGAAATCTGCTTGGAATCTGGTTCCCAGTCTGCTGTTGGGTTGTCAGCATTAGTAGGACCATCAGGTTTCAAGATGGCTGCCCTAGGAAACAACAGGCTCAGAAATGGCAAATGTAATTAAAAACTTGGCAAATGTAATGACAAGCCCAGAAAATACACTAACTTGTGACAAGTGCTCGTTTCCAGGAGCCAGGCACAGGCACAGCCCTTACTGAAGAGGAGCACACTGTATATGCTAGTGCTGACTTCCTCTACGCTTATCAAGGTGTAGATTCCAGGCGCCTCTTGCGGTAAAAAGGAAAGGGACCATTTCTGACGTATTCTGCATTTTAAGACAGGTGGCATAATAAAACTGAGATTAAGAGGCAAGGCTCTTAGGAACAGAAATATTTTTTCTTTATCATCTTTGATGCTATGGTTCAAGCAGCGAAGAAAGGGAAATGTAGAGTCTCTGCGTATATCAGAAAACTTTGACTTTCCTGCAAGCTCCACTGTTCTGAGAAAAATCAGAGTTTCTCTCCTTTCTCAAGAAAACACAAGGAGTAGCTGGTCAACCAATCTGTACAGAAATCTCAGTGACATTAGGTCAGTGACATGCACTTAGATTATGCATAACTCAAGCCAGATTCATAAATGCAGCACCCTTTTTCATCAATGTGGGGAGAAGTAAATTCAATGGAGAGACAAGATGGACATTTTAGCTGTATCAAGCATTACTGCAAAATGAATAAAATCCTTGACATGCAGACCTAACATATTTTAGATGCTGGAGCAAGGAAGAAATTGTAGCAGAGGCACTGAGGTTTCAAAAAAAAAAAAAAAAAAGGATAGCATTTGCACTATCATAGCCTACTGGGGTCTCAAATATTTGTAACTAGTTTTCAAGAGTGAGAAGAACTAAGGAGTGGATTTCAATGGACAATATTCTTAAGCACTGCAATAAAAAGGTTGGCCTTGGTCTTGGAAAAACCTATTTACTTTCCTCCAATTGCAAAAAGTGATAAAGAAATGAGAGATTAAAGACATTTGAGAAATGGATAACATCAGGGACCAAAAGATGGCCCAAAATATACAGGCACTGGCAGCTAGGCCAGGAATACAAAAGGATTTCCATTTATAAAATAGTCCCAAAGTTTCAATCTGTGAAATACAAAAATGTTTTTGGCAGAGATTCCATTAAACCAGAAAGGCCCCCCCTCTTCCATGCTACAGAGAAAGGGATAAATTCTCATCTTATAACAGAGAGTAATTTCATTATCAAGTAACTAAACTAGAAGTGGTTGGTGGAATAGTTACCTGCTTTCTCTTTCTTTTCCATGTAGCTTCCTAGGTGCTAAGACTGGATAAGTTACAGCAGTCAACTCTCTATGGGGCTGCTTTCTGCCTTTGCTCCCTTTAAAAACACATTTAGAATTGGTTTAAAGCCTCTAAAATGCTAGATTTTCTCAAAAAATGTGCACGTTCAAAATGGTGGTGGAGCTGGTGGACTAGAAAAGGCGAGTAACAATTTTCTTTGGTCTCCATGGAAGTGATCATGAATAAAATTAATATTAAAATTAAATTGAACTATACTCAGTGTATTTTATTGTTTTTCAAGTGTTATCATAGCTCCTAGATCTCTGCTCTCATTTCATTTAAATTCTAGCTATCAGACTGTAGGCAACCTTTATGATCTGAATGCATCTCTTGTGTAAATGGAATTATGCCAAGGACCCCATTCCATGCTGGTGAAAAACCAGCTGCTGCAGTTAAACATGCCTTTGTCACCACCTGGCAGGACTGCACTAATATATTGCACCTGGACATAAAGGGCCAAACCCTATTTCACTGTTACATGCCTAAGTGGCATTTATGTAGCCTCATAAATGCAATTTGGGGCACTTACTGGGCTTTTAGATTATATTTCTTCCTATGGCAAAATAGGTACATGCCCAGGGACTTGCTAACCTGCCCCTCCCTCCCAAAAAAAGGCAGAGGAGAAAGGGTCCTCCAACCTTTTGGTCCAATAGCCCAGTGGTTATGAGACATGCCCAGGGAGTGCAAATACAGGTCCTAGGCTCCCTACACCCAGACTGAATTTGAGTATGTTTCTCTCACATCCCAGCATAGTGCTCTAACCACTAGGCCATGGGCTATGTACTGCTCAGTACACTCTACTGCTGAAGCTGGCCCCACAGAAGCTGTGTGGAGCCAGGAAGAATAAAGCCAGCAAGTGGGAGGGTGGTTCAATAACATGGACACTGTCCTAACAGGGATGGACCCCAGAGTTTGGGCCCTGATAGCTGCTCTCACCAAAAGGCAGTGATTTTCTAACTGCTGTTTCTCCATTTTACCAAAAAATTATTCATTGCAAGATGCAGAGAAGTTAGGGGGAAAGGGAAGGACTGGAATCGGGACTCAGACACCCCTCGCTTCCAGGGCAGTGTCCACCTCTCTTCCTAGCTCCACATATGTTCCTCTCTTTGCTGTGCAGGGGTGGATCCAGGCTGGGTGTGGGGTGCAGTTGCAAATCCCTTGGCTCCCTATTTACTGCCAAGTGCCCTAGTGTCAGCTGCCACATGCACATGCAGTGAACTAACTGCATTGTCACTTACCTCCATTTTTGTCGTCCCAGATCCACTGCTGTGGACTTCATGACAAAAGCAACCTCGAGCCAATGCCCCAACTCCCTAAGCAGGTACCATAGTCACTGGACTATTGGGCCAAAGGGCAGGGGAGATTTCTGCCTCTGGAATCAAGCATTTGATGGGATTTTTCTGAGTCTAAAGTTTTAGGGACTTCCACAGCATCATGCACTTATCCTATTCCATCCTGGATCCTATGGAGGGGAGCTGTCAGGATGCAGCCTCAAACCTTAGCTTGTCAGTACAGGTGGTCCATTCACCCTACCACCCTGTGGTTAGTCAGCCAGACTGACCAAGGCTGCCCTGAAACTTCCTGCAGGGTATAACCCTTTCCCAATCCCTGTCACCAAAGTGGCTGGTTGGGGTCTTCAGTGCTCAGGTCCCAGGACATTTTCTATAAGAGTAAAGCTCTTCTAGAAGAGGCAGAGCTTTCTCAGAGGTCTATGCAAGGTGAAACCACTTCCTCTAGTAAATAGGACCCATCACAAACCTTACCAACCTTCAGGAAAGGATGAGAGACAGTAATGTTTTCCTTCCTTTTTCTTCATAATCTGTTGTAATTTAATTATATACACAACCACATGTACATACACGTTTGATTATTTATAGGGACCTTGGCTATTGCAGTAGATCTATTTCTGATGAAGCTGTATTGATTTGTACCACTTATGTACAGGGAGTGATTATCCAGTAGAAAAAAAACTTTCAAAGTGAAAATTAATTTAAAAAATAGTAATAATAATCCTGAAATCTGCTCACAGGGGAATCCTAATTTGACTTTCATTATCTTCTTTTTGGCAGAAGGACTTCACATTAACAATTCCAAGATTTGCTAGGGAAAGCAGTGACACTGGGATTTCTAAACACTCGTTCTTCATGACCGCATACCTTAAGACAATATTTCTAATTAAAATTACCTCCCCTTTTCTGTATTTCAAGGAACAGTGCCTTATAGTTCAAAAATATTTTGTAATTCTAATGTCACCTGACTTAGGATGTGATCCTACAAGACCTAACTGATATGAGTAAACTGACTAACTTCAGCAGGACCAGTACCTGTGAATGATATTGGCAGGTTCACACATCTAACATCCTTTAAGGGGCCAAAATATGCAATGATGATCAAATATGTTTTTAAAAATATATAGCACTATGTAATCTTATATGTTGCCAAAAAACTGAGTCCACAGATTCAACAATTTACCCCAGTTTACCACTGTCTTACACTTTGTGTTCTTACTGACATCTGTGCAGACGAACTGTAAGTTACTATTGAATCAGTGGTGCTTTGTATTCAAATATCTATATACGGTACAAGGGAGTAGAAAATCCAGCCCTGTGCCTCCCACCAGTCTAACAGAACTACATACCAGGGATCTGCTCAATGGAAATTGGAACATGAAAAAATCCAAGATGAATATGCATTGGGTCCTAGACAGAAAAAGGGGATAAGACCCTCTTTATATTGCCTCACTCTTCCACTTCCTCACAGTACCAGTGAAGTTGGTCCCATGTGCTAGTCGCCATTTGCAGACCTTCATCTATTTGAAGCTGTTCAAACACTTTTGAAAGAATGTCTACAAAGGCCAGCAAATGCCAAGAGCAGTTGACTTAACACAACTCTAACTAAGGCAAAATGAACTGAAGCAATTCTCCCGTCCCTGCAGGTACTATGTTGAAATATTTTATCTGAAGTCTTCAGAACCATCCCATTGAAAATATCTTTTAAGAAGCTTCACTCTCTTCACACATCAAAAAAGTGTGCAGTATACTTGGAGGGAGGGGAGAATCCCTAAAATCAATGTTGTTATTGCAGCCCTAATAGGCTCTGCCATATTCTAGGCAGCTTAGTTTTGATAATGGCAAATTTCATTAAGATCTGTCTCGAGACACACCACACAGTTTCAGAAACCTTTAGAAGTCAGAGTTTTCCTTCAAAAATTTTCCAGCAAGGGCTTTAGAAATACAACTAGGGGTCTCTTCTTGATCATTGTGCTACCTCTGGGGATGCAGAGTTATAGCTACCTTTGTAGTCTGGTAATAAGGGGTTACTGTCCATCCTTAGAAGTGTTTTGAATCAGACCCTAATTTGTTATGTTGTAATGTGATGTCTATTTGTAGTGCCTGTTTTCTCACATATGCTACTTTCAAGATCTTTTTCTATCGTTCTGTTTGGAATTGTCCTTTAAAAAAAAAAGAATCATATCATATAATGAGAAAAAAAAATTCTAAATGAACCAGAAGCAATCAGTCATAAGCTATGTAACCTTTTATACTTGAAATGACTGGCTACATATATCCCAGTGTGAGAAGCTATGTATTTTGTGAAATTGATCATGGACTAGGAATGGTTGATTTAAAAGTATGGAAAAATCGATATTAAAACATCAGTTTGTGGTGGATTAGGGAAAACAGGCAAGAAAGTATTTTCTTGTTCTTATTCTT
The DNA here is from genome assembly GCF_001723915.1 of Gavialis gangeticus. Lineage (NCBI taxonomy): Eukaryota > Metazoa > Chordata > Crocodylia > Gavialidae > Gavialis > Gavialis gangeticus. Next base: position 159,103,799 of record NW_017729032.1, on the reverse strand, counting down.
CCTCTTCCTCCTCCACTAACCCCCCTTTCCTCCCCACACACACTTTTCTCCCTTCATTCTGCTGATTTTCTAAGAAACAGATAACTAAAATTCTTTCAGTCAGAGTGGCATGCAGCTTATATAAGTGAATGTATGGAATTAGCACAGAATGCATCTGGATTCATTCAGCGCAGTTCCCTTTGTTCTTCTCCTTCAAAAAGACATTAGTAAAAGAGAGGTGGTTATCCAGGTCAGGTTGAAGTCAGGTTGAAAGTAGGGTAGATTTGCAAAATTTATCAATATTTAGTAATAGCAACCCTGAATGTTCAAAATCATGAACCAGTTCCCCAAAATCGTGCGACTAAATACTTATCAGGATTTTTTTGTAATGCCTTTTTTCGCTTTCTTTTTCCTGAGTCTTTAGAGTCCAGTCAGATTACATTTTCAAAACTTTCTTAGCAATTATGAAATATAGAAACTCACTTTTTAAAATGACATTTCAGATTCTCATATGCTCTCTTGCCTTTAGGCATTGTGGCATTATCTAAACCATCAAATATCACAGACTCATGATAAAATCACAAAAGCTGGCAATACTGCAATATGTAGATACCTCTGGTACTTTTCATTTACTATTACTATTAGTACTATTCTTATTATGATTTTATATGCTGGTAGCAAGATTAGGGCTCCATTGTGTTGCACAACATCAAAGTTGGCCTTTTATCCAAAGAGTTTCTCATGCAAATAAGAGATAATAATTCAATTCAGTTTTCAAAAATGCAGTATGTTTGGAGGGGGTATCAGTATAATCCAGGTAGGGGCAGGAGGCACAGAAGAGAAGTGACAGACAGAAAAAATCTAGATCTATTCCTGTTGATTCAGCTTCCATTAATTAGCATCTCAAGTGACTTCGCTCCCCATTTCTTTCACAGTAATGTGAGTGACACAGGAGTACCTCACTGACACAGCTAAAGATTTAGGTCAGCTGGGTGCATCCACATAAAATGCTACTGTGCAGTGGTTACTGCACATTTATTTAGAACTTGGATAATCAAGTATTAAATAAGTGCACAGTAATCAGTTACTGCACCATAGCAACAGCGGACACCTTTTAAGTGACACTACTGTGCAGTAGCATAGTAGCACTGTTGGTGCTGTGACACACTACTGTACAGTATTTTTTGGCTCCTGCACAGTCAGCATCTTGTGTAGATGTGCCCTCAGCATGCTAGACCAAGGCTCATATATACGCTCTGGCATCAGCCCAGCTGTGAAAGCTACTGAAAAATGTAACTTGTAGCAACACGCTTAAACCTGGGAGGAAGGTCATGGGATGCAGGAGAGAAGAATTTGAAGGCGGTAAAATGGTACTTGTCTGCATTTATGGGCCAAAGAGTGCTCAAGGGGAAGAGGAGCCATCAGCAAATAGTTGATATAGGAATTGGTTTAGTTTAATAAGAATGCTGTCTTGTTAGTTTGTTGCCTAGGATCCAGAACATACAACATATTCCATTGTGCTCCTTTTGTGAGTGAGAAAAACAAGAGAGACACAAATAACATTGACATGAAACTCAAGGAGATGGTAGCAGTAGTTGTGATACTGTGCAAGGACACACCAAGACTGGGACAGGAACAGCGTTGTATCTGGAACACATGGAGGCGCATACCCTAACCTGCCAAAAAGTATTCCTGACAACAAAGGGTTGCCTGAGCATTATTTTTGAAAATTTAGTAAAAGCCTGGTTAAACTTCTTAATCTTGTGCCACAAAAATTGGATTCATCAACCACGTCTGTTGAGAAAACCATCCCAGATCTAATCATTTGTCTGTCTAATTCAGGAGCCTGCCCCTGAAGCTCTGGAGACAGATTAAACCAATCCAAAAATGCATTTAGCTAGTTGAGTGATGTGCAAGCTAGTGGGAAGAGGAAAAATCCTTTCCTTTCTGACCTTACAAATGAACAGCTTCTGTTGCTCAGCTTTTTATTAACTTTGATGCACTAGAAGTTCTTATGGTAAGTTAATTATTTTTAAAATCAGGTAGACATATAAGGAAAACATGATAATATTTCTGGGTGGAACTTAAAAATCTTTTCTTTTAACAAAGAATTTTAAGTGGGATCTATCTATTCATTGCTATGGTATAATGACATGCACTGTGCTGTCCAAGAGCTATAATGAAGTGATGCCCAACAAAATTAATTACATTTAGTTCACGTAGGACAATATGTTCAATATCCTGCAGCTTTAAAGAGCAACAAATCCTATTTACTCCACAAAGAATTCTACCCGTGCAAGGTCTATGGATCTTGGCCTAGTTCCTTTAAAATGTATAGGAAAAAACAGTCTCTGCAATAGTGGCAGATAATTAGCCCTTTTTTCCTGCTGACAGTGTGAGGCTGAGGCTGGAGCGTGGGAGCCAAAACCTTCGTGTGACAGTACCAAATATTTTGGTGATTTGTGCTTATTCTAGTTCTTTCCGATTCATGTCCTCCTGCATGTGCTTCCTTGAGTTATGGCAGTGAGCATAAAATGCCTGAAAAACAAGCAAAGAACAGCGGCCAAGACAACAGCTCTTGCTTACTTCTTTTGTCAGATAGAGGCTCTCTTGCACCTGGCAGAATTGTGGTCTACAGACTCAGGGGGTCCCAACTTCAATCTCTGTTAAAGTCAAGTACAAGATAGATATAAGATGTACTTCCTCTGTAAACTTTACATAGATCAGCTCTTATTCATGTGAGTGAGCCTGCTGAGACTGCCTTCATGAGTACATGTTAGCTGATACATGAAAGGATTGTAGACCAATCCTGTATGAGCCCTGGAAATGGTTATATGACCCCACTAGTCAGCCAGCTTTGCTCTGATTTCTGTGGAGCAGCAGACAGAGATACCAGCTGTAGGCATACTGACCCAAAGTTGCAATTGCTGAAAGATGACATGTCAGGAGAAGCAAATCTGTATCAATGATGCTGAAAATCCATTTTGGAATCTGACACAAGGTATTTTATGAACAAGGACTGCTCATCCTAGCCCTGTATGTATGCCCTTGGGGATTTATCTGGCTCGCCCTAATTTTTCCCTTTACTATACATCCTCTGTTTTTCTAGAAACAAACCGAGGTGACTCTGGAACTCATTTGTAGCACTGACTTCATTAGCCTTTCCTAGTAACTTATTCCATATGTTTATTACCCTCTGCATGAAGTAGTTCTGCTTGAATGTCCTAATTTCTATATTACATGCCCTAACTTCCCCCTGCCACTATGAAAAATATCTCTTACCAGCATTGTGAACTTTTTTCATAATTTTGACAGTATATATTGAATAACTTCATAGGATACTGTTTTCCAAAGAGAATAAGCCTACCTCTCTTAACCTCTCTTCATAACTTAAATTCATTTGACCCAATATGTCTTCTACTGTACTGATCCAAGGGAATAATATTCTTCCCATAACAAAACTGATGTAATTGAGGGCTCAAGATAGGATCTAAGTGCCACATATACAGTCATAAAATCATTTCTTTTTGTTTTTTTCCTAACACAACTTACCTTGTTTTTATTGTTTACCCTCTGCCCTGTGTTGTGAGCTCTGTATATGATAGTTTTAGGATGATCACAGCTTCCCACAAGAGGTATGTTCCACTGAGCAAAAATATTCACCTTATTTCAAACCAGTTTCAAACATTTGTCTTCAGTGACCTACATGTGTCACTTGCTGGCATAGCCACATAAATAAAGGAAGTGGTTTAAGGAGTTTACACTGTTAGGAGAGTAAATCAGCATAGTAGGAGACATCATATCACCTTCATGTATGTGTAGTGGAGTAAATGGCAATATTTCCAGGCTAAATTTCAGCTTCTGAGTATCAGCTTCTGTCCCAGATCACAGTAGAAAGTGGCCAGTGCACCACCATAGGGAAACTGCTGTGGGGAAAAATGGGAACAATGGTTAAGTAAAATGGAAACAATGGTCAGAAAGATGTGTTTCAGCAGCTTCATTTTTTTGGAACTCCAATTCTATGCCATCTGGATTCTTATAGTACACCATGATTGCTGTATTTGAACATCAAAAAATCAAAACACATATCCAACTTGGTGCTCAACCTATAACCCTGAGATTTAGTTCAGTGCTATGTGAAATTGGCTAAGGAAAGAATAGATGTATTGATGCCAGCCTCATGAAGTTTGGCCCCTCCAGCCATATCTTGCAATCATGAGGTACCAAAAATATTTACAAAGTGCCTTCAAAAGTCTACTGAGGCACAATGTACTCTATCTCTAATGCTTTTCCTGTAATATCTGCAATCTAAGCAATTCCATGGGAAGAAAAAAATGGCCACTTTTTCTTACAGAGATAGTTATAAGTATATTATTATTAACATTTAGTATGGAGGAGTTCAGAGAGATGGTTGCATCGTGCAACTTTAATTGCCAATAAAATCATTTACAGGTCTCTAATTCAGTTGTCTGTTTCAGGAATACATGCCGAGCAGTGGGTATGAATGGACAGAAAAAATTACATTTCATGACTAATTTTTCAGACTTCATTTAAGCTACATGGTCATTCTCCTTCCATGTTTGCCTACTATCTATCCTCTAATTGTTGCAGGAAGAGTTTTCATTTTTCATCTCTCTTTTGGTTATAAATTATATCATTTTTATTATGACATCCCTAACACAATAAATGAAGAGGTTGGGGCTGCTGCTTTGGTAAGTCTTTTTTCTTTGTACTAGTTCTAAAATAAGAAGCATTCAACTAAATAAGTAAATGAAAAGACATGCTTCAGCCTGTCATAGAAAAATTATTTTAAAACAACCTACACTGGTGAATGGCAACTTTGTAGACTGATAAGTGAAAAATCCTGCCGATTTTAAGAGCCTGTTTAATATTGTTATTGGAAATTGCCTCTGGTGGTTTTATGCTGAGTTATCAAATTAGATCTATTGATTTTTTTTTGGCATGGGGGAAGAGAAATTGTGCTTTTATGAAGTAGTAATGAACTGAGCAGAAAGGCTTAGCTATGATTATGTCAACAGTTTAGAACTAATCTATATCCAAATTCAATAGAGGATTTCATTCACCTAGAAAATATACGAGTAGAAAACAGCTTGGTGAGGGCAATAGTGCATGGCAAAATCTAGAGGAGATTTGCATACAGTTGAGACAATTAGAAAAGAGGGTCCTTATCATTTTTATGAAATCAAACAGAGTAGCTGGAGTACCCAAAACACACAAACTGACACTGGCATCTCTCTTCTCTCATCATTCCCATTTCCATTACATTTTGCTTATAATTCCTTAGACAGCAGAGAAAAAACAGAAAGAAATAAATCATAATGCCACAGTAGTGGAGAATATTTTGTTGCATTTTTTTCAAAAGACAGTCTCCCGAGCCAGGCATTTGAATCATAAGGACTTCTGGGATGGGATTTTCACTCGGAGATCTCCATTCTTACGTGGATTAAGAGGATTAAAAACCATTAAATGACCATCCTCCAACTCCCTAAAGCAGATTTGCCTTTTTCTATCCTCCTTCAACTGGGGCAGACTTGGGGGTAACAAAGTACTATACAAAGGAGTCCCTTAGCATGACAAAAGGTGAAACAATCCACTGAACTGCCAATGTACCAGACAATGAAGTCCATGCAATCTACTCAGCTCATTTTCATCAGAACAAATGGTATCAAACTTGGCAATCGCATTGTTCTAAAACTTGAACACGGGCTTGCTCTCTCTCTCTCTCTCCCCCTTCTCTCTCTGTCTCTCTTTATTTTTTTATTTTCCCATCCGAAGCTCAAGGTGTCATATTAATTATTTAAATCTTCAGAAGATTTCAACTGTATCCTCCAAGGCTCTGCTCAGTGCCAGAAGGTCTCCAATCTGCATTAGCTTTTGTTAATTAGAGCTGAAACAAGAGCTTTGATCTCAATGAATATAATAACAAAAAAAAGCAAAACTTCCTGTGTGATTTATCTTTTACCTATTTTCTGCCTTTGCTGTTTTTCCACTCTATTAGACTTTGATTTACCTTGTCTGAGTAACATTAAACAACTTGGGTACAAAAGAACTTAAACAGCTTCAAAAGCCTGGCTGAAATGATAGTTAAATGCTACATGAAGTGATCCTGTATCTTTAAACTTTGAAAGAAAATGACATTATTTTACTTTATTTTTTTTTTTTACTGAGGGGGGTGTGATTTGTACAGCAAGGATGCATGTCTACTGATGTCAGATATCACAGGTTTTCCTCTTGGGATTGATCTTTCCTCATTAAGAGCCTTGTTTCTAGAACTATAGCATTGATAGAACAGAAGGCCAGCAATATTCTGCAAGATGTTCTTCGTGCTTTCTGACTTAAGCCAGAGTTTGTAGCAGTGCTTAGATCCAAGGGGGTCACTGCCAGGGCTTGCCTTGTTAAAATTTTTCTCATTAACATTTCTCTTACTGAGTATCTCTGAAAGGCAAATTTTTTAAGCCCAAAAAAGAAAAACTATCAAATTTTAGTGTCATACGAGGTCTAGCTGTCTATCCACTTCAACAGTGGTGTATTGCCATGGCCCTTTAATACTAAAAATAGTCATCATAATAATAATAAATCAAAGAATAGTCAAAAATAAAATGCTGTGAGTGAAATCTACTTTTGAGGTTTACATGACACATGAGGGTAAATTTTCATTGTGATGGACAAAGAGTTACGCATGCAGCTCTCATTAATAATAACGCACAGTGCTGAAAATGGATCCTGTACCTTTTACATAAGGCTCCCTATAGAATGGCCGAGTCCCATGAGACTGGTCATTCTTGGTTTGTTATTTGAAACTGAATAAATTAAAGGACAATTTATGAATCTGGAGAGAAAATATTGGAGCTGAAGTGAATAGTCTCAAAAATAATGGCTAAGTATGATAATAACCTACTGGATGGATTGCCACAGACAAAGAAGGTTTGGCTACAAATATAGGATTTTGGGGGGAAGTTAAAACTGGATTTAATGCTTGTGAATGTCACTGCCCCCTGGTTTCATCCAGAAAGAGGTAGAGAACAAGTAACAGGAGTATAAGCTCTCGCTGTCACCGTTAACGTCCCTCAGTATTATGATGGAAGGACTGCCTTTGAGAATGAGATAGGGGTTCAACAAAGCGCATGCTTTTTTTTAAGTCAACAGAGATCTTTCCATTGGCTTTGGATCAGGCCCTTAATCTGTATAAATAGTTCCATTTGCAGCCAGCTGCAATGATGTTTTTGGGGTGTAGATGCCAATTTCCAAGAAAAGTCTAAGACCCCCCTCCAAACTCATTTCACATAGGCCACGGACCCACCATCAGAAGATAACAACACTTGCTACCAAACTCAGCTGGATTAAAAGAGCAGTTTGTAAAAGAACAGGTGCAACCCGTCTGACAGAGCCTGATGCCAAACAGACTTCTCCAACCATATGAATCAAAACAGAAGACTGCAATACTGTATTGAACAAAAATATAATTTCATTATGGCAAATCACAGGGCTCAGATCATTTTTCACTTGTGCTCCTTTCAGAGTGGAGTCATTTTTTACACAGCTAAGGAATGTCACAAGTAAAGAAGAGCTAAAATGTTACATGAAGACAAAAGTATCTTGTTGAGAAAAATTCAGTTTTCTGCATATAAATGGGAGTGAGGATGGGACTGCCCCCCACAGCCCCCAAGTTGCTGTTAGGGTGATTGTGATATTTACTTTCACTTTCTACCTACGGTACCAAAGCATCATTAGTAAAATATAAAGGCAAAGAGAATTCCTGCTTCATTTAGTTCTTAGTGGTAAATGAATGTCACAGCAAATACATGAAAACATAGGAAAATACTGACATATAACACATAAACATTTGTATTTAAATATACTAACATGGGGTGTATCTACACATGCAATTAATGCAGCAAATAAACTCTGGCACAGTTTGCACCAGAGTTTATTGCTCTCAGAGTTTATTGCTCCTGGGCACAGTATTTGCATGTGTGCCTGGGACTGCGGCATGTTGCATCGGGGTGGAGCAGCCCCAGCTGACAGGGGGCCCAGGGACTCCTCCAACCTGGCTCAATGTGCTACTGAGAGGCTGGCTGGGGCCCAAGGGTACTTCATTGCAGGGCTAACCAGCAGTCTGCGCAGGAAACCTCTCATGTAGACATCCCCATGAAGTACCAACTAATCCATACTATAGCTGCCCTTGCCATTAACCCATCAGTTAGCACAAACATACTAAAACTTAAGTAAAACTCCCTCCACACTTCACAGTTCTTCATCTTGCCACCACCTCAACACCTCAGCTTAGACGCATGAACTTCACAGTATGCCTTCAACACAGCAAAATTCTGGCAATTTTAAACCAAGTGGTGTAAGGTTTTTGGAAGCTTCAAAGTCAGGGGCCTCTCACAGGACCCTTCTGGTAATGCTCTTTCTTGGATTGATTAAGTGAGCTCCAGCACATGAACCTCTATGGCTCTCAGGATTGCTGATATACTGCTATCTGTTTTTGAGCTGCTACAGTTAAAGAGCAAACACAGGGTTATGTTCAGTGCTTTTTTGGATTTACATGAGTGTATCCTCCCTTTTACACAAGCTGCCGACAGGATGGGAGCATCAATTGCCGAATTTAGTCATACAATTTTTAAAATATATGGCTGCAATGCCAATTCACCATAATGTTGAGAAGTGGCTGAATCAGGGTCCCTGATATATATAATTAGGTTTTCCTTTGCTCTGTTACCTGCTATATCACAGTACAATAGATCTTCATTTTGCATCACTTCATCTAGAATCACATTAGTTTACTTCATATCAAGCAGCTCTGTGATGGACTTGTTTTGAATTTTGGTGTTCCCAGAGTTGGTTTGGCCAATTGACCCTTCTTTTAGCACCTGCTGAGTGCATCTACACATGCACTTTACTGCGGAGTAGACTAATTAGTTCCACAGTAAATTGTCAATGTCTACACGTGCATAGGTGTTAGGGCACAGTAAACTAATTAACTCTGCCATAAGATAGTACTTTTGGGCACAGTACTATTTTACGGCAGAGTGATTTACTGTGCTGAAAGCATGTGTAGATGCTGACTACAGGTGTAAGTTGTGTTTTGTCAACCCAGCCAGGTTGGAGCCTGCTGTGCCCTGGCTCAAATTGCTGCTGTCCAGGGTGCACATGTAGATGCTGGAGTTTATTGCTTCATATTAACTGCACTGTAAATCAGTTCTTGCCTTGTGTTCTGCTAGTGTGAAATGGGGGAGTAGCAACCCTCTTTCACATGTACATAGCATGCCAAAGCAAGATTCTTATATATTGATTGAGAGAGCACTGGATGATGGGGAAGAAGGGGAAGGAGGGAACACAGCAGCAGTTGGTGCACCGTGGCTTCAAAGCAGCAATTCTAAGGACAAGGGAAGACAGGTTCCCAGTCATGAAGTGCTGCCTGTGTGTAAAAAAAGCAGGAAGGACATGAAGCATATGTCTTCTCACCAGGTGTGGATTCCTTCCTGCCCCCCATGCCCTGTGATGTGCCTGTGTAACCAGGATAACTCAAAGTGTAATTAATACTATTACAGGCAGAACCTATGTGTTTTGGGGTCTTAAGATACAGAATTATGTATACTCAGCCAAGTGCTGTGTGAAACAGGTCTTCATGCAGGCTTTTCTCTTGTTCAATTTTGCTTTGAGGCTTGAGTTTCAAGTTACTTGCAGGGTTCTGCCATTTGAGTTTGACACAGTGGAATATAATGTGAGAAACTCATTCTGTCACTATATTTTATCATTTGCACTATTACAGTACTATAAAATCTCCACGCATGGACCAAAACTGCATTGTGCTAGGCACTGTGCAAATAGAAAACAAAAGTTACTGCACCAACGTATTCACAATCTAAAACAAGAGACTGATGCTCAAATGAGGGAACCCAACAGAGCAGTGAAGCAATATTCAGAAACTGGCTGTTTCCTCAGCACCTCAGCAGCCTAGGTGTTATCAAGCATTTTTCTAGCCATCCTACCAACCTGAGGAGAATAAGGAGGCAGATTTTGCTCTTGTTTACTGGGAGTTCCTGCCAAGCATGAGGGGAAGCACATAGCAAAACATGGAGGTGCTTGCTTGAAAATTTAACAAACAGGCAATGCAACTGGCATTTTGGCTGATTTGAGAGATTATAGGAAGGGTAGAGCTAGGTCATGAAAGAACCTGAAAGTTAACACAAGTAGCCAATATGTGATGCAATGGGGAAGAGAAATAGTGCAGGAAGGCAGAGAGAGGTGACAGTCAAAAGCAAAGGGCTAGGAAAATGATCCCTGTTGCAGTTTTCAAAATAGATATATGGGGCAAGATTGCATTTGTCAATGCCAAATACAAACATATTTTAGTAACTGAGATCCAGTCTTAATCCCACAGAAATCAAAGGAAAAACTCTCACTTAGTTTAAAGAGAATAGCATTCACCCTATATCAGCCTAGGAATTTTCACATTGATTGTATGGGATTCTATTGCTTTACTAGTCTATTTCCCCTTACTATAGAAAATGTATTCATTTTAATGAGAGCTGCTATTTTAATCTGTTAATTTGATGTTGCATTCTAAATTCCTCTGTACCAGTTCTGTTTTTCTGGGGGCGTGGGGGTGGGAACACACATATACTGATTGGGTTATTCCTTGAAGAGGTATGTATTTAAAAGTATCTTCTTTTCCTGTATTTCTTTTGTTTGATACCCAGATAATATACAATCCAATTTTGACTTCTTTTTTACAGCAATTCTTTTAAGCAGGCTCTACAGCATTCCCAGTTTAATTCAGTACACCTCCATCTAAAACATTTGCTTTTGCATCACTTCAGTATGTTGTATGTGCATTGCTTTATTTGAAAATGATGTACACAATAATATGTTTCTGTCTGCAGATTGTGTCTGATTTAGCTGACAAAAGATTGCAGTAGTCATTGTGGCCAGAAGCTATTGGAAAGCAGCCAGCATTAATAACAAATAAATACAAAACAGAAGCAAGATACTGTAAAACACAAGGACAGTGGGTTATACCTTTCCGTGTTATATGACATCACGTAATGCTCACATGTATTCACCAAAAAGGTAAACAGCAGCTCCAGCTTGGGGATTTTAACTTCACTGAAATGGCAAACTGCTGAAGGAACACTCTATCCTTATAATATCCAAGTCACTGGAAAGCAGATTTTTCAAGTGGTCATGAAGGCACTGTGACTATAAGGCCAGTTATAATGAAGGATCCGTGAATTAACAACCATGATGCAGTAGCTGTACATCCACAAAAATGATTAGATAGTGGGGAGTCTTATCACAGACATGGAGGGTACTCCAGATCATGCCCAGTGTATTAAACACAGCTGCCTCCTTTTGTTTTTGATGCCGTCTTCAAAGACTGAGCTGAGACTTGCAAGTCTTAACTTACTTAGGCGTACCTGTTTCCACATTGATCCTGTACTTTATATGCTGTTTTTTTCCCCCAGACAATAAATAAATAAAAGTCTGATAGCTCGGGCCCCGATTCAGTAAGGAACTTTAGCTTGTGCTTAATATGAAACTCATAAGTAGTAACTACAGGCATGTGTAGACGAAACAGGGGCCCTAAATTAAAGTGGTGGGCTTTTAAAAACACTGCTTCAATTTAGGGCCAATTAAACTCCTATGTTGTGCACACACCCTACTGACTTACCTGCCTCTCTGGTGGTGAGGAGGGAAGGGTGAGCTGCCGGTGGGCAGTCCCTGGGCTGCAGGAAGGGCTGGTGCATCTCTAGGGCACCCGCCCACAGGCACCAAGCTCAGGTGGTCCCAGGGGGCACTACAGCCATGGTGGGAAACGCTGGGCACCAGTGCAGCTCAGGCAGGCAGGCACACTCCAGGGGCGGGAGTGTGGAGGAATCAGGCTCGCTGCTTTTCTTGGGCAGACCCTGCCTTTCCAGGCTACTACCAGGCTGCCTGCAAGGCTTCCTGCAGAGCCATGTTGCTGCACAGAGCCTGGTGCTTCACTCCGCAGCTGTAGGTGCAGCAAACTAAAACTCCAGAAGCTATTGGAAAGCAGGAGGAGTCTTAGTTTGCTGTGACCCAGGTCATTTAAGGCACATTATGCCGCTGAATTTCCTACAGCAGCTGGAATTAATGCGCAATACATTTGCACAAGTCTTGCAAACACCAACACCCTTAAAGCAGTGCAAAAGCATTTAGCCCACTTTAAAGTGTTGGGCTTTTTGAAGTGTGCACAACACTTTAAAGTGTTGTGCACACATACCCCTCATTTTGTCTACACACAGCCTACATTGCAGGTGTTTATAGCTGCTCTGTTAGGCCACCAAGGCAGCGTAAAGTATGACAGAGCCAGGGACTGGGATCTGACTCCCTCTCACCACTTCCATTGAGCTTCATATTACAAAAACCCCCAGAGACAATGCAGAGATTCTTGAAATAAGCAGGCCTTTAGCCTGTAAGGGCTTTGAAGATGTGGGTTTTGAATCAGCTAGTTTCTATCTTCCTTTGTAAGACCTAGAGAGAAAGTGCTGCTATAGTCCAGCTTCAAAATAACAAGAGCATGCATGACTGTGTCCAGGTCCTTTCAATTGGAGCACATATTCTTGCCAACTGGAGAAGAGAGCATTCCTGTCACTGGGGTGTTCCGGCAAGGTGCAGTCAAGCAGGGCATTAGACGGCATGACTTCATGACAGTCACTCTTCATTCAGTGATACTCGCTCAATTCCATTGACTGAAGGACTCGTCGTAGCATCTTCTTAGAAGAGCTTCACAATAACCGCTAGCATCGCCTCCATCTTACTTGGGATGCCTTTGACAAAGCTTCTGTTCATCCAAATGCTTATTTCTTCCTGACACTGGAGTAACTGTGTGCTCCAGATGAGAATAAGTATCATCAGCATGTTGTTGTCATTTGTGCCTACAGCATCCCACAATGTCTTCTCACGGTTTAATGTTGATGTTGAACAGATGTTTACTTCAATTAAGTTGCACAGTTACAACTGATGACAGAATTTGACCCTATTCCTTTAATTTGAGCAATAATACATTATCCTTTTACTCCTATAATCATTATTATTATTTCATTTACTTTGTACTGTGGTAGCTCCTGGGGTCATATCTCCTTTGTGAGAGTCACTAAAGGGACAGGCACTAGCACAAGGAGTTGGCAGTCTTACTGTGTGAAGAGATACAACAGGTGGATAAAGCAGTTAAAGAGCACAACAGATGGGAAGAGGAGGTCTGAATGAAACAACTAGGTTAGGCAGAATAAAAGGCAGCAGTAGCATATCTATTCTTTGTCCAGTATTCTTTAGGCATCATGGCAGAGGAGAGCTGAAGGTGGATCTGAAAGCTGCATGCTTGGTTTTTAATTTCCCTGTAAAAAGGGCAGCATGAAAATTAGAGACAGGCCATTTGAAGGATGACTGAACTGACAAACAACTCAAGCCAAAGCTGTTGGGATAGCACATGGAGTTCACCACACAGTCTTAGACTAGCTTGCAAGAAAGCCCTGTCCCCTGCACAGCCACGTAGAGTACCTGAGATGCAGAGTAGCCACCACAGTTTTAAAGCCAGGCATTGGAGTGGCTTGAAGATAAGGACTAAGTGCAGAGAGTAATTTTGTGCCTAAAACTATTTTAGCAAACATCCCTGCCACAGAACTGGATCATCTGTATTCCCAAATTTCTGCAAATACAAAAGTGCCATTAGCATGAATCCACTTTAAAATGCAAGTAAATGTTCACGGACATTTCCTTTCAAGCATAATCCGTGTTCTCCCCTTCATGTTCTCTTTGCCTTGGTTTCTTACAGCCCCCTCTCCCATTTTTTTAAGGTCACTAGGCGACCAAGAAAAATAAAGAAGTTGGGCAGCGCCACAGTAAGTATTTTTTTTTCTTTTGGTACCCCAATTCTCTTGGGAAAGGGTCCCCACCAAGAAAGGAGTGGATTCACTAGGTCTGCTTATAGCTGTTTGTGCTTCTAAGCATAGGAAGATCCACTCTCCTCTGACATGAAAGGGGCATGTCAATCTCCATCACCTTACAAGACAGAATTACAGAGAGTAAAAAGGCAGGGTGTCAGAAACTCAGATGATAAGAAACTGTGCTGAAGGCAAAAGAGAGCTCCTTAAGAGAAGCAAATATAGTAGGTTCACTTCCCACCATCACATTCCTTTTTTCTGCTTTTATTGAACAAAATGTGCGTTACCTTCTTCAGCAACTACTTCAGAACAATAACCTACCTCTTTCTCTTTTTTCTCCCTTCCAATTGGGTTGTATTTTAAAAATGTGATCTTTACAGTTTTTAGAAGGAGCGATGAAGTGGGGTGGAAAGATCAATTAGTCTTTTCGTCAAGGTTCTTATCCAAGAGTTCATTTAACCTGGTTTGAGTCTGTTGCTGACTCAGAGGAATTAAGCTGGAGAGTAGCCAAAGACCGAAGAGAAAGTTAAGACACAATGGACTTAATAGACTCTTATTGGCTGCTATTGTTAGACTCTTTCTTAAAAACAAAAACAAACGCACATGTAAGTCTGATTTCTCCGTGTGGTATTTGTAAGTACTTTGCAGTGACTTCCATTATGTCATGATTCATTATTTCCTCCTCCCAGTCTAAATGGACCTGAAAGTAGAATTAATAGCAATGGAGTGTTCGTTAAAATGCATGTTCTAAAAGGAAACATGTGAGGACACTGAACAAAGCAATGTCTTTAATGGGACAGCTTTAATTTTAGCATTATATTCCTGTTCTTTATTTATGTAGTGCTGTACCTGCACACAGCGCTTAAAAACATGTTGCTTACAGAAAAGTCTGATAGAGTATAATAGAGATAAAGACAATGGAGTTCTGTAGTAATTAAATCAGGTTCTATGGAAACTGTGCTAATGACAGAAAATGTTAATAGAAAACAACATGATTCCTACAGATTTTTTTTTAAACAGTCCTGTAAAATTTAACTGAGAATTATATCCCTGATATAAAGCTCTATAGGTTTACTCAAAAAATGTTCAAAGACAGTGGGAAAAGTGAATTTAGCATTAATTTTAAAAATTCAGTACAAATCAATCATTCTTTATTAAATCCTATAAGACATTTCCATAAGTACGAGAGATGTGATTCTTGCAGCAGGGAGTTCATGTTCTGTAAGTACGCAGTATAGCTTACCAATGGTATCTTGTCCCTCTAGCTCTGCTATTACAGCTTTACAATTAAAAGTGCACATAGTACACATACTGTATAGTGTGGAATATGGCCTGTAAACTACTCCTATCCAATTCTGTTGCCTTCAACTGGAACAGGATCAGTACCTTTGTGGGTGATCTATTTGATCAACAGGATTTTCAGTTGCATGTGGAACACAGCATAAGGGTGCGATTGAAACCAACAGGCTGTGCCTCTATCATAGCAGAAGTGTCCCTTGAATTCACATAGCAGCAAGTTGATGACAGATCTGCTGATTCATATATTCTGCATGCAGCACAAGCCTGAATATTATATATCTCGATTAACTTGTTGCTGAATTTTTTTTAATTAATGCTAAATTCATTTTTCCAACTGGCCTTGAAATAAATTGCCCCCTCTCATAAAGAGCAGCTCTCTATATTATGAATCTTGTAATATAAATTTTCTATTGTCCATTGCAGTTTCTGAAAGTCAATTGCAACCTTCTTTTTCAATCTATTTTTAGAAGCATATGTTGCTTTTTCCCCACGCAGCATTTCTCCTTGTTGTAAACATTGAATCAATCTCAGCCTACAGTGGTGAGAGGAGCCACTCGCTAAATATGGTAAATAAAGCAAGGGTTGGTTGCTTTTGTTTTATTTAGTCATCTCCCCACCTTTCAGTCCCACTCAAGCAGTTGTGAGTGAACTAAAGGATACAGAAGATTAGCTTGCAAGACATTTGGCCAGCACTGCTTTCTTTTGGAAAATTAGTTTTGCTTGTTGCATGTGCCAGTCTCCTGCTCCAGGACCCATCTCCATGAGGAAATCTTTTAATTACCTCTTCCCCCCAAATGACAGCTTTCACCACTGGAGTTGAGTTCTTGGACATTAGCAATTGAATAGGAAGCCTTCATACTGTATATCATTTTAATCTTTCATGTTTAAGTAAGCCAGATGGCTTATTATTACAAGCTCTGTTTCAAAAAAGCACAAACTTTCTATCAGAGGATTTGTAAGATGACGGTAAAAAAGGGAGATTTTGCATCACACAAAATAGCCTGAATTTTAATTGCACATCATAGTTTGGCAGTAATTTTCACATAATTACCATTCCTGCTAAATGAATAGGTGGATTAAATGGATAACTAAAATGGCATTGAAACTTCTTAGAATGGAGATTTATCTTTAATGTATGGAATAGCTAAGTAAAGTTGTCAGTTGTTTGTGTGTAATTCACACAGCCTTAACAGTTTCTGCTTTACTAACAGTTAAATCTTGGGCTGTTTTTTTTTTAAAGTAACACTGTTTTTATTCCAGCATTTTAGATATGTCATATATCATTTAGCATATTACATACCAGAGCTTTTGATTGATGAAGTTAAAAAATGAAGGCTGTTTCATTTAAGTCTTAAACTCTTTCCTGCTCTTTACAGAATATCATCCCAGTTCTCTGCACTCAGGGTCTGGTCCTACCAAAAAGTATGTTTACGATCTTACTCTGCTGATTATCATGGATGTGATCACCATAACGTGAAATGGAACTGCTCAGATATGCACAAGCTTTGGTGAAAATGAACCCTTTGATTTCTAAACATATATACAAACACATTACTGCTTCCACCGTTTGTGATGCAAAGTTAAAGTGTGTTGACCAAGCTTCAGAGAAGTGGTTCTCAACCTTTTTTAGACTGGAGGCACCTCTGCATAGACTTGAGGCACCCTTGGAAAATAGCTCGTAGCTTTCACTTGCTTGTTTGACAGAAAATTAATAGAGCAATTATTCTGTTGCAAAGAATTCATGAAGACCATAATGGGGCAGAATGTTTGTAATACTATAAATTCTTATTTGAAATCTCTGGGTTTTAGGGCCATGCAAAATTTTGACAGGTGTTTCATTTTGGAGCTGTTTCGACACATTTCAAGCTCAAAACAGTAACATCGAAATGAAACAAAAGGCTTTGAAACAGTTTCAAAACGAAACAAGGGCACTTGAAACATTTAGAAAGGTTTGAAACATTTAGTTTCAAAACTGGCTTGCTTGCAGCTAAACAGAAACTAAGGAGAGGGAGGAGGAACAGGAGGGAATGCTTGCTCTGATATTGACATCTAGGTCCTGGTTTGATTCCCCAGCTCTCTGATCATTACCCCAGCTCTTCCCAGGGGGCACAGGCCCCCTGATCTGTGTGTGGGGTTTCAGCAGGCTGCCACTGCAGGCTGAGGCCAGTGGCAGCTGCTTGGCACTGCTGCTGGCCCCAGCCTCCAACAGCAGCCTGCTGAAACCTAGCACACAGACCCGGGGGCCCATGCCCACCCTGGGAATTGCTGGGGGATGGAAAGAGCTGGGGGAATGATTAGAGAGCTGGGGAATTGACCCGGGACCTGGAGAATTGAACTGGAGGTTGGGGAATCAAGTCATGAGCTAGGGGAATGTTCAGGTCCCTAAACATTCCCCCAGCTCCCCAATCTTTCCCCCAGCTCTTCCTGGGGAGCGCAGGCCCCAGATGATGCAGGATGACAGCAGGCTCTGGGCTATTTTTCTCAGCTGGCAGCAACAGCCTGCTGAAACCCCGCATGCAGATCTGGGGGCCACATCCCCCAGAAAGAGCTGGGGGAACCAATCAGAGAGCTGTGGATCAAACTGGAAGCTCCGGCTGACAAAAGGAGCCATCCCAGCTCCAGGACACTGCGTGGCACCTTGTTGCACAGATGCCAGATCGGGGGGTGATCCCTGCTGCCCCACACTGTGTAGTGGGCTCTGCCATGAGGCTCCAATCACTGCTGCTGCAGCCAGTGAATGTGGGGCTTTTTTTTTTTTTTAAAGCTCTGCACTCACCAGCTGTGGAGCACATAGATGACAGCCTGTTGCTGCTGCCGGCACCCAAATCTGCCCGGTGCAGCCCACACTGAGAGCCAGGAAGAACCCAGTGCTAGTGCTGGCCCCAGCTGGCAGTGGCAGCCTACTGTCATCTTGCACACAGATCTGGGGGCCTGTGCCCCGTGGAAGGGCTGCAGAGCTGTGCCAGACTCCTCCTGGGGGGCACGGGCCCCCAGATCTGCATGTGGGATGACAGCAGGCTGCCAGTGCCAGCAAGTGATATTAGTTTTGCTTTGAACAGTCTGGGGTGCAATTTTGCAAAAACCCATGCACCTATCTCCTTGAAACTTGGCAGGTGTCATGCCCTTAGCAGGGTCTACCATCCCTGCATTTCTCATCCAAAGCAGACAAGAAATGACAAAGTTATAGGAATTTTCATGGTTTCCCCATTATAGCCTGGAGTGAAAAGTCAAAACGCTTCAAAACAGCAAAACAGTTTCGATGAAACAAAACAGAACAGTGCTTCAAAATGGCAAAAGAGAAGTCACAATGAAATGGTGCCAAGTTGCACAGCCCTACTGGGTTTATCAGGTGACACATTTGTACACTTTTCAGTGCTCACGTTGCATGGTATCCCATGGCACCCCTGAAAAGATCTCAAGGCACACCAGTGTGCTGCAGGTAGTTCTGAATCACTGTCTTTAAACATTACATCCTCTTTTTTTGGCATAAGAATACATGTATATTTGTAAACTCTTATGTGCTGAAAAAGACAAATGCACCCTAGTACTATATTGTGTATATTTGACCTGCTTAAATAATGTTTGATGGATAATAAATGTTACCATTAACCTAAAAGGTCTAATTCCTATATAAACATATCTGTGACCAAACCTGTTCCCATTCAGCTTAAGGGAAAAATTTTCAAGGCTATATTCTCAATTATACAAGGAACACTTTGTACCACTCTAGCAGTATCTGGGTGCCTTAAAGTCCACTTAAATAAAATTTACACACATCATAAGGATCCACAGAATGACACACCAAGACTGGTATAAAGGGGGGGTCATTTTAATCAGAATTGGGCTGTGCTTCATTTCAATAACAGCAGGATCAGGCTGCTTTACTGAGACATGGAATCCTTCAAAAATGGGGATAGATGGCAATCTTAATTCATATACATGACAGTCTACATTTAGTTTATGTCAGGTGGCTTATTTTTAGATGTAATGAGGTCATGTGGTTCATCAAGGACTATCCCTGTACTGTATACACTCAAATACCCACCTTTTGCTATTCCAAAAGATACGCATTAAAGACTATGGAAATGATCAGAAACTATAATAGGAGACAACTAAGTATTGCTGTAGGATAAAATACATTTTCCATTCCAAAAAATCCCCCTCCCCCCCATCCCCAAATAATATTTGTTTCAGGTCAAGCCAAAAAAAATCTGATTTTTTTTATCAAATTCAAATACTGGGGGGAAAAAATCTGTTTTGGAATCTATTAAATGCTTTGTTTCCATTTTAAACTTGTTCACATTTTTAAAAAAAATAATATGCCTAAAGGAAATTTCAAACGAAAATTATTTCAAATCGGAATGTTGAAATATTTTATTTAAAAAATGTCAGAACAAAATATTTTAACATTTTAGGAACTTTTCAGGTTTACTTAATTGAATGACTAATTGCATAAACAATTCAGCAAAACCAACAGAAATTCCCAAAGCATTTGGATGTCATTAAATCTCCCAATTTTAACAGAAAAAATGGCTGAAAAATTTCACTTAGCTCTATTTATGAGCATTTAAGAAAGCTGCTGGGGTGGTCCATTCTTCTGACTTACTGAAAATTTTCTCTCAGTAAAAACAGTCTAAGCAGCCATGCAGTTGGTGGGGTTCTCTACAAATAGACAGGTCTGCTTATGTAAGACAGCCTGTAGGACAAGAATTATACGTTGGTATCCTGTAGATCGAATGTGTTTTGCTCACACTGTTTAGTGTGACTTTTTGGTTGCTGGTTTGGTTTACAAAAGAGCTCTGCTTGTCACTTCCAATCAGTGCTTAGAAACTGTTATAACAGACCACACACCATCATGTAATCTGTGTGTACACATAATTATATAATAATTGTATAATTTGTAATTATAATGTAATGTAATATAATATAGTATAATATGATATAATTAATATAATCATGCATACATATAATCCCTTTATGTGGGATTACACAGGTATATCTGAGGACATCATCACAAGAGAGTGCAGTTGCAGATGTAGTCCTAAAGCTGGAACTTGGTATGGCCAAAACATTGTGATATTCATAACATTTCCAGGAAAAAGTCCTTATTTTGTATACCGAATGGTAGTGAATATATATAATTGGTTCCACATTAACAGTGTGATGCCACATTAACAGACTGTAGTTGATCAAAAGCCAAGTTGCGCTGAGGGTAAATACAGACATTATACTTAAATTGACCTAACTAGAATTAGGTCAATCTAAGTGCCAATCTGCACAGATGTTTGCGGAGGTTATAGTGGGCAAAAATGGCCGACCCGAGCTAACCTAGTTCACCTGGAGATGAACTAAATTAGATTGAGATTGGGTCAGCCCAACCTACCAAATGTCTGTATATGTTCAGAGTGCAGCCCCAGGGCTGGGAAAGCCCAGCCACTCACCCCAGCCCTGGGGCTGCACTTTTTCTACTGCCCCCAACCCTGACCAAGCTATTTCCAGCCCCCCAGTTCCCCTGTTCCTAGATAGAAAACCCTCCCTTTGGACCCACCAGCCCCCACCACAGACTTGCCAGTCCTCCCTGATCCTACCAAGGCACCCCACATGGACCCATTAACCCCTCTGATCCTGCCCATCCCTCCTCACTCTGACTTAGATGGCGTTCCTGGCACAGCTCCCAGCACAGACAAGCATGTGAACATTGTACTCAATCTAAAACTATGCAGTTTAAAGTAAGCCACATGATTGTACATCGGGTGTGGGGAACACATGCATGCACCCTGAGGGAATGAGAGAAGGCCTTTGTAAAGTAGCAAGGTATAACTGAAGCATTTCCCTAAAAGGAGAGTTTTCAGTTTAAAAAAGCTGGCAGCTGTGCCACAGGGACTCTAAAGCAAGGTCCCTAGAAGTGCCCAGAGAGATCATTGTTTAAGGTCATTTTGAATGGAGCTCCACAGAATCCAGCATCCAAAGGAGAGCAGAAAATCAGGAGCAACAGAAAAATCAGAAGAAAACTAGCAGTGTTCCTTTTTTTCACCAGGCACTTCTATAAATCCTCTAAAACTGGGTCAGCAGTACCAGTTTTTCTAATTACAAACAGCTACGAAAGTAGCATGTCATATCCAATGTTAGCAAATTGCCTGAGATGCTGATTTGAGGGGACCGACAGTTTAGCAGTTTTTAGGTTGCAGACTTCCAACTGTTTATTCTGGTCAAAAAATAGTTGATTGCAAAAATGGCTGAACACCCCAAAGTTTGTTTTTGGTGGTTGTTATTTTAGAGGCTTTTTTGTTTTGTTTTTCTTAATGCAAATGTTAGTAAGCTATCCTACTATTAAAACAAA
Organism: Gavialis gangeticus; assembly: GCF_001723915.1. NCBI lineage: Eukaryota > Metazoa > Chordata > Crocodylia > Gavialidae > Gavialis > Gavialis gangeticus. The sequence goes on along the minus strand of NW_017729032.1, from coordinate 159,082,250 downwards.
AAATGTATTTGAAATTATTATTGCTAATGCTTTCAGCTGCCTCCAGCCTTATTGTCTTAAAGGTTTAAGTGGATAGAATCACTGGCCATGCAGTCTATTATCCTTATTAACAAAGAGTTTATATCACTCCTAGAGACAATGCTTATCAAGTGAGACATGGCACTGTAAAGTGAAGCTTATTACTGTACCTTAGGGAACAATGACACTATCACAGATTTCAGCTCCAGCTCTCTGGTATTTCAAGACAGGAGCACAAGGGTTTTACACAATCATCTCATTGAAGAGGCAAAGCTCTCTTAAACTAACAAATCTGAGACCAACAGCTTTCTTCTGCTATCTAGCATTGTCATACAACAATAAGAGGTGGATTAGATTAAGCACTCTGTCGGAGATGCACCCCCTCTGTTATGTTGACTGATTGAGATGTTGCATCAACAGTTCAGATGCACTTTAGTTTTGTTACTTTACTTTTCAAGGGTATTTAATGCCAGCAGGTTAAATTTGAACATTTTAACCAGATCCTATTCATCATGCATATCTGTTCAATCCCGGTCCTGCAAGCCGATCTTCAGAAGGGTCTCTGCTTCCCTGGGAGGAACCCCAATTGAGGTCAATGGGATTTTAAAGGCACAGTGGTCCTCCAATGCAGATCAATTTGCATGTTTGGGGCTTTACTATACATTGGTTATACCAGAAACTGATGTAGTAACCTTAGTGCAACTCTCCCTCTGTAGATGCAGAAATACTAGTATTAACTCTCCATTTGGATACAGTCTGGATGCAGTTATACTGCTAGAAGGGCACTGCATACCTTTAAATTCAGTAATAATAATATGGGGAATTCAGTAAGATATTCAAAGGAGTAAGATATCACATTTGGCTTTATAAGTATATGTCCTTATAAATCTAAGAGAACTGTTTCCATGATTTTTTTAAAGAAACCAATTATAATAGTTCAGTTAAAACAAATACCTGCTACCCTGCAATGTCTGCAATCCAGGCACTATTTAGGGTCTTATATTGCCACCCATCAATGTATCCTCTGAGTGTCTTCCACATAAAATCTAAAGCAATTGCAGTTCCTTCCCACTGCATGGGAAACCAGGAAGCAAAATGAACTTGAAGTGTCTATAAACACAATGAAGTATATCAATCTGTAATATTTTCATTGTCCAATTAGAAAAAGATGATAGTATAAACCTTCAACATAAATAGAAATCTGATTTTTAAAATTTTTATACTTCTAATACTCATTCTAAGATAATAGAATAAGCAACTTTAAAAGGATCTATTTTTAAATGTCTTTTAAGCCAACTATTTCTTTTAAAAAATGTTTTCTCCTCAATAATATGTGTATTTATGGAATTATTATATTTTTATATGACTGAAAAATATACCAGACCAAAAACAGGTATTAGAACTATATAAAAAAAATCTGAGTACCTGTGTGGAGCAGACATAGAACCAATTATACGTTTGGGATATATACAAAGTCATCTGTTCTTATTTAAATATTTCTCTGAATTTTGGGGGAGAAACAACCTTGTATATAAAACAGAGTTCAGATCAGCCAAGATAACAAGAAATTGGTTTTACAGGTAACCTTGATAATTCTTAAGAGATATGTAGTAATGTAAATTCAGAATATTGATCTCCAGCAAATGGATATGTAAGTGTGTGCATGTATCCATTAACTATATTGGTATATGTCTTTTGTGTCTAATGAGTGCATGCGGGTAAGAAGAAAATTTTAGAATCTTACAAACAAACAACACTAATAAGTTGCAACAGCATCACTCACACGGTCTTTGTATCAGCAGCACAAAAATGGGGAACAAAAACCTGAGTCTCCTGGCTACAAAAGGAAACCAGACTCATGGATTGTTGTAAGATACTAGCTCCTGAAACACACAAAGTGAAAAGCAGTAGTCAGTAGTGTGCATTTCATATTAGGGGTGGAGAGGTTGCACTGCCTGCAAACTTACACTCCTTCTCAGGTTGCCAAATCTGACAGAAAAATGAATTTCTTCTTTGAAAATGAGTAAGGCCAAGTCCATTAAGGGACAGCTTAAATAGATTTCTTTTAAATGTACATTACTGACATTGTATTTCTGTCCACAACTGTTGTTGAAATCCCATACTAAACGCCATCTATCATGATAACATAGGCCATCTATAGCAGAAAACATCTTAGTGCACAATAACTGGCTGTTGAAGAGTGGGGGCGAAGCACTAATAAGAATAAAGGGGGCTTTAGGGAAAAGAAATCGTTTTTAAACATTGTAATAGTTAAACCATTTTAACCTTACATCCATTACTTGCAAACAAATGTGACATTATGAATCAACTGCAGTTATGTTGTTAATAGACTTTATTAATACCAAGAAAAATAATATACATAGTATCCTCAATGGGTGTATAACTACTCTCTCAAATGGAGTTTCCTGATATTTTAAATGAATGGTGTAGTTTACTTTGGCAGCAGCATCACATAACTTGTGTTTCATATTACACACAAAAATGATTTTGGTGCCATTCTTGAAATGAAATGTTTCATTTCAATAAAGGCTTGTAATTGCAACACTTAAATACTATCATTAATGGCAAAAAGAAACTTCTCTCTGCAACATTAAAAAGAGTAAACTTCCCTGCTCTTTCTTCCATTACAGCCAATGTCTTTTTATTGTCTGTTTTCATCTCCATTTTACTTTATCTGCCAAACTACTTTGCATTTCAAGACATTTCCACTCACCTTGAGTTCTTGGTTCAAAAAGAAACAATAAAGTTTAATCTTTTCACTTGACAATGATGTATGGGTCTGTTGAAAAACACTTTTCAGGTATTATCATTAAAAAGTCTCTTTTTTTTAGTTTCTCCTCCACTCCTGATACACAAAGAAATATAAGATGTCACACATGTGAGAGCTTTTATCAAAGCTGCTAATAATACTGCTTAATTAGACACCAAAGCCTGCTAAATGTTCCTTCTGAGAGCTCTGCAGCCTAGTCTTTCCCTAGGTTTAGTCACTCCTCTTCAGCTAAACATGGTCTAATGACTTTATTAGTGATTTCAAAGCCTAGCAAAGGCTACCACTCTGCTCCTTTCTTTCCAGATTACATCTTGCTGGTCAGGGAATTTGCTGAGCTCTACCATCAAGCAACTGGTTTGAATTAGGATTTTTCCCCCTCTCTTGCAGTTAGCTACTTATTAGCATTTGTCAAAACAAAGGGAAAATGCAGCCTCTGAATGTTTAATATTGTTCAGCAATTCTCTGAGAAACAGAGTCAGACAGCGAAAATATAACAACTGTTCCCTTCTCTGGAACATACAGTACTGCTGAAACCCCAGTGGGGTTACTTAGAGTAAATGCCTTAACTTAATCAGACTGATCGCATAACTGTGTTAAAGTTATTTAACTTTTTGTATTTTTTTTTTAAGCTTAGGAAAGAATTTTTAAAATGTATGATTTGTTATGCAGGAGCCATGCAGAAAACCACCAGCCAATGCAAACACACTGCCTCACCAAATAAATGAAAACTGCCTGACTGATAATAAAAAGTTTTGGGTGGTATTTTTGGTTGGAAATCTAGTGTCTAAGCATAAAACATTATTCATTCAGTTTCCATATCTTGCCAAACCCAGGTAGTCCATTAACAAGAAGGAAAATATCGCTTCAGCTGAAGGTCCTCAGCCTTATTCCCAGCTATGTAAAGTTTAAATAGTTGAAGTATAAGAAATTGGTTTCTGAAGTGAATTAATTTCCTTCAGTAGATAAAGACTGGGTACCTCGATACATGCACCCTACTGCACAGCTGGTACTGCACAGTCATTTAGAACTTGCTTTAGCAAGTACTAAATGACGGCACAGTACCTGCCAGTATTGTGCAGTCCCAGTGGCACATGGGTCATTTGGCTCACTAAATGACTCATGTGACCCATGGCTCACTAAAAACATCCGGGAATGTCTCCTTGCCAAAAAGGAGGCTTACTCCCAATGGAAAGGAGGGGTCATCACTAAGGAGAACTATTCTACAGTTGCTCGGGGATGTAGGGGGATGGTTAGGAAGGCCAAGGCAGAGATGGAACAGGGGCTGGCTTCCCGGATTAAGGACAACAAGAA
>NW_017729032.1:159071782-159077211 GCF_001723915.1 Gavialis gangeticus | reverse complement strand
GTCACAAGCTGGCGGAGGGAAGGTTTAAGTTGGACATCAGGAGGAGCTACTTCACGGTCAGGGTGGCTAAGGTCTGGAACCAGCTTCCAAGTGAGGTGGTGCAGGCTCCCACCCTGGGGGTTTTAAGAGGAGGTTGGATGACCACCTTACTGGGGTGGTTTGACCCCAGTGCTCTTCCTGCCATGGCAGGGGGTCGGACTAGATGATCTGCTCAGGTCCCTTCCGACCCTAGAAACTATGAAACTATGAAACTATTTTCGACCGTACGGTGCAGTAGCAATGAGCCAATTAGTTCATTAGTGCCCACCAGTGCTATGTTGCTGTAGTGATCAGCTACATCGCCGTAGCTCAGCACTACAGTGACATAGCATCTCATGTAGATGTGCCCACTGTTGCTTGTTGCTTTAATTCGACTCTTCTGCCTTGCTAGTTCTAAAAATGTTCCTTTCATCTTCCCTTTTGGGTGGACAGGAATAGGTGTTTGGGTGGGAAGAGGTGCCAGGGAAAAAGTTATGTTAATTATATTAAAATACACATTTTATGTTCAAAGCCCCTCCAGAATCAGCTGTGGATTTATCATGCCTGGTACATTCCATTCTACATAAAGTCAGAGCTAAATTCTCCCTCTCTTTCTCTCTCTCATTCACTGTTCAGAAACACTTGAAAAATTATTACCACATGTCCAAGAGTCACTCATGATGATGACCACTAATACTATGCCTCTTGTTACGGTATTAACTCAAAATATACCACTGTTATCTTTGATTAGCACCAGCAAAGCTAAGAACAAAGACATACCACTGACATAATGACAGTTTTATGGCTCCTGTCTGCAAAAAAAGCTATGCTCATTAGCATTCAAAATATAAAACATTCTTTTCAATAGTTTGGTGCAAAACTGCATAATCCACTTTTTGCTGTGAAACCTCAAAACCACTGACAAGTTACTTATTTCCTGCAGTGCACATCTGGGGTGCTTGCTAAATATAGAAATTAAAACATCAGGTGAGCTGAGCCAAATAGCAAATAATCCATGAGCTATCATTGTGGGGTCAGAATGAGCCACTCCCTTTCAGTTGGGGTTCCCCTGAAGGAAGTAAGAGCACAAGAGTATTAATGGTGCCAGTTTGCAAAGTATCCACAGGTGTGGTCATGCACTTACACTTTATGAATCCAAACCTATATTGCCTACTATGAGCCAACAAAATGAGTTGGTTGTTTTTTGCTTTATTGTTCCACACAATTGTGTGCCTCAGCCAGGTTTCAACATGAAATCTGCCTCCCATTCCCAAATTTTTGGAAGGAGCCTTAAAATTTCAAACCTATCCAGTCAAAATCAATAACCCATTCATAGCACCTTTTCCTTCACTCATGACTTCATTGGCTGTTAATTTGTTCTTATCTAACAAACTACAAGCACATGTGCAAAAGTTAAAAATACCACATACCTCATTAATATTAATTAACTAATTGGACTCCCATCCAAAGCGATCTTGTTCCATTTTTTTCCTGTCCTCAGTGAAAAGATGGACTGGGGCTGGAGGGGAGGGGTATAGCAGGATCAAATTACAAAGTCAAGGGCCCTCCACCACGAGAACTTCACTTCTGGTCCCCAGATGTTGAAATGCAGGGAGCATATCCCTTTACTGCTGCAGGCAGCCATTTCTCACTGAAGTCAAAGGGAGCTGTGTATATGTGGTAGCAAAGCAGAACAGGGTCTAGTGCCTGTTGGGGAAAGACCCACCATGAAAATACCACCAAAGTCTTAACTGCCACAGTGGTTTATCAAACTCAAACCACAGAGGGCTTTAAAGATCAAAATTAACATGCTGGGTGCCTCTACACGAGGTTTTTCTGTGCAGGAGCATAGTTTATTGCACAGTAAGTATGCACTTCTACATATGCACACATTTACCACACAGTAAACTTTGCTACTTGTACGTAAATTTGCTACCTGCATATACAAGTAGCAGATTTACTCATATGTACTTACTGTGCAGTAACGCATATGTAGACACCAACCAGGAGCAGATTTGCTTATCCCACCAAGCTCCCCACCCACAGCCTCCTCCAGCAGTTTGGGAAGCCTAAGCTAGCTCCTGTACTGACAGCTCCCCAGCCTCAGCCCCAGCCACAAGGTATGGCCAGCCATCACATTGCTAGCTACCAGCAGCACCAATTCCTTCCCATGGAGGGCACCTGGCCAGGCACCTACACACCATGCCCTGCCACCTGATGAGTCCGCTGGGAGACACATGCCATCACTGCCAGCCCTGACCCCCATCCCAGCCCCAGCCCTGGCCCCTGCTTCCTGCCTCCCCACCTTCCTGCCCACCCCAGCCATGCTCCCCTGGCCCCTGGGTTCCCCCACCACAGCACACAGGGAGGTGGGAGACTGCAAAGCTTTATTCAGGAGCCCGTGCCCCTGCAGATAGGTGGGCATGGGCCTCTCACACTCCAAGGAATCCATTGATGCTAGTAGTGATATCCTCCTCAACTGCAGGGGGCAGGGACATGTAGTGCTGCCTAGATGTTGTGGAGCATCTCGGGATTGCCTCCCACACCATGGGAAGCTCAGGGTCCCATGACAGGTGCTCAGGTTCACCCTAGGCACCATGAGGATCATCATCAGCAGAGCATAGTGGATCAGGCACCCCTCAGTCCACACAAACTCCTCATGGAGTGCCCTGGGCACGCATAGCAGGAGCATGCTCAGGGTGCAGCACTGGCCTAGGGTGGGCTTTAGGTATATAGGGAGCAGGAGGAAGACCAAGGGAAATGTGGGGCCCTTGCATAATGGGACAGGACCTCTGATAACAGGCAGTCAGGAGAAAGCTGAACTCTTTAATGAATACTTTGTGACAGTGTTCCTGCATACAAATGGTGGTTGCCCGCCTGGTCAGATACTGGAGGGATGCAAGGGGAAAGGGAGGGGGGTGGCAATTACTAACCAATGGTCATTGTCAAACTGGTGAAGGAGCACTTAGAGCAGCTAAATGCCTTCAAGTTGGCAGGACTGGATGGACTATATTGGAGAGAGCTTAGGGAATTGGCTGGAGTCATTGCGGGACCATTGGCAAAGGTATTTGAAGACTCATGGTACCTAGGAGAGGTCCTAGAAGACTGGAAAAGGCACAATGTGGTGCCAATCTTTAAAAAGGGGAGGAGGGAGGATCCAGAAAACTATAAGCCGGTCAATTTCACCTCAATACTGGGTAAAATTTTAGGAAAAAATATCAAGAAGTCCATTTGTGACAGACTGGCAGAAGGCATAATGCTGAAGGATAGCCAACATAGTTTCATTGCAGGCAACCTCATCTCTGACCAACCTCTTCTCTTTCTATGATTAAGTAATGAACAGCTTAGATGTAGAAGGCATGGTTGATAGGATATACTTGGATTTTAGAAAGGCCTTTGATATGGTCTCCCGTGATGCTCTTAGAAAAAATCTGAGAGAGTGTGGGCTGGCAGAGTCCATGGTCAGGTGGGCTGGGAATTGGCTAAGGGGTCAAACCCAAAGAGTTTAAGTGGACAAGTTTGTATTATCTTTGTGAGAGGTGGCCAGTGGTGTCCCACAGGGTTTGGTTCTTGGTCCAGTGCTGTTCAACATCTTTATTAACGATTTAGATGAGGATGTGAAAAGCATGCTGGCCAAGTTTGCAAACCATACTAAGTTATCACACTTAGGGGAAAAGTGATCACACTAGGGGATAGGATGCAGATCCAAGTGGTCTTGGACAAGCTGGAAATCTGGGTGAAGCGGAACCGGATGCAGTTCAATGAGGATAAATGCTGAGTGCTTCATTTGGGGAGAAGTAACTAGTGACATGAATATAAGTTAGGAGGAAATGTCCTGGCCAGTACGATGGCTGAAAGGGACCTCGAGGTTATGAATGATCACAGGATGAACATGAGCCACCAGTGTGATGCTGTAGTCAACAGAGCTAATAGCATACTGGGCTGTATTAGCCTAGCATCACATGCAGGGCTAAGGAAGTAATACTTCCTCTCTACTTGGCATTGGTGAAACCCCAGCTGGAGTACTGTGTCCAGTTCTGGGTGCTGCACTTCAAAAAAGATGTGAAGAATCTTGAAAGGGTCCAGAGAAGGGCCACAAGAATGATTAAGGGCCTGGAGAACAAACCTTATGAGGAAAGACTAAGAGATCAAGGGCTGTTCAGCCTGGGGAAAATAAAATTGAGAGGGGACTTGGTGGCCATCTATAAGTATGTAAGGGCTGAATATTGGGAGCTGGGTGAAAAACTCTTCACTATGGCACCCCAGGGGAGAAAAAGGGGCAATGGCCATAAACTGTTAGAGGATTGTTTCAAGTTGGATGTAAGGATGAACTTCTTTATGGTAAGGGTGACCAGAATCTGGAAGACTTCCCAAGGAGGTAGTGCAGTCCCCAACCTTGGAAGTCTTCAAGAGGAGACTGGACAGACACCTTGCTGGGATCATTTGATTGCAACAGTATTCCTGCCCAGACAAGGGCAGTTGGACTCAAAGTCCCTTCCAGCCTTTCATTTTTATGATTTTATGACCCTGAAGTGCCTCCATGGATAGGTCTCCTGTGTGGAGGACAGATGCATGGACAGCTCCTCATCCCAGTTCCCCCTGAGCCTGGGTGCCATGGGCTTGGAAGCAACACAGAAAACCATCAGGCCTGCAGGAGGAGATGGGGGGCAGCGGGGACTGGAGCCATGAAAGCAGGTGCTTCCAGGAGCCTGGTCTGTCCTGGCCTGGGAATGGGATGCAGGAGGCAGGCTACCTGCAGCCAGCACCCAGGGGCCCACTGACCCCTGGGGTGTAAGCAAGGATAGGGGGCTTGGCTGGCAGATGCCTGAGCCCAGGTCTGCTTTGCTGACTTACCATGGTCCCTGGGTATCCATGCATGCTCAAGCCCCAATCTCAGGACGGGATAGACTCAACAATCTTTCTAGGTCTCTTCCAGCCCTAATGTCTATGAAATCTATGAAACTCATGACCCCTGGTACAGAGCATCTTATCTCAGAAATGTTGCAAATTCTCACAAACAGCTTCTTTCTCCTGGTTCTGCAGACCCTGCAGCTGCATGTGAGGGAGAGGTAACAGTTGGTAGCTGGGATGCAGCATAAGGGTCACCACCACCCACAGTCAGGGCCCTGGGGATGTGCCATCTCTGCAGAAGCAGGACACAGGTTTAGACCCTCCTCCTAGACTTACTCGTGATGTCTGCAGAAAACAGGTAGGTAGACACATGGACATGGCGGGCTGAAGATGTTGCCTGGCAGGACAGGTGGTAGGCAGAGGATGTTGCCCACAAGGATGCACAGGACTGGTGCAAGGAGGTGCTGGATTGGGCCGACCAGAAGTTTCATAGTTTCATAGTTTCATAGTTTCTAGGGTCGGAAGGGACCTGAGCAGATCATCTAGTCTGACCCCCTGCC
>NW_017729032.1:159056138-159066782 GCF_001723915.1 Gavialis gangeticus | reverse complement strand
ACTCTCTAACCAGTTGGCGACCCATTGGACTGTATGGGTGTCTACGCCACAGTCCCCCAGCTTCCTAATGAGAATGGGGTGAGAGACAGTATCAAAAGCCTTCCTGAAGTCTAGGAAAACTATATCCACTGCCACCTCTGCATCCAATGATTTAGTGACCTGGTCGTAAAAGGCCACCAGGTTGGTCTGACAGGACCTGCCGCTGATGAACCCATGCTGGTTGCCCCTGAGCATGCAGCTCCCTGCTGGCCCCTCCTGGATGTGTGCCAGAATAATTTTCTCGAACAGCTTGCCCAGGATCGAGGTAAGGTTGACTGGCCTGTAGTTCCCCGGGTCCTCTTTCCTCCCCTTTTTGAAGATGGGAACCACGTTGGCCCTCTTCCAATCCTCCGGCACCTCTCCAGAGCACCACGAGTGTTCATAAAGCCACGCCAGGGGACTTGCAATGACGCCAGCGAGTTCCTTTAGGACTCTAGGGTGAAGATCATCCGGGCCGGCTGACTTAAAGACGTCCAGCCCCTCCAGAAGCTCCCTAACTAAATCCTCACTCACTCTAGGCCCAGGTGAGCCTCCCCCGGGGCCCGAAGGGGGCCCAGCAGGGAGGTGGCAGTTCTGGTCCTTACTGAGGAAGACAGAAGCAAAGAAGTTATTAAATATGTTGGCTTTGTCGTCTGGTGTGACAACCAGTTTCCCCGTCTTGTCCTGCAAGGGCCCCACATTTCCTGGGGCCTTCTTCAGGGTGCAGCTCCCAGCTCTGGCACACTAACCTCTGCATGGAGGCTGTGGTTGTGGCCAGGGTTGTGTCCAGGGCAGTGCAAGCTATGGAGGAGGATGGCTGGGTGATGGACACTGTCCTGGCCTTGATGGTCACCTTCGTGTCACCCACTACCCTGCCCCTGAGCCTAGCCCTACCTGCCCCCAGCATCTGTCCACCATTCAGCAGAAGGCCCCCTCATGGGCCTGGGCAGAGGTCCAGCACCACCTCCACCAGCCAGAAGCCACTGCCCCAGCCCTCACCCTGGGTCCCCTACCACCCAGCCCTCCACCCCCTGCCTGGGCCCAACACTGCCACTCACCTGAGCTCCATACAGGCACAGACCCAGAGCAGCCCACAGCAGGGCCAGGACTGTGCATCAGCCCTGCTGGCCCTGGCCACTGTCTGCTGGAGGGGGAGCCACCTATGCTGGGGGACCAGCAGCTGCCATCACCCCTGGGCAAGCCTCCCAGCTGTTGGACTTTCTGTAGTTTGTGCAACTGTAGGGGAATGGCCAGAGGCTGGGGTGCTGGCTGCCTGTCCCAGGCCCAACCTCTAGACACCTCCATCCCACAGCTGCCCACCCCAGGAGGGCACACACACAAACCACATTGTAAATAGTTTGCATGGGGAAAGGGATGTTTTATTGGTAGGTAGGATGGGTGATGGAGGGGCTCTGTTGTTGAGGAGGGAGGGAGAAGGGGGAATGTGTTTGTTGTGTGGGCAATAAAGTGTTTTTCTAAGAACTGTCCGCAGTGACCATAGCTCTGGGGGTGGGCGGTGGAGTGGGGGTCCATGGATGGTTGTCAAGGTGGGCTACAGTGAGGTATGCAGGAGGAGGTGTTTGGCTAGCACCTCTCACACCTGGTGCCTGGCTTCTGGTGTTGGGTCTGTGGGTTCCCCGGGGCCTCAGCAGTAGGGACCCGTCACTGTTGCTGCCACTACAGCTGGTGCTCCTGCTGCCAAGTGTCCTCCAACTGCTGTGTCTCCTCTACCTAGGCCTTCAGAAGAGCTCCCTCCAGGCCTAACAGATGTTATGCAGCATGCAGGCTGCAACAATGACACTTTTACCATTTTGTATGCTGTTGGCTACAGAACTGGTGTATTTTACCACCCATTGGGCTGTTAGGAGTAAATGTCTGACATTAACTCTTGTTCCCATCCACTGTGAATGACCTTCACTTTCAACCAAGCACAATTTTTGCCAGGCCCTAGAAGTGAAAAAATAGCACTGCATAGTTTGGGGGGTGGATGTGAAATTATGTGTAAACCTGTGTCGCATACTTACATGATAACACCACAGCCCAAATTATTTCACAAGTTTCATCTACACTGCCTCTACACTGTGCCTGAGAGCAGTGTCACAAATGACAGTGCATCTATTTGTTTGCTCTCAGCATATACCAGATCTCAGAAATGAGGTAGCGGGGCCTAGGACTGGGTCTCCTACCTTCAGGGAAAGAGGTCAAACCACTCAGCTACTGGGATTCAAACAGTAGGAAAGGAGAAGCATCTTCTTCTGCCATCAAACACCCATTTCTCCTGGATTTTTGACTGGCTACATTTTCATGACTTACACATCCACAGCAGGCACAGGTATGTAGCTACATCCACATGGCTGCCAGACCAGTATGTAACTTGCTGCACATGTTCAGTCTATGGACACACACTTACACGTCTACACTGCAGGGGTAACAGAATCACAAGCTATGCACATATGGCAAAAATGTAATATATATACCTGAAAAACTGGCATATAAATGCATGGATGTTAGTAGATTTCTGCCTATAATTGCCCATTTCTTGGGCAAGTGCCTGAATAACTAAGCAAAGGTGCAGAGCACCACCATCAAAGTTAATCTCAACACTATGACTGGTCCATTTCCAGTCAATAATTTAGGGATTTTTAGTGTTTATGCCCTTTCCTGAAGCGTAATGGAAGTCAGATTCCTTAAGAGATGTACTTCTACATATGCTTAGTAGGTCAACTCTGGTTATACAGAGACATTTTTAGCCTGAGACACATAAGAAATCTATGTGCCTTAGCAGAAATTTTGCCACTTCTCAAGGCAGAATCAGATCATAATTTGTTGCTGAGGCAACTTAAAGCTAAAATAAGATATGGCCCAAGTATGTTAATGGGCATCTTAGGAAAAATTATTAAATGTATTAAAAAAAATAAATAATAGTAATATTGCCTCTTTCAACCAGGGCTCATAATACCACCTTCATCAGCAATATCAAACACTGCTGAGAGCCAGAGAGGTGGTAAGATGGACACCCAAGCTCTCTGTTAAACCTAAGCCTTAAAGCAGGTTGAAAGAGGCTGACAGGATTACACTGATAACAGAGCTGCTTCAACTCAACCTTCCCAATATGTTTACCCTAAAAGGAAATATAGAAATAGGGATAAATATCTATGTCAAAAGATGTTTTCTTGAGAATGGCCTAACAATTAATCACTTGAGGGAACCTGTCTCCCTACTCTCACTTAGAAGTAGCATTCATAATATCCACTAAAAATGGATCCTGCAAGACTGTACTACAAGAAGCATAAGTCTAATAGATTCCTACCTAAAGATGCAATAGTGGTTCTCAAACTTTTGGGGGTCACGTGTCTCTTTTTAAGTTTGTTTTGCTGTTTGTTACATGTACCCCTTTGATTCTGTAGTATAGATAATAAAAAGGAGTACTGAATGTCATTAAACCAAAACTATAAGATCTCTAACAATCTAATAGATATTGTAGATTTTTTTTTCTTTTTCTTCCTCCTCATCCATTTCTATTTCCCTTCTTCTGCTTTCCTATTCTTTCATCTTGCAAATGCTCTGGAAGTGCACCACATATCCCCAGGGGCACGTGTACACTAACTTGAGAAACACTGAACTACCATATCCAGGACCACTGCAGGTAGAGTTAGCTAAAACTTGAACAAAAGAGGCCTTACACTTGATCACTTACACCAGTTCCCCTACCATGGCATACAATCACTCTTATCCATGAATAACCAAAAAAAAAAACTCTTCTCACAAGAATAGGATATTTTGCCTTCAAGTGAAGGAAATCTGGATTCAGAAGGCTGTTTACTACTCTGAACAGGATATAAATAGACTATAAATTCAGAAATAAAAATTTTGTGGAGGGGAAAGTTTTGGCAGCAGTGGTAAATTGGTCCCCTATAAAGGATGCTAGGTTTGAGAAGAGCCCTTGAAACTCATTATCTTTTGGGGTAGACAATTTTAGAAATAATTTTTTTTGAGAAGGGTTTGAGTGAAACTCCATGCAAAAGCACCTATTTGGCATCTGTTTAAGGATCATCTGTGATGGCTTTGATGAAGGACACATTTTACCTTGTATGTTAAAGAAAGCATCATGTATGTGGCAACTGTCAATCCTCCTGGATCATGGTGTATGCATGAGGGCCACCCAGACCTTTGGTGCATATGCCTGGGCAGGAATTTTTGGAGGAGTGGAGGCTGCCCAGACCTTCCATCCTCCCTTTAGGCCACTGAGACAGAATCCAAAGACCAGACTGAGTCCAGATGTTTGGTGCTTTCATGGCTGTAGTTGTATAAATGTCTGGGAACTGAACCCAGGTGGACAAGGATTCTACCACTGAAACACTGGAGACTCCTTGTGTCATGTATGATACACAGCAAAAGTGGTAGCTCATAGCATGTAAAGAGACAAACTGGAGATAAAAGGGATGGAAAACCTTATGAGGATGAGGAGAATTTCTACTTGCAGTAAGGAAGAGGACAAAAGAAACCCACAGACAAATTCACGAAAGCAAAAAAGTAATGCTGACTTTACAGAGCTTTCTTTCCCTGGTTATAGGAAGTTCTGCTTTGTGGCATGTATCTATAATTATTTTTTTTAAATAATGTGCTGGTTATGAATAAAAACAGATAAATCCACTGTCAAAAGAACCAATAATCAAATCAGTAATTAGTGCTAATTAGTGAAATATTAGTTCAGACTACCCATAATGTTTTAAGTTATGTAAAGCCACTCATGAGAACACCAAGACAGCAAAATACCACATGCTCTTCTCTCCATGACTTGAGCTTTCATTATCAAAGTCTTCAATTTTTCTTCCAAACAGAAAAGACACTAATGAATGGTACCCAGAATTTCTGGGAAGAAGAGTTAGTTTTATTCAGCAATATGAGAGAGAGAGAAATTGAAATAAAATTTAAAGAGAAATTGTATTCAAGAAGTTGAATTTACTCTCATTTTTTCACTTTAGTTTTGCTGATTTCAGTCACTTCAAATTTACACTAGTAGAACTGAGGAAAAGTTGTGAAAGGGCTATGTAGGGAAAGACTATGCTGCAGAAGGAACATTTTGCAAGCACGTAAGTAATGTCCTGTTGTACCATGCTCAAGTCCCTGAAAACAGTTAATAAAAAAGGTGAGGGAGTCCTACTTCTTTCCCCATTGCTGCTTTTTTGTGACTCAAGGCTTAAGGATAAGAAGATGGTGAGTTACAAAAGTAGATTTTACAACCTTATCAAGGGCCAGCAGCAGGGACTTGGGGACAGTCTGTTCACCAGGGCCCCCTTGGAGTCACCAGGAACAATGGCCACAAGCTGAGGGAGGATAGGTTTAGGTTAGATATTAGGAAGAACTACTTCACTGTAAGGGTGGCCAGAGCCTGGAATAGGCTTCCCAGAGAGGTGGTGCTCTCACCTTCCCTGGAAATCTTCAAGAGGAGACTGGATAGGCACCTGGCTGGGGTCTTATGACCCCTCCCACCCCCAGTGCTCATTCCTGCCCATGGCAGGGGGCTGGACTCGATGATCTGTCTAGGTCCCTTCTGACTCATTGATTCTATGATTCTAGATACATTAATGGATTTTCAGAGACTTGAACAGGATGCACTGGAATTACACTTAGGCAGCTAAGTGACCTGACGAAGGGCACTTGATGCCTGAGAACTTGGCCAAAAGATCTTCCAACTATATACAGTAAACTCCCTGTTATCCAGCATTTGAGTAACCAGAACACTCTATTAACCAGAATTTCTGGTCAGCCAGCTGGATGTAGGCAGAAGGAAAGCTCACTTGCATGCAGCGGCTGCTGCCGCCACCCACCACCCTGCTCTGCAGCCACTCCGCGTGCAGCCACTGCCACCTCCTCTCCCTCCTCCCCTTTCCCCTGCTTCACATCCGGCTGAAAGCCACCGGCCTCAGGTAACCAGCATTTTTAGGTGCCCAGCACTCTCCATTCCCCACTCATGCTGGAAAAAGAGGGATTTTACTGTAGTTAGAAGAACAGAGAGCACAAAAAATCCTTGCCTCTATATGTAACCTCCCATGCTGTTCACTAGTGCGCCTTGCTTTTACAGGTTTTTCAGACTTTGCCACCTCCTTGGGGGAATTGGCAGCTAGACATTAGGGTAGATGTCTCTGAGGGTCCCCAGGGGCTCTCTTCTGCCATGTCTTTGCTGTAATAAATTTGTTATTGGGAGGAAGATGGTATATCTTGCCTTTCTGGGTACACTCCTTCAATCTTCCCATCTGATTTCCTGTTTTGGGGCTCCACCTCCCCTACACACCACCTTTCATCACCCTTCCTAGGGCTGCCACCACTTTTCTTCAGTGGGGCTGTGCTTCACTCCAGGCCACTCTGGGCCCACCAGAGGACCCACTTCTGATCTCTGTAGTTCCCAGTTTGCTGGGGCTTTTATTCCCCTTCCTGTGGCTGGTTGGCAGATCAGCGCCAACATGCCACCATAAAGTGGGTCCATGCCAGTGCTAAAGCCAGTCCCGGCTCTTCCTGGACGTGCCGCCATTTTTTTTCCTCTTTCTTCAGCACGGCATTTTCTTCTGCTGTGGCTCTGCTCCCACAGCAGTTCCAGCTTGCCGCAGCATCCCACCAACTCTACTCTTCTTGCTCATTGAGTAAGTCTTCCTCCATGGCATCATCTCTGCCACACTGTATCACTTGGATGACCAACAGGTGGAATAGAATATCACTGTAGGTGCCTCCTACAACTGCTTTGAACAACAGCGCTTAAGCAGAGTTAGGTGCCCAGGTACCTGCTCTGGATTACCCCGGGCATGAACAATAGTCCAAGTCAAGGCACCTATTGATCTTTTCATGACAAAAATGCAGTCTAGGTGTCTAAGTAGTTTTGCAGAGTGGGGTCACCTGGATTGCTCTTTGTAACTTGGGCACCTGAATTCCGCTTAAATCCTGTTTAAATTCTAACAAGTTAAATTTGGATCAGGCCACTGGTGGGATTTTTGAAAGCACCTAGGGCTCCTAACTTCCAGTGATTACAATGCTAGTTAGGTGCCTAGATATTTCTGCAATCTGTACTATGTGTCTATTACACCTTTAAAAATCTTAATTTTTAAAGCAATACCCTAATATTCTAGCTGGCAGCTCTGTTTAGTTGACTGGTCTGTGTGCAAGATGTGGGAGCTGATATGTGATGCTTCTGAAAAATCTGCTTTTTTATAATATTCTCTGTTGTACTTTAGCTCTTTTATGCAACAGTGATGGGATACTTAAATGGATTGAATTAGGTTTCTTGTTCTTTGAATCTTTTTTCATATTTAATGTTATTAAGCATTTTATTAATGCAGTCCAGATTAGCACTCTGTTATTCTTTGACATACTACAGTATCAGAATTTCAGTGTTTCCTAAATGTTTGATTTGAGTTGGTTTTTTCCAACAATTTCCTACTTCATTGTTTAAACAAAAAATGCACCCCCCCTCACAAAAAAAAGCCTCACAGACTCATATGAATGAGATGGTCGTAAGTTGAGATGGTCAACCAGTCATCCACAGGTTAGTGTGTCTGAGCCACAGGAGATAGACACACGCTACAGCATCTAACTACTAGTCACTCAAGGTAGAGTGTTTCATACATTCAGTGGTGGTCCATGCAAATTCACTTGCTAGCATTAGCTAAGCTGGGCCTTCATCTTTGCCTGCATACATCAGGTCTATATGGCTATCCAAATGAACCACTCTTTTTTTAACTTATTTCTGTGTAAAATATTTTAAGTCTGATAGTATAATATATTTTCCTCTCATTAGTTTTTTATGGTAGTGTCAAGAGGCTCCATATATATATATCTATAGTCACAGGTAAGACTATACAGTCTAAATTAGAAAGACAGGAGCAAGTGTTAGTTTAGGATGGCCTGCAGAGAGAAGAAGGATGGTTGAATAGTTTTTTCACTATCCTGGGATTCCATTTCGATGCTTTGCTTCACCATACTCTCTTTGTGACCTAAGACAAGTCACTTAGTCTCTTTATATCTCAGTTTCTCATCTGTAAAATGAGGATAATGGTTCTCCTCTATCTTACATCCCTGTTGTGAAGATAAATATGTTTAAGGCTGTGAAGCACTCAAATATGTTGGGAAAGGTGATGATATGTGGACCACAACTTGATTACCTCCATTTGTAAAACAATACTGAAGAATGGTATCATTTCTGGGGTTTATTTCATAAAAAATATTGGGAGAATGGTTTTGTAGTTGCATTAATGGAAAAGCCATCAAATATTTTTGCTGGGAAGCCAGTCTGAAGGGGAAAGGAGTCCAGGATTGCTGGCCATACTTTAAAGAAGCCTTACTGAGAGTACAGTAACAAACCACCCAGATGTCCAGGAAGACTAGCAAGTATGGCAGAAGACCAGCTTGGCTTAGCAGGAAACTTCAGTAAACTAAATCAGAAAAAAGAAACTTATAAGAAGTGGAAACTTGGACAAACAACTAGGGAGGAGTATAAAAGTATTTCTTTGGCGCATAGGGATGAAGTCAGGAAGGCCAAAGCACAATTGGAGTTGCAGCTAGCAAAGGATGTGAAGGGTCACAAGAAGGGTTTCTACAAGTACACCAGTAACAAAAGGAGGATCAGGGGAAGTGTGGGTCCCTTACTGAATGAGGGAGGCAACCTAGTGACAGAGGATGCAGAAAAGACTGAAGTACTCAGTGCCTTTTTTTACCTCAGTCTCCATAGGTAAGGTCAGCAAACAAACTACTGCACCTGGAAGCACAGTTTGGGGAGGAGGTGAGCAGCCAACAGTGGTGAAAGAACAGGTTAAGGCAGGGGTAAGCAGGCAATTATTTTGGGTGGAGGGCCGCTTACTGAGTTTAGGCAAGCCATCAAGGGCTGCATAACAGGCATCCAGGGCTGGAAGGGATGAATATGAATTTTCTAAACTTTTGGGGGGCCCCATGGGCTGGATAGAATGGCCTTGTGGGCTGCATCCAGCCTGTGGGCCGTATTTTTCCCACCCCTGGGTTAGGGACTATTTAGAAAAGCTGCACATGCACAAGTCCATGGGACTGGATGGGATGCACCTGAGGATTCAGAGGCAGTTGGCTGATGTGATTACAGAGCCACTGGCCATCATATTCAAAAATTCATGGCAGTCAGGAGAGGTCTGGGATAACTGGAAAATGGCAAGCATAATGCCCATAGTGCTTCTTAAGAAAGAGTAAAAGAAGGATCCAGGGAACTACAGACTAGTCAGGCTTATCTCAATCCCTGGAAAATCATGGAGCAGATCCTTAAGGAATACATTTCTAAGCACTTGGAGGAGAAGAAGGTGATTAGCAGCAGTCAACATGGGTTCACCAAAGGCAAGCCATGCCTGACCAACCTGATTGCCTTCTATGATGAGATGACTGGCTCTGTGGATGCGGGGAGACCAGTGGATGTGGTATACCTTGATTTTAGCAAGGCTTTTGATATGGTCTCCCACAACATTCTCTCCAGCAAGGTAAGGAAGTATGATCTTGATGAATGGACTGAAAGATGGATAGAAAACTGGCTGGAACATCGGGCTCAGAGTGTAGTAATCAATGGCTCAGTGTCTAGTTGGCAGCTGGTCTCAGGTGGAGTGCCCCAGGGGTCAGTCCTGGGGCCTGTTTTGTTCAATTTCTTCATGAATGACTTGAAAGATGGCATAGGGTACACCCTCAGCAAGTTTTCAGATGACATCAAGCTGGGTGGAGTGGTAGATATGCTGGAGTGTAGGGCTAGGATTCAGAGTGACCTAGACAAATTGGAGGATTGGACCAAAAGAAATCTCATGAAGTCCAACAAGGAGAAGTGCAAAGTCCTGCACTTAGGATCAAACAATCGCATGCACAAGTACAGGCTGGGGGCTGACTGGTTGGACAGCAACTCTGCAGAAAAGGACCTGGGGGTTACAGTGGACAATAAGCTGAATATGAGTCAACAGTATGACCTTGTTGCCAAGAAGGCTAACGGTATACTGGGCTGTATTGGTAGGTGTGTTGCCAGTAGGTCAAGGGAAGTGATTATTGCCCTTTATTCAGCACTGGTGATGCCACATCTGGAGTACTGTGTTCAGTTTTGGGCCCCACACTACAGATAGGAAGTGGACAAATTGGAGAGAATCCAGTGGAGGGCAATGAAAGTGATTCAGGGGCTGGGCCACAGGACTTCTGAGGAGAGGCTGAGGGAACTGGACTTATTTAGTCCAGAGCAGAGAAGACTGAGTGAGGATTTAATAGCAGCCTTCAACTACCTGAAAGCAGGTTCGAAAGAAGATGGAGCTAGACTGTTCTCAGTGATGACAGATGACAGAACAAGGAACAATGGTCTCAAGTCATAATCAGAGAAGTTTAGGTTAGATATTAGGAAGAATTTTCTCACTAGGAGTGTAGTAAAACACTGGAACAGGTTTTGGACAGGTTGTAGACTCTCCATCTTTGGAGGTTTTTAAGACCTGGGTAGACAAAGCCTTGCCTGGGATGATCTAGTTGGGGATGGTCCTGATTTGAGCAGGGGGTTGCACTAGATGTCCTCCTGAGGTCCCTTCCAGCCCTAATTTTCTATGATTCTATGATTTTAAAGATGTTCTGCTTTCTTGACTCCTATTGTACTATATTTTA
>NW_017729032.1:159047731-159051138 GCF_001723915.1 Gavialis gangeticus | reverse complement strand
TGACCTAGACAATTTATTCCCCTCTATTCAGCACTGGTAAGGCGACATCTGGAGTACTGTGTTCAGTTTTGGGGCCCCCACTACAGAAAGAATGTGGACAAATTTGAGAGAATCTAGTGGATGGAGACAAAAATGGTGAGGGAGTTAGGGCACATGAATTATGAGGAAAAACTGAGGGAATTGGGCTTATTTAGTCTAGAGAAGAGGAGACTGAAAGGGGACTTAACAGCAGCCTTCAACTACCTGAAGGCTGGTTCCAAAGTGGATGGAGCTGGACTGTGCTCAGTGGTGACAGCTGACAAAACAAGGAGCAATGGTCTCAAGTTGCAGCAAGGGAAGTTTAGGTTAGATATTAGGAAGAATTTTCTCACTAGGAGGGTAGTAAAACACTGGAACCAGTTATGCAGAGAGATGGTGGAAGCTCCATCCTTGGAGGTTTTCAAAACCCAGCTAGACAAAGCTTTGGCTGGGAAGATCTAGTTGGAGATGGCCCTGCTTTGAGCAGGGGGTTGCACTAGATGTCCTCCTGAGGTCCCTTCCAGCCCTAATTTTCTATGATTCTATGATTTTAAAGATGTTCTGCTTTCTTGACTCCTATTGTACTATATTTTAGGGCCTGACCTGACCACTGAACTCACTCACAAAACTCACAGATTTCAATGGATTAGATCCTTAATCTTTGTTGTCCATTGGGCTTTTCTTAGTACATGAAGGAATGTGGCACCTTTCAATATTCAGAATTTAAATAAGCATTAGAAAAACCTTCTCCGTTGTTCCCTTACAACAGGAGAAACACACTGAGAGTTTCAATTAAAACTAATAAAAAGCTGAAATGAAGGGCTATGTACTAAGGTCAAGAGTACTGGCATGTGATATGTCATGCCCTGACCTTATTTTAAGGTACATTCTGCTTCTTTAGTAATAACAGTGATGTTAAGAAGATTAAGTAGTACATTTTTTCTCACTTGGGCTCTAAATCTCTCTATAAATAGGGCACCTATCAACATCAGTGTAATGTTCAGAGTTACTGTGGTACAGGAAAATCCAATACAGATTTAGTAACTGGCACTAAGAAGCTCTACTATACTATACTCTAGGTGATGTCCAAACACACTCCTTCTCTGAGGAACACGTGCTTTTAAGAATCCCTTTTTCCAGGCCACAGTATACTAAGGAAGCTGCTTCCTTCTCCCTTCCTCTTGGGAAACGCCCAGTGGATATATATGGTCATAGAAGCACCAGGCCACCTGCAATCCACCCTTCCTCTGACCCAGCACAGTGGTTTGTTGAGAACCTTGAATGAGTACAGGTCTGTAGTGTGCACTGTCCTGACTCACTGACCCTAAATCTCGGTGACCAGACCACACTGGTTCCACACTACTGCTGTGCTAGCTGACAGAAGCACAAGATTTGCCTCTGGAGGCATTTTCAAACAGAGTTTGGTATTCTTTCTACATGTGTACCCAGTAGATACTCATCATGCTGGTACCCAAGAATGCGTTGTCAAGGTATTACCCCAGATTTTCCTTCAGGTCTATGTTTCTCTATCAAAGACAGGTAACACTCCTCCTCTAAGTTCACTTCCTGCAAATAATGCAAACAAAAATTGTTGAAAACAAAAGTGATATTTTAAAACAGCTAAAATGCAGATTATTGAATCTAATTCACCTTTCCTTTTATTTTTTTTAAACTTGAGCATAGATGTAATACATAGTTACATGGCAAAAAAAAAAGAATATTGAAAAAGGACACTAGTACTCATGGTCAAACTCCCCAGTAAATGTACTTAAAGTGCAAACACTGTTGATACTTTTTTTCATTAAATTACTAAGTCATTTGACCCCTTTCTTCCGTCCTCTTGGAAATACCAAAAGCAATTAGAGCACATTGTGGAATAATCACTTGTTAAATTTCAGTTTTTAAGTCAAAGCCAATTTTGAATTATTGCAAGCAAAAAAGTACCTTAATTGCAGGAAAGCTTAGGGCAGTTAGCTGGTCCTAGCTGCCAGATTTCAGGAAGATTATTACTATTATAAAGCAGAGCAGCAATATAGCAAGGCAAGGCACCTATAACTTCCCAAGTGGGATGTGAAAAAAATGGATTTTTCCAACAGTTGAAATAGAGAATATGATGCTATACTACATTTATAATGATTGGTAAATCAAACCATGCATTTAACTCTCTGAGTAGATTTCAGGTGGGCACAGAAATTCACTTCAGGTTATTCTCCTCTTCCCTCCAAATGAATTAACAGCCTGAGGGAAAATCCTCTACCTGTCTGACACTAATGCAGACTTTCCTAACTAATACTTTTCACCTATGACAGTCACAGGTCAATCCCAATGCCTGGCACCTGGTATGGATATGGAGAAAACCATCATTTTCAGAGTGGGAGAATAAATAAGGCTGTTGCCATGATCACTAAGTACATTTTGCATGGGAGAAAGCTTTTCTCTCTTTAACATTAACTAAGGGCCCATTAGGTAAACAAGAAATGTTGTCTTCATGCCACACTAAGTGATGATGGTGACTTTAGTATTATATCTAAAGCCAAGTCTCAGGTGAATTTTAATCCTTCATTATTCAGGACATACTGTTTTTTCCCTTTCCCTCTAAAATGACAGTCATGCTGTTAAGCATAATAATTGTTCATGAGTGAGCACTGCTTATTGTCCCTCTTGATTTTGCCTCTAAGGCAGGCTTCTTACTCAGCAGAGGTCAAGGGTCAGCTGCTAAATCATGCATACCCACAATCCCTTGTGAATTATGCAGTTGACAAACTGCCGCTAATGATTAGTACAACCTGTATTAAAACCCTGGCACTAAATTGATATTACTTGAGTGATGGATTACACCTCTAATGAGCGGATTATTGCCACAAGTGACCTTGTCGACTGAAAGAGTGTTTCAATATAACTAACATCTTTCACATTCTCATGTCACAGCAGTGCTAAAAAATATTTTTTCCCTTTTGATTTTTATTCCAGGGCTGCTTTCTACTCTTTCAACCAACCAGTTAATCTGTAAACACCACCATTAATGGGATTAGTCATCAGAACTGCACCCCAATTAGTACACCATAATGCCTCTGAAATATAAAGTGCTCAGGAAGTCATATTTTTTCCCTGATGAAAACTGTCATTTTTATTTGCCCCCTATTCTTCAGAGCAACGAAGTTCACCTATGAGCAGCTTCCTCATCCACAGAGTCAGTCACATGTTTGCAGAGATAAAAATGGATTAGCTGCCATTTTATGATGAAAAGATTAACTGATGGCTGTGAACTTCAGCACTCTTTTAAAAGAAGCCATTTTTGTTTAGATAGATAGATATGTGTGCGTGCGTGTGTGTGTATAAAGAAAGATGGCTTTCTTTATATATATATAGGAAGCCATCTTTGCTTTTAT
>NW_017729032.1:159035742-159047502 GCF_001723915.1 Gavialis gangeticus | reverse complement strand
CACACATATATGGGGCAGAACAGGTTCAAAGGGTTGCCTTTCTCAAAACACAATCAATTGCAGTTTATCACATGTGCCACTCTATTATACTGAATGAAGCAGGGAGATCTTTGGATTAATTAATCTCTTGTTATATGTTTGTTGAGCCCCATATGAATTTGCTGCATGGTGTACATGTTTTGTAACAAGAAGATTGAGAGGGCAGTGCAGTGGCTTACCTGTATCTGTATTGCATTTAATTTAGCAGGAGACAGCATTTTTTTACTAAGCATTTCACCAGAAAAGAAAACCCCTTGCAAAAGTCCATGTCTCAGCTAAAGCTGCACTGTCTTTAAAGTTAATATATCCCTCTTGGAGCCTACTCAGGTCTTTGTCTATACACAGTTAGCAGTGTATTCACAACTGCCTGCCATGCAACACAAGTGCAGATGAGGTCAGGGGGGACTGTATACTAATGAAATTAATTGAGCATAAGCCATGATGACTGGTGAGGAATAGCACATGAGAGAAACAAAACACACATGCCCCATCAGTCATTTGCCATAACAAAGAATGAGCTACAAGCAAATAAAGAAAAGAAAAAGAAAAAGAGAACGCTATAATATGACGTCTTTATTTTCAGTGACATTTAATTCTCTGAAGGCCTTTCACACCCAGCGTAAATCAGGAGTAACTCCATACCAAAGTCAGTGGAGTGACACCAGAGCAAAACTGATTCCAAGGGAGATCAGAATCTGAGCCAGTGATCTCTCACGTGGCAATCTCTGATGGATCAGATTTCTTCCTGTGATACTTACTGCTTTACTTCATCCATCTAAGCTTTGACTCCCTTCAACTGAATAAATGAATTTGATGTTCTGCAAAATGAGAAACACTAGTTTTATGGTCTAATAAGAATATGTCCTGTGAATGACCCTTAATTATGTCTGGAGACCTCCTCTTCCTTACATTTACAGGTTGGTAAGGTACTCTCCAGGGCGTAGCTTGAGTCCAAGAAAAATCAGGGTGCACTGACTGGCAAGATCCCGTCTCTGAACCCCATTCTTCTCTTGCCGGGCAACATTAAAGATGCATTCATTTAATGGGCAGACAAGGTTCTTTGGGTGAATCTGATATCTTTTATTAGACCAACGATTGGTCTAATAAAAGATATCAGATTCACCCAAAGAACCTTGTCTACCAATGCCCTTAGACCAACACGGCTACATCCTACACCCCTTCATTTAATTGGGCGTTTGACCTGAATATCTATAATGGTAGCTGGAGATTTTTTTTTTTTTTCCTGTTGGAGAGCGTGAGTAGAAAAAGGTATGAGCAGTTTATATTAAGATGTTACAATGAGCATCAAGGCAAGCAGATCACTCCATAGACATGACAGCAAGCTCAGAAATAGTGAAAAACAGTGAAGGCAGTGGGAGTTTGAGGCATATAATGAGCCTCTTCTTCCCTCAGTTCCATGGGAGCTCACATCACAGACAAGACCAGCAGCCTTAAGATAAGGAGACCTTTGCTTTTCTAATATTTCCAGCTTCCACGTAGTGTTTTGGAACAGCTATATGAAAAATTACAATTTGAAACTGACAGATAAATTCATCATGGTTTTTCCAGCAAGAACTTTGTGAAAAAATATCATAAAAAGCATCCACAGCAAAGATATTACAGCCTGCTGTAGAAGGCCCAGGTTTGTTTCCTATCAGTTACAGAAGGGGTTAACAAAAAGACACTTTTTGTGAAGCTATTATGGCATTTAAGGGAGCTCTGAAAAGTATCAATGGATAGGAACAGCCAGAGAGACTTGCAAGGGTTGCAAAGAATAAGAGAACACTGTCACATCAGTGTGGCATCGGTGACATCAAACATAAAGTGGCTGTCACATGCTTCAAAAACATAATGGCATGATCAGCCTTTTGGCATTCATAGGAAGTGCTGTGCTGCAGGGTCTACAGCAATTCGAACAATCCATTGGCAGGCACAGTGTATAAGGAGGCATTAGGAATACCTACCTTTTGACTGGCCAGTACCTGTGGTGACAGCCTCATCAACATAAGAGGTCAGACTAATTTTTGCTTATTGAGCTTCCCTTTGCCCTCCCCTTATGTCAAAATAGTATTAATCTCTTGTAATTTGGACCTTAAAAGAACCTGTTTCCAGGACCTGTAGACAAAAAGGAACAGGGATGGTCCTCTTTTATGTATGAAGTGTGATATGCATGGGGAAGGTCCCACTTCATTTATTTTGCTTAGGTTATGTGAGATTCCCCTTCTACTTGAACCTTTGCCTCCATAAAAAAGGCAAAGTAAACCTCAAGAGAGTTTGTTCTTTCTCACTTTCTCATCCTGTCTTCTCTACTCAGTCAGCAGAAAGTGGACCTCACATTTGCAGACTATTACAGGATGCTTAACTGGAAGAGGTATGGCTTATATTTTGCCCCAAAGGTGTTGAGGTTCATAGTTATTTTAATTTTCACCATGAACAAGGTCCATATTTGTGATAAGATACTTGGACATCTTTGCCTGATGCAGCTTCACTCTTGCAACTGTCTGATTTTCTGGTGAAATGTCATGCAGCCCCACTAGCAAACTGGGCTGATGCCTTGGAAGATGAGGACCCAGACCATGATTAAGACCCTCTCTATAGCAGGAAGCCGTAGAAGAAACTGGTGCACTGAGGTGATTTGCTTTCAGCAGGACATGTTACAGACAGGAGCTGTGCACTAGAGGCATATTTAGGCAATTTTACTCCCTGTGTAGGAGCAGTGCATGGGTCAGTAACCAAGCCACCAGCAGCGATGGCAGCAGCAAGTTGGAAGCAATGGTAACTGCTATTTTTGTGCATCCTAAGTAAGAGTCTAGGCTGGTACCCCATTTTCCCCTTATTTACACTACTGCTATGTGCCAAATAAATAGCCTTTTTAATATTGTCTTAATGTCTCTACCTACATACATAAACCAGAGCCACTCAAAACTTTTCTGTCATGAATCAGTTTGAGGTAATATGGGGTTTTTGACTAAATGAAAATACTCACAAAGAAAAAGTGTCTTCTTGTTTAGGAAATTTTGACATTTTTTGAAAAACTGAGCACTTGCAAACTACTGCACTTTTAGTTTGGAGGGAAAACTAGAGAAAATTGAATTAAAAACTTCTTTTTTCATTCAGAAATATTGCAGCAATGATTCATGGGATGCGTGGTGTGAGAATCTCAAGTCTGCTCTTATCTTTGGGTCCAGTTCTCCAATTGTGTTACTTTACTTATAATGGACATCAGCCAGGAATTCCTGTGATGTATCACAACTGCTCAACAGGAGGACAAACCATTGGGCAACATAGAAAATATAATCCAACCGCTTATGAATAACTGAGAAATCAACCACCATAGTCATCATCAGTCCATCAATACAAGGATGACAGGCTTCAAGTACATAAGGAAGTCACTGGTGAGTTCAAGTTTCACATCCATAGAACAGGGTAGAGATGACAACTGCCCAGTAAATGAAAGGTTTGATTTAGACTCTGATGTCACAACCATCAAAGACACAGCTTGAGAAACATCCAAGAGCAGCACTGGCAGATTGTATCCAGTACTGAATATCACCATTTATGTTTTCTTTTTGGGAAATGCAGCTACCCAGGTAGGGGAAATGCTAAACATTCTCCAAGGATTTCCCTCTAATTGTAATATGGGGAGGAGCAGCTGGGTGGCTTGGTGTGACTTGGTAAAGGATCTTGGTTTTTGTGAAGTTGACAGTGAGCGCATCTTACTGCACAGTAGAGCTAATTACTGCACAGTAAGCATTTGTATCTACATGTACAGACACTTACTGTGCAGTAATTGGCTCTAATCATGAGTAAATTTGCTACATGCAAATGCAAGTAGCACATTTACTCATTATTAGTAACTCCTGGGCAGCAGGGGGTGGGAAATTGCTCACTGCCCCTGGAAGCTGCCTGCTGCCAAGATCTCCCAGAGGACGTGGTGCTGGGAAATAAGGATCTCCCAGCCTGGGTCTCACAACTGTAGAGCTGACACTGGGAGATCCTTATCCCACAACTGCAGGACTTGGGCTGGGAGATAAGAATCTCCCAGCCAGGCCCCGTGATTGTGGGACTCAGGCTGAGAGATAAGGATCTCCCAGCCCCAGTCTAGTAATCATGAAGCAGGGGCAGGAGGACATTGTCCCCACCCAGACTGATGGCAGAGCCCACCTCAGCAGCAGCTTCTGGGTACAGGGAGCAATGTTCCAGCCCCTGCCAGGAGACAGCTGTCTCCTGTCCCCTAGGCTAGCACCCAGGGGGAGCTTAGAGCTCTCCCTGATTGCTGTAGGGACCAGTTGTAGGACCACAGGGAGTGGAATCAGTCTACTGCTAGGAGCAACAAATCTGCTCTTACATCCCTGCACATGTAGACATGTGCCCAGGAGAGTTTACTCAAGAGTAAACTGCTCTCATGATTATTTGCACATGTAGACATGCCCAGTGAGTCCAAGCATTTAATATGCTTCACAGAAGCAATCAAGAGTGACTTAGAGCTCTTTGATCAAGTGGGTGCACATGACACAATCAACAGCATGTTGAAGATCGGTAATAGAGGTGTTGGTGATCTTAAATTTGGAATGTAACCATTTAATGTTAATAAGATTACCATCCAATACGATGTCAGATGTTGACCTTGAGTGGAAGTCTTTCAGCAATAAGAAGTGGAATAGTTGTAATATAGATTGACAAGTGTTGGTAGAATCACACATCCTTGCTTGACTCCAGTTCTAATAGTGAAGATGTCCATTTCTGAGCCATTGCTTAGGAAAAATGCTGTCATGTGCGAAGAAGTCTGATAATAGTAGCAAATCCTGGCAGGCATCCAAATCTCATCAAGATCTTCCATAAGGCCTCTCTATTGTTTAAACCAAAGACTTTATTCAGGTCAATGAAGGCTGTGTAAAGATTGTAGTGATCTCGATTAATTACCGCTGAGAACAAGGAGTTACTGTATTGCCAGTTCGCACTATTACATTGAGCATCTCTTCATCTCTGGTAGTTCTCTTGAATCTGCAACTCCTAGAGACACATGAATTAAAAAGTCTGTTTTCATTAAAAATAAGTTTCTAGCCCTCCTAGTCATGGAGAAAAGTTGGAAACTGTCCCTGAGTGTACCTTAAAGTTTAAAAGCAAGAAGACAAAATAAAAAAGCATCTGTGACTTTTTATAAATACTCAGAGTTCTTAACCCAGTTCAATGATTTTAGAGGATTTCACTTATGATTGCTAAAAGGTTGTGGGTTACAGTACTCGAACTAATTAGAATAGAACAAGGAGATATAAAGAGAGGTGATTTTGTGAAATCAAAATGTGGGCCATTTGCCTGGCAATTGGATTTATTTCTTTCATTTCCCGAAGTCATGGAAAAGCCAGTGTTTGAGACACTTCGAACTAGGTACTGTGAATGAGAATAAACACACCAAGAGGTCACAAAACATGGACCCCCCCGGCTACGGACCAAATAAGTTAGGCCATAGTTTTCTTACTAACCGTACAAACTGTATTAGATGGAAAATATACCAGAAAATGCATTCTGAGGAAAATCCCTTTCCTGACAGAGAAACAGACTAGATGATTAACCTTTGTCAGCTATAAATACTCTGGATCCAGGATTCTGTGATCACTTTACTTATTGCAATTAAAGAAA
Organism: Gavialis gangeticus; assembly: GCF_001723915.1. Classification (NCBI taxonomy): domain Eukaryota; kingdom Metazoa; phylum Chordata; order Crocodylia; family Gavialidae; genus Gavialis; species Gavialis gangeticus. Next base: position 159,041,823 of record NW_017729032.1, on the reverse strand, counting down.
ATTCCAACTGTATCAGACAAGATATAGCTCCTATAGCTACAAGCCACTAACACTAGCCAAGGATAGTTGACTCCTCCCCTTGGAGCCAAACTTATTCCCACTGAAAAGTCACTCAGGCCCAAATCCACAAAGGTATTTAGGGCACCTGTGATAAGGAGTTGGGCATCTAAATAAATCCCTTTGGCAATCTGAAGTCCCACCAAAGCCAAGAAGAATAGTTGTGGAGAATGTTCTTGTCCAATGTAAATAAAAGTACTGCAAGGTGACCCTTTGTGAGCATATGGGCTACAGAATTCAGGGAATAAACTTTCAGAAATTGAAGGACGCTGTGCTGTTTTGCCTTATATAATATTATCTGGAAGCCAAGTCCATCGAATTGGTCAAAACCATAAGCTACTTTATCTTATGTGAGCGATCCTTTTGTATTCAGTGGTACTACTCATGTAGGCAAGAGTTTGTAGAACTGAACTGTGTTATGTCCAGATTAAACTGAGCTGCCACAGTAAAAAAGACAGAAAAGTGAATATACACAACTAAAATCTGAACAGTCATTGTATGCAGCCTTAGTAAAGAGCGATGGGATATTGATATGGACCTAGTATGACATATAAAAGTCTCTGGGAATCAAAAAAAGGTATCACAAGTGAAATGTGCATTATACTCCAAGTATTAAAATGCTGTGTTCTATATTAATGATTCTTACAGAAGCAATACTACTTTTCCAGCTTTAGCGGGTGATCTAGTGAAAGGGAACTATAAGACCAAAATGACTCTGTCTCCCCTGCCAGTAACAACAAGTACCGGCAGTGTCCTTCCTTTTTCAAAACGCTTCCATTTCTTTCCTTTTTTTTTTTTCAGTTTCTTTCTGAGCTGAATGCAGCTCGGAACATAATTACTTTTCACTGTAGGCTCAAAAAGTCACTAAGCAGCTGATAAAAGGCAAAGGAATCAGTACTATTTTCTAGCTGAAAAAAGGGTTTTTCTTATTGGAGCTGATAACTCTCACCAAGGGCTCCAGGCTTTTGTTACATCAATTTGAGGAACTCATAATCTCTGCATTATGAATGTTCAACCAGGATATTTCCTGCTGTAGTGCATCAGGCACCTTCAATATCGCAGCTCCTGTTGTCATTGTTGGGTAAACAGCTTTTGACACGTTTTCAATATGATTACATTAGAACAAGTGGGTCGTGATTGATAACCTAATATTCAGGCCATGCAAATCATCAATCACTGGAAGTATATTAATTATTCAATGTAACCGTCTAATACAAGAATCAATGTTGGAAATGAAGAAAAGAAACTCTCAGCTCCCAGAAGAGGCTACTAGATAATAAAAAAGGAATACTAAATAATCTGAGCCCATAATCCTCTGTTTAATAAAATCCATTTATTTAGCTGTCAAAAACATGATACAATAATTTAAAAAAACAGGATAATGAAACATATTTTTAATTCTTTTCTTGGAGGAAAGATACTTTGTTGGTTTAGGCAGTGATTAAATTTGAAATTTAAAAAATAAGCAGCAAATAATGAGAGTGACTAAGATGTACATTAGAAAAAAATATACCTCAGAGAAAACAGGTGTTCTCAGTTATGGTTGATAAAGTTAAATAGGCAGTGACACTATGTCTCATAAACTGGGCCATATATTCCCCATGGACAGATCGACATAGGGGACAACTTTACTCAGAAAATTATCCCCTTCGAAGTGGCCAAAATATCAAGGATTATGCTCTTAGAAGAGGGGTGTTTGCAGGTTTTTCCTTCTTTTTGGAAGGCAAGGGATGGTGGCCATGAATGTTCACAGAAGACACAGGAATAGCTCAGTAGGAAGCAACAGAAACTACAGAAGCATAGAGCAGGCCTGTTGTAGCTGGATGGTGTAAAAGGGACACAAAACTGAGTGCATAGGTCCTTACAGTTTCTTATTGTCCTTCCCCAGCTATCAATAAGGATCTCTATGTCTTCCAAAGGAATCAGACCAGCTTCAAACAACACAGAGCATCTTGCACGTGAAAACCACTGTGAATTAATGACATTTTCAGCATTAAGTCAGACTGGATTCTATGCATGAATTTCAGTGCTTTTCTTGCAGTACAATCCCACATGCCTTGGCTTGTCTTCACTTTCATTCCTTTCCTTTCTGGTCATCGCCAGATTTTACCATCTTCCTTCATTCCATAGTCAATAAGGCCCCTTGCAAGCACTGGCATAAAATACTTTTGGCTATGTTGTACAATGTCATTGAAACAACCCCTTGCAAGTATAGATTATTTTAACCTATTTTTATATAAATTACCATCTTGTTTCCAGGCCCTGGCTTTTTTCCCAAATTTGAGGATTTGGCCCTTAGATTTGCAGAATCTGGTCTTCTGAAAAAGAAAAATCAGTCCTTATGGGGTTCAACAAATGCAGAAGCTGAAAGCTTTTTAAAATACTCTTTACTAAGCTATCCATACTTCAAGAATAAAAGACAGACCTTTGACATCAAGTCAAATTTCTGTATTCTTGAATGTGCATTGCACGTCAAACTTACAAAATTTTGCACCTTTGGATCATGGTGCAGAGTTTGGTATCTTAAAGTAAAGGAAATGCTTAGCCTCACCATTTCATACCAACGTTGAAAACTATATAAGTCCATCAAAGGAAGAAAAGGAAATTGGTTATACCCTTCAACCTTCATTCTATACAATGATACATGTCAAAGGTATTTCAGTTACTACATAAGAAAATGGACACTCTGTGACAAGTAATACATCAATTTCCATGTCTTCAGAGGTCATATGGAGTCCCCACAGTTTAAAGGAAGAAGATGACAGAGATGCTTTCTCCACAAGCAACTCCAGAAGCTGTAACAAGAATGACTCCTAGGAAACAGTATTCTCAGCATGATCACCATAAATACCTGCAGTGTCTGATCAATGTGCAGCGGTCAGTGACACCATACTGCCAATAATATGGCCCTTATCACTAATCCTTCAGGCAAAAAAATAAGTAGTGAAATCATTTGAATGTTCACTTCTAGCAATAATTTACATATGAGCAGGACGTAGCAAAATCAGCAATCCATCCAGACAAGAACTTGGGCAGACTGTACTGAGGCAATACTGCAGCATGTGATGTGTTCCTTAGCCTGTAGATAGAGCCAGGAGTCTACAAATGTGCATGTTGTGTGTATGCAAGTGTGTTTAGGTATATGTGTACAGTATCATAATTCCCCTTTGTCTTTACACAACGTGCACTCAAGTTCTGCATTTTCTCTTATGTGAATGGCAATACAGACTGAAGAAGTGTGCCAATTCACTCTGTCAGTGGGGAAAAAGGAAAAGTTCTAGTGATGTTTTCTACCACTTGACTCCTTTCTTCCCTTGGAGAAGGAATGTCACCTCCTGACTTCAGCCTCCTCACACAATTTTTATTTCTCTAAGGCGAATTATTAAGGCAGAAGAGCTAATCATCTTCCTAATATTTTTCCTTCCTAGGGTCCATGATGAAAAAGCAGTTAGCAAGATCCATCAGTTCTTCTTAGTGGGTGTTTGGATCATCCAAGGTCAAGCAAAAAAAAAGGCAACAAAACGGAGTTTGCAGCCTAATGCGCATAAACAAAGAAAGTCCCCAACAGTTAACAGAATTTCAAGTTGTACATAATTCCCTAAATAGTTACACTAATAAAAACTTTTTGTGTCCATTTCCTAAGAGAGAGCAACATGAGCCAATTAAATGTTGAATCAAAGCTTAAAAAGTTGGATGTTTCAAAACAAAGGCAGGCTGAACTTACCAAGAGACTATAGACAGCTCTCTAAGTAGGAACTGATGCTCTGGTTAAGCTTGGTCCATCCATTCTGAAACAAGGAAAAAATTAAAGGAATAAGTAGGTTTAAAATAGAAAATTGTTTCCCTAGACAATGTGTCAGATTAATGAGCATAGCTGTATTGGAAAATATGAAAAAAATCAAATACAAGGAAGTAGAAATCAATTCATCTTTCTTGCAGAGATTTTAAAATCTTACACAGTAAGACTGTGAGGAAGTGTGAGCAATGACAATTGGGTTGGCTGAATATGGTAGCATGCAGATTTCTGTATTCATCCATTTTTCCATGGCCACCAGTGTGACTTTCTCCTCATTTTCTTCTTCCTGCACATGCCTTCACAGCCAGTTGCTATAGGTTGTGTAGAGGGTAGTTTGGTGGTCTTCTGAGGACTGGTACTAGGGGAAGTTACAAAGAAGTGTTCCAGTAGCGCATGGAAAAAAGCACTTTGAGAGTCTACTAAACAAACATGTTTGTAGACACTTATTCAAGTGCTTGTATATCCCATTCCAAGGCAAGTGCAATCATAACACACTGAGCAAAAGAAGTTCAACTACAGGCAAAGCATTTTGATCAATAAAGGAGACTGTATGGGCCTTACTGGTTCTTGCCAACTCTTGTTAAGTACATTCAAGCTTATTCTTCAAAATATATTTTTTAGAATATCTTTCATGTTTAGTTCTAAAAAGCATTGTATTTACCCGAGAGATCAGAACAAGCTTCAGTTTCCAAATCATTTAGACAGATTTTTTTTTTTAAATATATTTGCACAAGAGACCAACATTTCTCTTTATGTTCTCTCAGGCAATTGCATATTTAGGCTTTTTTTTTTTAAACAAAGTTTTTCTTGTGTGCCCAGTTGGGCAATTGGTTAAACAAACATGAATGCTTTTTAAACATGCATGGTGCTATTTGGCTAATTAAACAGAACAGGTCTGTTGTCAGCTTCATAGCCTTTCACATACACCACGAAAAAATAGCTAGGAGTTCCACATATTCTATGCTGGGAAACCTACAGACCATACATGTGAGACTAGAATCTGGTCCATAATTTGTATATTAAAATTGATTGCACAGCACTCTAAACAGACTAGGGTGACCATACGTCCTGTTTTTGCTGGGATAGTCCCATTTTAAAAACCAGTCCTGGGCATCCTGTCAGTTTAGTCAAATAAACACTTTTTTCCTATTTTTGTCCTATTTTCCATGGAACACCCAGGACATGTTTAAAATTCGATTTTAACACACATGAATGCATGTGCACACACACGCACACACACAAACTCTGGTGTCTTGCAACCCCACATGCTGCTCTAAGACTGCAGCTTAAGAGACAGCTGAGCATGCTGGAGAACAGAGGAGGAGCAGTGTGCCCCCTTTTGACAATCAGAAAATATGGTCACCCTAAAACAGACCTAAGAATTAGGGTACATTGGTTGCCAAGTTTCACACTGGTATCATTTTGAAATCTAATTTATACACTAATTTTGACCTAAACCTGGATATGAAGTATCATGCCAGAGGTAAAAAATTATCTTTTTCTCTCTGAAGGTGGGAGAGTAACATTTACATCTTGTATCCCAGTCCTGTATTGTGGTAAGTACATCTTGCCAAAGACCCTCAAATTTCACAGTAGTTCATGAGATTCAGAAGCCATCACCACCTCTCAGAAGGTTCTTGACAGCTTATCAAATTGGGCATTTCATCTTCTCTTTTAAGGTAGCATCCATTTTTCATGGTACTGCCATGTTAGTACTCACATCATTATTACTCATAATGGTGTGCTCTACTAGGCCACAAACACCAAATAAAAAAATAAATACCAAATAACAGGGAAAACATAAAGCATTGTACCAATACCATCCTCCATTTCAATAAGCACTGTGTTGTGTAGTCTGTCATCCTGCAATAGAGAAGGTCCAGGGGCTGCAGTTGTCTCAAGAAGGGATGAGAATAAATAGTCATAGCAGGTCACCTGTGATTGTCAGCTCATGGAACTGTCTGGTCTGGGCAGGGGATGATGGTTTAACGGTTAGGATACTAATCTTGACTTGGAAAACCCAGATACAATCACTGCTTTACATGAGCTCCAGCAACTCAGACTCAAATTCATAAAAAAATTTAGAGACTATAATGTTTCAGGGGTGTACTTGGTAGCCGTGTTGGTCTGAGACAAAAAGACATACAAAAAACTAGAACTCTTGGTTCCAAAATGATACCTTTTATTAGACCAACTGGAAAATGGCAAGAAAATTGTCCTTTTCTGCA
>NW_017729032.1:159014512-159030742 GCF_001723915.1 Gavialis gangeticus | reverse complement strand
GCTTTACATGAGCTCCAGCAACTCAGACTCAAATTCAGAAAAAAATTTAGAGACTATAATGTTTCAGGGGTGTACTTGGTAGCCGTGTTGGTCTGAGACAAAAAGACATACAAAAAACTAGAACTCTTGGTTCCAAAATGATACCTTTTATTAGACCAACTGGAAAATGGCAAGAAAATTGTCCTTTTCTGCACACTTTAAGGATCAAAGTCCCTTCATCATATATATATGTAGACTATAATGTAGCACCTAACTTTTAGGCACCTGACCACTGTAAAAGTATCCCCAACATTCAGCCAACTAGACTTCCAGTACGATGCATAAGGAGAATTAGACACCTCAAAATGAAATTCACAGTAAAAGTAATAGGGAGCTATCTAAGACAGGCATTGGGAAATGCCAAGGGAAGAGGTGAATCTTAAGTACCTTCTAGAGCACTGCAGAGTTGGTTTTCTCAAGATACACAACCCAAAAGCCTCTTTTAAAGGTAGGCACCTAAACCTTTTGTTTCAGAAAGTAGGAATGGTCACTGCTTTCTACAAAACACAACTAGAGAAGTAGGCAGTATCCTCCTCACTCCCCTCCATTTTTAATGCAATAGTTTAGTGGGTTTTTTAATCTAATAGCTCCCCCAATAGCTCAGTAGCTCAATCAATGGGGATTTTTCAATCAAGTCCCTTGCCCTCTGGGAGAATGTTCTAATCACCAGGGTTTGGGTCATTCTAAGTGTGGTGCTCTGTTGTCCACTTTTCAGAAAAAAAGATTCATTGGTATGTACATCCAAGATCTCTTGATGTCTGGGGACCCCAGTCAGAAGACACTGTACAAGGGAGTAGGAAGGATATATACATGAAAGATTGTGAGGTGTTCAAGTACTGGGGTAATAGGGATCATATAAGCACTAAAAATAGATAAATGCTGCACTTCCTAAATGCATGTTTCCAATTACACCCATGCACAACAGGAAGCTCCCAGAGGCACAGTATTCCCTTTATGACAGTAAGCCCCTGCCAGCAGCACAGAGCTATGTCTACTGGGCACAATATAACCTTTATCAGAGGAGTGTCAGCTTTGCATTCTATAACGCCTTGTGTACCACTGACTTCACCATGACCTGGCTCAGGGGTGACCCACCTGCAGCACAAGTGCCACAGGGGGCATGGGCAGCATCTGTGTGTGGCACACAGCAAATCAGGGAGGGGACAGGTAGAAGAGCTGCAAAAAGAAGAGACAGACATCGGGCAGAGAGCACAGAGCAGGGAACAGGAAGCAGATCAGCAGATCAGGCAGGGGAAGAGGATCAGAGTGGCACTTGGGAAGGACATGGGACTTAATTTGTGACATGCCTGCCAAAAAGGTTGGTCCTTACTGTCCTAGTTCACAAAAAAATGAACACACCATGTATACACATGGAGTACATTGTGCACAGAACATGATACTCCATCCACTCCTGCTGCTACAGCAAACTATATTGAGGAGGAAACTAAAGCTAATGCCCTCCATTTACAGAGGTGTCTTCTGCTGCCTCTTCCATCAAGAAAATTGTCCAGAATTCCAGAGAAATGTTCAGAAATGTTAGCAGGCATTTGTTGCATGCAAATAGCTGCCGAATAAATCATTGTATATTGCAGCACAGCCCCTCAGGGGGTTTGTACCTATGGAACTTGCTACTGTCACTCCACTTCCACATATACCTTAATCATGTTATTCATTCAGTGAGAAGGATGAATGTTACATCATGAGACTTTAATCCCTCACTGCTGAGGATCTGACTCTCAGAGATATAGGGAGAAAGCAGGAAACCCAGAGAAAAATCTTTCGATAAGATACAAATGCCATTATTTCTCTACATGAGATTCAGGCAACAACCAGATCATCAGAACATTTTTTCTAAAACATTTCAAAGAAAGATATTTGTGTTAGTATGCATGTGTAAATATAGGGGATAAATGTTGCCCTTATGACATTGTATTTCCTGATGAAGTGTTGAAGCATCTGATGAAGTAAGCTCGGGCTCACAAAAGCTTATGCATCTCTGATTTGTTTAGTCTTTAAGGTACATCTGTACCCTGCCTTCTCATTGTATTTCCTGACCTCTGGAGTAACTAAAAATTTCTAAACTGCTATCTACCATGAGGCATTTCTACAAAAATGCTTTAGCCACCTCCTGACCCCCTGGATTTTCACCCAAAGGCTACAAAATGATAGGGAAAGGAAAATATCAGAATTAAATCTATCCCAACCAGGCAGTTGGTCCAGTAAAAGATATCACCCACAAAAATCCTTACCTCTCACATATTCTAAGAAGAAATGTTTTTAATGGGCTTGCAACACATTAAAGGTACTATTGTATATGAAACTCTGGTAGTCAGGATTGCTGAATCCATATAATATGGATAGGGCAAGACTCTCCATGCTGGCATGCCAGTGTTCCTTAAATCTGACTTAGAGGGCATCACTGCTTTGCTGATTCAAGGCCTCATCCCTTTGCTGAGACTGGCAGGAAGAATGTTAATTATCACCACCTGTGATGCAGACAAATCCACTGGAAACTAAACTGACATCAACAAGTCATATCCCATAAACTCCAAAAAGCCATGATATAGTATTGATAGGCATAAAGATTTCCAAGTCCTTTTGTCAGAGGGTAAATAAGAACCAGTGACTGAGAGCTGTAAGGCTATCTAGTTTGTTACTAACTAATCTCCTAAAGTTTAAACCGGCAGACTCTCCAATTTCAAAATAGGCTCAAGTAGGAAAGTTATGCATACTTCCAAATTATCTTTATTAAGGTATTTGGTTCTCTTTCCTACTGAGAAAAGCCATGTAAATAAATAAAAGAACACTAGGCAAATAATCATCTGTTCTAAAGGTTGCACAAAGCATCCACAACAAAGCATTTCAAGCAGCCTTCCCCTAAAATTGATTACACCAAGATTTTTGGGGGCAGATCTTTGGAACTACATCAGTTTACACCAGTGGAGAATCAGTTTACATCAGTGGATCTTTCTGCTAGTCATAGTGCTTCACTGATTGTCTGTCCACAGTTTTTCTTTTTCTGTTTTGGAGTGAGGCATTCCCAGGCCATTCATCTCTCTTGGTTCTTGACTTCATTTAGTGCACTCCCTCCATCATATAGGAGTAACAAAAGAACACAGCCTTCCCTTGTTTCTCCCCAAAGCCCCTACTAATACCTGGGAAGAAGTAAAGAGAGGAAGTTTTTATTTTAAGGTGGATATGATAGAAAATGTGTTCCACTTCTTTGGTCTAGTTCAGGAGTGGGCAATTATTTCCGGCAGAGGACCACTTACTGAGTTTTGGAAAGCCATCAAGGGTCACATGACAGGTAGCCAGGGGCAGATAAATATTAATTTTCTAAACTTTTTAGGGGCCCTGCAGGCCAGATGGAATGGCCTGGTGGACTGCATCTGACCCACAGGCCACATTTTGCCCATCCCTGGTCTAGCTGCTGTTTTAATAATAAATTAAAATGATCAGCAGCACAGTGGTATAAAAATTCAATAGGCTTAATTGATAAATCCAGTAAAGAGAAATGACTAATACCAAAAAATTAAAATTAAAAAATCATTTGTTCATATGGATAAGGAAAAAGGAATAAACTGAGGGTGAAACCTGAAATGTTTATCCCAATCCCTGAATGATTACAGAGAAGCTCTATAGGAAGGCGAAGGCCTCAATGGAATAATGAATTCCTTTGAGGATTTGGCCTGTCACCTGGCATTTATTATTTGTATTAGCATAATTTGTAGGAACACTAGACACCAATGAGGCTATATGGGATCGTTCTATTTGTGCCTTATAAGCCCTAGACTTTTAACAGCTTTGTGGTTTCTCCTTGGGTGCAAGCAGTAGGGGGAGGTGCCACTAGACCTGGAGCTGAATGCTATGTCAAAGTCCCAAGCAGCAATGGCATGCAGTATATTGACTACTATGGCATTCTTGAATCACTAGGGATTTGTTGCAACAGTTTAACAGGCACAATACAGAAGGATAATTAAGAGAAATGGTGTTGTAAAGACCGTTACACTTCTTAACTATTCCTACGAAGATTAGAGGAATAATACTTTGTGGAACATCTTCACTTCTACTCTTGCTCTTCACTATTAATCAGGCCATGCCAATGAATAAAGGTTAAAATAACAGATTCATAATTTCTACAGTTTGATCTCCAATTAAGTGATTATATGTGTCTTAATCCTTAGCATTAAAATTTTAATGCATGCAAATAGGAGGAGATGCAACTGGACATAGTATATGGCCGGCAAGCACACTGATAGCAGCAGCTCCAAAAAATTAAAGTCCAATACTTCCGCTTTTAACCCTTTTAAATAGGTTTTAAAATCCTATGCTACTTCACCTCAATTCACATCAAGCACTGGGAAATGGAGACTTACAGAAGTTGTCCCTTTTAAGCCACAGACAAGTCGCCATGGGGAACACAACCCAACATAAGCATAAGCTGATTGCAGGAGAGCAATTTTTTTGAGTAGTGCTCTTTATTTTATTTTTATGAACTCAATAAATCAACAAATTTCAACATTTTGTCATTGTAGAGCAACAGTAAAGGAAGACAGCTAACATTAAATTCTGGGAGTCGTGTATTGATTTTACACTGTATGTTTTCTTCTCATTAATTTCCACAGATACAGACATTTGCACACAAAGCCCAAGTAACCAGGCTATGTTTCTAGAATTAGTATTAGTTTTATATAAATGTATGCATTGCAATACAAAGCAATTTGAAGTGGATGGGATGGGATTTACACTGGTCTACAGTTTCTATTTTATGACCTGGGCAGGAAGAGTACCCAGTGCCCCGTCATCAAGGGTTAGGACCTCTGAATCTGATTAAATGTGTGTCCTTCCCAACCTGGTCCCAGCCCTCTCCAATAGCCCTTCTTCCCTTCCAACACCAGTCTGTCTGGGAACTGTGTGGAGACTCCTTAGTACTTCTTTGTAGCAGCTAAGCCCACGCTACTGCCGTTACACCAAAGAGGGCCCCACACCCACTCTCTGCACCTATGTGAATTTACTCTTGCTGTAGGGAAAAATCCCCGTATGTGTGCTAATTGACTGAAAAAAACCGCAATAGCATGGGCATATCGAAGCCAGTTGTTAATATTAAGCACAACAGGTGCTCACTGGGTAGGTGAAAAGGTTAGAAAAACATACCCAACCATTCCAAAGACTATAAGACTATGCAGTATGAATTCAATCCAGACATTCACTGCTGAACAGTTTGGTTTGGTTTCAGCCACTGGTTTCAAGAAATGTGTGCAAGGAATTGCTTTCTCATTATATTTCTTTAGCTAGACTATTATCCTGGAAAATATTAATTTAAAAGTGCCAACATGTGCAGTTGCAAATTAATGACAGTTGCATTCCTAAAGTCAAAGATATTTTACTGGAAAGGGATTTCTATATTATTCACCAGTCTTATGAGGATATGTTGTTTGGATTTACTCCTAAAGTCAGGACTAAAATCCAGATATAAACACATATGCACTCTTAACCCCTAATGTCACCCTGGATGTAAGGAGTATTAGCATTTTTCCCTTAATTATGTTTCTGCTGTGCAATGGCATAGATTTTTTTTCTCAACAGGCTCAACCTTTTATTTTGTACAGTGTGGGAGATATTTATGATGCCATATACAAAATGTTGCCTTGTGTATATTATTTAGGACACAAAATAAATATGCATGTACTCTTTATCATGTTTTCTCATACTTCTTACATTTTGCATAGGTCTCTGGCCAATATCAGCCAAACAGCTATGCTGTCAAAAAAAAAGGTCCAATCAATGATAAGCAGTTTCTCTGTATAGAAATTTGCTATATTCTGGCAAGCCGTTTCATTCTTATTTTTATAGAAATGTATGTTCTATAGTACAGAGCCAATGAAAAGGCAAATGTCCTACCCAATGAGCATGTCTACACATGCAAATGGCATCTACACATGCAGGTACCCAGAATCTCCCAGCCCTGCTCCCTGATTGTAATCATGAAGCAGAGGCTAGGAACTCCCTGCTGCTAGTACAGAGTACATTGTCCGCACCCAGGCTGCAGTAGCAGAGCCTATCCCACCAGCAGGCAGCTCCCAGAGGCAGGGAGCAATCTCCTGGCCCCCTGCTGCTTGGCTGACCAGGAGCCCATTTACTCCTGGTTAGCCATCTACACATGCCATACTGCACAGTAAGTAATCAGGAGTAAATTTGCTACTTGTATTTACAGGTAGCAGATGTACTCACAATTAAATCAAATTTCTGTGCAGTAAGTGTCTGCATGTGTAGACTGTGACACTTATTGCATAGTAATTAGCTCTACTCTCAAGTAAAGCATCTTGTGTAGACTCGCCCAATGAGAGCCAATGTAGTCTACAGCAAAGGTTCCCAAGCATTGTGGACCAGTGGATCAATAGATTAACAGTCAAACCTCAAAAAAAATTCTCCCAGACCAACATCCACACTTATCTTTAAACTTTCAACTGAATAGCAGGGATGTACAATCCATATACCACTTACCATGGTCTTATGAGCTACCAGTCATCCATTGCCACAGCTAAAACACTGGTCTAGAGTGATAGACTATAGCTCAGGAGACTTGGCCAGCTAGTGAGGTTAGGCAAGTCATCCACTTGCCTCTATTTCTTGAATTCTTCATACATAAAATAGGAATAATGATAATGGTATCTTTTGCCATGCACTTTGAGATGTATATCAAGTATTATTGTTCATAATTGTACTTGCTTATAATTGATGCTCCTTCAGACAGAATGAATAAATTAAGTGAATACTAAAGAACTTCATGGAGCCAAGGCACAAGATCATGAAGGTGTTCTATCATTCTAACTTAAGGGCCAAATCCTATCTTGCCTTTACCTTCCAAATGCCACATATGTACCAGTGAGGTATAAGTCCAACCACAGGCAGAAGCAGGGCAAGGTGGCACCCCAGAGACTGGTTGAGAGAGAGACGCGCTTTTGTAAGCAACAACAAATTCCACTTACAGTGTGACATAAGGGTGGCAATTAGGCCCATAAAGGCAAAATAGGATTTGACTCTAAGAATCTGTAGTTTATTTGTCCCATCCTATGTGAGCAAAGAGCCAGAGTTTCAACATATGTTTGATCTCTCACTATTGCTGCTTACGCTTAGCATCAATACCATTGTGCTTAGTACCAGTAGATTCTATACTTGGAAAAATTATAAATTCATTATAATTTATAAATTTGCCATGTATAGAATCGAATTAGGGAGGGGGGTTGTCTTGGATTCAGGTAAATGCAGTAGCTAGCTTTCCCATTTCATACTGCGCATGGGATGCAGACTTTCTCCAAAAGCTCTATGAAATTTGCAAATGTGGAACTACAGCCATTCAATATCATTATTAAGTGGCTTCTGACCTCTCAGGAGAAGGCTCAAGATTTGGGCACAACAAATGAAACTTAAGGAACCCAGACATTTTGCTGAACTTCTGTAGGTACACACATACAGATGGTTTCTGTTCTAGTAGATTGTATCCAACAGTTGAAGAAAAAGTGCTAAAATTCTTGCAATCAATAATTACAAATTTTTGTAATGTCTTGATAATAAGAAAAGTTTCTTCCTAAGTCTTGACAATTATGGGTTATCTTATACCTGGAAGCAATGCCCATATACTCACATATTATGTGTGTGTGTGTGTGTGTGTGTGTGTGTGTGTGTGTGTGTGTGCACACGATTATGGAATTTGCTATATAAAAGTCTAATATGTTTTGGAATCCTGGAATTAATTTCACATCAGTGACATCAAGGACTGGAGACAAGTCTGTGCAAATGGACCTCATGATTCTGGGGCTACACTACCATCTGTCACCAAATCATGTAAGCCTTGTAATAGATGTGGGTAGGGAAAGTTATGTGGTAAAGGAACATTTGCCTCTTGAATGTTCACACTGGTGATGAGGAATTGAGTTAATGGACTGCTAATGGGGAGTGTTTTATCACTCATGTAAATAAATAGTTGCTGCATTTTTTTCCAAGTTGATGCTTGGTGTTTATTTATTTTAAGGGTAGCCCAGAGATGTTTGAACTCATCCCTCTTTGCTATTGACAACACCTGGCCAAAATAACAATAGAAGTAAAAAACTATTTCTTATTATCAGCTTTTTATTTTCTGCCTTTCAAATTCAGTCAGTGGCCTCTTGTTTGCATTTTATAGGAACAGATACAAAAAAAGTCCATACCCACTTTGTGCCCTTCATTATTTTATGTCTTTGTCATGCCTCCCTTCTTAACTTGCCTTCCTTGGCCTTATTCTCTCTAGGTGTGGAAGTTTCTCAGTTCCATTTGTGATTTTTGTTGCCTGTCTCTTACCCTTTGCATTGCAGCTATATCTTTTTTTTCCCCAAGGTAGAGTGCCCCCAGTTAAACAGAGTATTCCAGGTACAGCTATACCAAGCCAAGAAAATTGTTTTCAGTGTTTTTAGTTCATTCTTGTAACATTTTGCTTGCTTTTTTTTACCATTATTACAGAGAGGGGAGGTTTTCACTGACTTGTCCATAATGACATCCAATCCTTTTTCCTGCATGGCTGCAGTTAATTTAGAACCCAGCAACGTGTACAAGTAGATCAAATTATTCTTTCCAATATGCATTACCTTGTGTTTGTCAGCACTGAATTTCATCTGACATCAAGTTCCCCAGTCACCTAGCTTTGTTAGGTCCCTCTGGAGTTCCTCACAGTCTTATTTAGCCTCAACTAACCTAAATAATTTTGCAGATTTTGCTAACTCAACGTTCACCTCCTTCTCCAGATTATTAGTGGATATGTTAATACATGGGAGACTGAGCGTTCTCCACTGTTAAACCGTTGCCACATTAAAAAGTGACCACTTATTTCTTTTCTTTGTTTTATGCCTTGGTGCCAGCTCTGATCAATGAAAGAATTTCACCTCTCACCCCATGACTATTGAGTATTATTAATAGGATTATGTTTGTGGCCTTTTGAAAATCAAAAATTCTATCTCTGAGTTCTCAGGGATTTGAGATGAATAACATCTAGCCATGGTGATTTCTTTGCATTGAACACATTTGTTTAAATACCTACACTTCTGAGGTTTCAGTCTCTTACAATGCCTCGTCTTTATTACCTGAAAAATTGGGTTTTAGGGAAGTTTCTCTTCAACCTCCTTTGTGATAAAGACTGATGCAAACAAAAATCATCAAGACCAAGATTATGAAAAAGCAGCTGGGTTTGGATGTCACAACTTCACAATTTCATTTGGTATGAGCTGCAAATTTAATTAGCTTCCTGCTTGCTTTCACCCTCAAATCTTTAATGAGATAGCAAAATAAGATAACTCGTATGTTAGCAGACTCCATGGTGGAAAAAAGAGTCATTTTTTTGTTTCACAACTGAATATAACCATTTGTTAATAATTCTTCATCCAGGTCTATAGGAGAGTGTTTATACCCAAGCATATTACCTTTAATTTTGAGAGAATATATTCTGAGATGGATCTTATGTTTCTCATCCCTGGGCCCCCTTCATCTACTAGCTTGGGAATCCATTTTTCAAAAGAAATTAAAAAGGAAATCAGCTGGGTCCAAAAAAGTGTATCTTGTATAAAGCCTCCCTGTTCATGGTCATGGTTCCAGAGTTAGCCATTTTTTTCTAGTCATATTGGTACCACTATTTTACTAGAGGTGAAAGTGAATATAACCCAATGATTCTCTGTACTGCTAGAGATTGTTAACACACTCATCATTATTTAACACTGTATTTGAATGATTAGATCCCAGAATATTCCATAGCTATACTTGATGCTATTCGAATATCTCTACAGAATGAACGTTGGGATACCCCACGGTATTTCCAGTGGGGGTAATATTGTACATATGGGAGCAGACAAAGAGCAAAAGAAACTGGGAGATATGCAAACTTAAGAAAAAATTGCATCATACTGCATTGTTTTGCTTTTCGTACCCAGGCAAAGAATGTACACTTTTGACGTTATGAAAATTAATTGAGAGTGAACATTTGGGGAATAGCCCCACATTAGGCTCATTACTCGCTGCCAATTTTTCAGAAATATGTGAAGTTTAGAGTAATGGTGCTTAAACTCAGTACTTTTGGCAAAAGGTCTGAAGTCTAGACCACCCAGGTAGAAGTCCAAGAGTAATCTCCAAGAGCATGTCCCCCTCCAAAATTTGATTTTCAGGGGCCAGGGAGGGATGCTGAGAATTGGTTCCTCTTTGAAATTCGCGTATGTTGTAAGTGTCCAATTGAGTTCCAGGCTTGGAGGGAGCTGTTTGAAATAATAAAATAAGCAATGCAAAGATTTAACTAATTTATTGTTCCCAGGAGGCCAAACCCCCTGACCAAAAACCTAAGCCTAACAGGAAAAATAAAAAGAAGTGTAGGTTAAGGCCACTGCTCTGGGAGTCTTTATCATTTTCTATTGCTGCTTAGCCTTGAGCTGCCATGTTCCACCCACAAATCACATGTTCAGCAACCAATCCACCCAGCTACAGCCATCCAGTAATTGTTTGCTGCACAAACTCTGTAACACTTCATTAATTCTGCCACACATCTACTTCCACTGAAGGTAACTTTCCAAAATGAAAAAGCATAGGACAACATTACAGCTTCCCTCTATTTTTAGTGCAACTTTAAAAAATACAGGAAATGCAATTGAGGAAAAGCGCTGCTTGCACTACAGTTTACAATTTAAAGAAAAAATAAGGTCTGTTATTTTTTTTCTGTCAATCTTACATTTCTCCAATGAGACTGTGAGAAATGTGAAAAGTTATGTGATCATTTCTGACAGTTCTTGGCAGCTGGGCAGGCAAGCATTGGAAAGAATATCTCTCTCCTGATCCAAGATTAAATTTGGACTGAAACACAGGGCTCATTTAGGCAGCAATTAAAGGACCTCATAGACTGAGGGAGAATGAAATGATAAATGCAAAGAGGCTTATTTAATGGGGATATTAAGTAAACTGCTGGTAAAAATGCCCATTTATCATCCACTGATTCCTAATTGGTTTCCTGTTCCTGCCTGCATGTGGCATTTTCAGAAGGAATTACCTTCCTTTAGTGCGACTGTTGCAAATGCAATAAATCAGGCCCATAGATTTTTAGCTAATTTAGATGGAGGCTAAATTGGAGCCAAAGCATGCAAGAGTACTCACAATTAATGTTCATTACAACTTTAAGCTTCAAAAACAGGAAGGATAATTTTAATGCACTGCTCCCAACCAAGGCCACTATCCCAGAATTTCCCACCCTTTGTATGCCCAACAACAGTCATCTACTTTTGCAACCCACCCTATTAGAAATCTCATGAGAATTCCCAATTTTAATTGCCTCAAAACAACATTATTCTAATAAATTTAGTTTCTGCGTTGTACTTAATGTCACCTCCTATACTGCAATTTCCATAATTCACCAGAGACGTTCAAGTATTTCTCAAACAATATATGTGTGTGTGTGTGTGTGTGTGTGTGTGTGTACGCATGCATGTATGTATTTATGTATGAATTCAAATGCTATTTTAGCCACCTAAACTGTATTTTCACTACACAATATTAAGACATAAACATTTTCTATCTGAAAAAGCAATAAATTGCAATCTCTTAAGCAGTGGTTTCTATGTGCAACAGTCAGTTTGTAGACTTTTAGTATATCTATCTCTGAGGAATTCATCTTTGAAAAAAGGAAAAATAAACCTTCTTTATAAAATGGGAAGTTCCTTGTTTTGTTATGGCATGAACTTGTATTGAAATGGAGAGGAATTCACATAGACTGCTTTGGGGGCAATATCTATGTCTGATCAACTTTTTTGGTGTTTTAGTTTTGCATACAGGCACTGTATTGAGAAAAGGCACAGTGACACAAAGAATCCTCATACTTTCCCCATTGAAAATCGGAAGCTATGAAATATAGAGTTATTCCAGATTTTCAATTTTAGAGTGTTAGCAGAATTTGGGTCCACATAAAAAATTCCAAATATAACACTGAGACCAAAAATTGCCCATCTTTGGCATACACAGAAGTTAATGGAAGCCATTCATATTCATAACCACAGACGAATTAGGTTTATTGAGACTTACTCTCAAGAAAAGACTGGAAATGTTTTAAGAGCCTCCTACTTTCTGTTATCCCCTGAAAGTAAGGAAGTTCTTCTTTTCTCTCAAAAGTGCACCTGACAATTTAACCAACCTGTGTCCGTCAAGTGGGATAAAATTAGACATACTCTCCATTTCTATCTCTAGTATCTTAAAGCAGGAGACAACTTAGATTTTTCATTTAGGCTAGAACCCAGTTTTTAAAAATAATGTCAGGGGAGCTTGTTTTGTCCTTTACTTTGACATTTGCCTTT
Source organism: Gavialis gangeticus (assembly GCF_001723915.1). Classification (NCBI taxonomy): domain Eukaryota; kingdom Metazoa; phylum Chordata; order Crocodylia; family Gavialidae; genus Gavialis; species Gavialis gangeticus. The sequence goes on along the minus strand of NW_017729032.1, from coordinate 159,018,356 downwards.
TAATTCTTTGTTTTCCATTTGGATCACTAGTTATACACCTGACACTAAGTTAACAGGCATATTGATGACCCAAAATTCATAGCTGGAAGTTTGTTATAAATGATCAGTTGTGAGCTGGATAGGTTGAAACCCAAGCGGGTAATAAAGAAATCCATTAACTTACTGACACACAAATCTTCCATCCTTCTCTTTAATGTACCCATGAATGGTTATAGGAGGTACTCTTGGGAAAATGGAGGTTATACTGACCAGACCATCTGTATCTTCAATAAATATTGAATTAATAGCAAAATGTACTAGGACCAGACAAGAATCAGACACATAAAAACACTTTTTTTAACAGCAGTAAGAGGCAGAACATTTAGGGAAGGCACAATGCTGAAAGTCTAGAGACTTACTGTATAACCATGGGTGAATCACTTGATTTTTCTATGCTTCATTTTCCCCATTTGTAAAAACAGAGTAGTAATATTCAGTCACCTCTGTGCAACATCTGACACTTCATTGATAGCACCTACTATATAAGTGTTAAGTATCTTTATTTATTTCAATGTAAACAGCTTAAAAAAATTGGCCCTCAATGCTGTCACTGGAAGGTCAGCATTATATGTGTTGCTCTTGACCTGGTCACACTCATGTCATGATGCTTACTTCAGTTTTCTTCCGTGAAAAAATGTTTTTAAAAAAACAGTAAAAAAAAATTCAGAATATCTCCTATATACACAACTATAAGCTACATATAACTTTACAACAAAAACATAAAAAACTAGCCACTCCAGACAGAAAAGTAAATTTAAAAAAAAACTTAAATTTGCCAGTTTTAAGTAAAAAAAAAAACCCCTTAAATTTGCCCTTGTCCTTGATTACCCTAATTAGCAGTTGCTACTGATGTTTAAGAGTGGTTGCTGAATGTCAGGTAACAGAAGTTCTCAGGTCACACGAATCATGGCTTAAAACAATGACAACAAATCTTGTAAACTATTTCTTTCCTTCCACGTTCTCGTTTCTCATTGATCTAACATCTTTTTAGTCTGTGGTCCTTCCCTTAGGGCCAAGCTTGCTATTCCTCTCCTCCCCTAGCCTTGTACTCTTCATGCAAAAGGTGGAGTGAGCTATTTCCATAGCTTCTCCTCAGCACTTTCACTTCAGCAACTTCTCTGCAGAGGTAGGACTCCATGGGGAAGAAACTGGGTGAAGCTGAAGGCAGACATCCTTTCCTCCCCTACTGGGGTTCCCTTACCTCAGTGCTGCTGTAGGTATACAGGCTGCAAAGAATCTACCTGCCTGATAGGAGCTCTCCCATCCTGCAGTTAGCCCAGAAGGTGAAATTCTTCCCCAGTTTCTTTTCTGATCATTAAAAGGCCAGAAGCAGATTTTCCCAGCAAAGTATAAAAAGCTGTTGGGGCCTGGTGTACTGAGCCATTACACTTCAAATGTCAAGGACTTGTGGAACTCGGACTACAGTACTTCTGCTTTCCAAACAATTGACCTGAGTCTGATCTCACATTTCTGGGTTTGACAGCACTGTAACTCCACTGACTTCAGAGGAGCTACTTCTGATTTTATGCCTATGTAAGTGACTTCAGAATCAGGCCCTAAAAACCCTTGCTGGTAATACATTTCACCTCACTAACTTGACAACTCTGTAAGGCTAGGGACAGACACTCAAAAAGCCGGAGCCTGAATTGATTCAACCATTGCAGGTTAGTCTAACCTGCAGAGAGTGAACCGGTTTGTAACAGAACAGATATGTGAGCACATGTCTGAAGTTGCTCAGCCCAGGAGCCAGAGGTGCAAGAGCACACCTTTGGACGCAGGGAAGCTGGGCGGGGTGGCCAGTCCAGACTTAACTGGCCCAGCAGGGGTTTAATTCCCCCCTCCCTGTCCTACCAGCAAGGACCCAAGCCAGGTCTGCTGGTTGCTCTCCTCTCCTGCTGCAGCACTGGGCACCATGGCGCCTGGTTAGTCTCCCCTCTACCCCTACTGGCAGCTGGGGTAGAGGGGAGACCAGCTCCCTGAGACGGAATAGGCCCCTGCTGTCCCCTCTGCAGAAGGACAGAGGAAAAGGAAATAACTCCATCCCTGCCCCCCACCAAGGGGCCCTACAGGCTGCCTGTGCCCCCACCAGGCCACTGGAGTGGGAAGGGGCAAGACAGGACTGGGTGGGGGCAGGAGTCCAACATAACGTCCAGCAGGGCGAGCCCCTTCCCAGTGGGGGGCCCCGCTGTGGGGCAGGCAGAGCAGCAGCGGGCTGCGTGTGGCAGCACTGGGGCCCAAAGGAGGGAGAGCCCCACCAGTGCTGCCACCACTGCCTCTTTCCTCATCCCACAGCATGCCCCCACCACCGGGCATGCCCCATCATGGTTGTTCCCCCCTCATCACTCCAGCAGCTGGGCGGGGGCATGGCCAGATGCCACAGGCTGGGCAGATCTGGCCTGTGGTGGGTCTTTGTCTGGCCCCCAGCGGGTCCCTCAGTCCCACCAAGCTAAGGCGCCACACCTTGGGCTTGCAATGGGGCTGGGGCTGCTCCATAGTGGGACTGCCTTTCTCAGAAGCCCAACCACAGCAGCTGTTTTGCTGCTGCCACTGGCCCCAGCCCCATGGTACAGGCAGGGACCAACAAGTGCAGCCCTGACCCCCAGAGCCCCATGCCGGCTCCAGGCTTGCCCATCTGGGCTAAGCAGCAGCAGTGATGAAGAAACAGTTGCTCAGCATGGGGGAAAAAGCCCCTCCCTGTCCCGCTGCTGGTGCTTCCAGGTACAGCTGCCCGAAGCCAACACCAGGCTGCCTTGTGTATCTACTATGTTACCGCCGTTTCTGGGCTGCCCCACAGGGTAGCAGAGCAGACACAGGGCAGCCCAGTGCCAGCTCTGGGTGGCTGCAATAGATGCCAGCAGCTAGAGGTGGAGGGGCTTTTCCCCCATGCTGAGTAGCCGTTTCCCCACCACCACCACTGCTCAGCCTAGATGGGGGAGCCCAGAGGCAGCGCAGAGCAGAAGTGGCCTCTCCCCCTCCTGCTGCTGGTGCTTCCTGCTGCAGGGCAGCCCAGAGGTGGCAGTGACACAGCAGAGACATAGGGCAGCCCTGCACCAGATCTGGGCTCCCCTGTCCGGGCTGAGCAGTGGCAGCAGGGGAGAAACGGCTGCTCAGCATGGGGGAAAAGCCCCTCCCCACCCCACTGCCAGCACTTCCAGGTCCAGTCGCCCAGAGCTGGCACCAGGGGGCTGCAGCAGATGCCAGCAGCAAGATGGGGAGATGTTGCTTTTGCCCCATGCTGAGCAGCTGTTTCTCCCCCACCGCTGCTGCTAGGCCTGGATGGGTGAGCCTGGAGCTGGCATGGGGCACATGGGGCAAAAACAGCCCCTTCCCCTCTTGCTGTTGGCATCTGCTGCAGCTTCCCAGTGCCAGCTCTGGGCAGCTGGACCTGGAAGCACCAGCAGTGGCATGAGGAGGGGCAGTTCTGGCAGTGATCCCCGGCCTGGCCCAGCGAGGGCATGGCGAGCAGCCATAATAGAGCCGCAGCTGCCGGGGATGGCCTTGGCCCCACAGCCTGACTCAGCTCATCCCAGCCTGGCCTCACTCAGCCCCAGCTAAGGCAGCCACTTGGTGGGACCAGGCAGGGCTGGGCTGCAGAGATGGGACCACTCCCAGTGGGTGCAGCTCAGTGATGGGGAGGCGAGCTGCTTCCCCTGTCAGTGATTGCAGCCTGGCATGTTTCCCCCTACAGGGCTGCAGCCAGGGTCGGGCAACCTGCACAGAGCCCCCCCCTCCCCACCTCTCGGTGGCAGGGGTGGGGGCAGGGGGAGGATGAGGAGGGGGCAGAGTACCTCTCAGCATGGAACAC
>NW_017729032.1:158941811-159014501 GCF_001723915.1 Gavialis gangeticus | reverse complement strand
GCATTGCATAGAGCCCACCCCCCTCAGTGGTGTGGTACTCTCCAGCCAAGGCATGGCAAGCAGCTGTAAAAGCTGCAGCCACAGCAGATGAAGTGCAGAGGGCCTGGGCACCCTTGTATAGGGCCCCCCCTCCCAGCCCAGCAGAGGCAGAGGGAGTGGGAGAAAGGAGTAGTCCCCTTCCAGTGCCCCACAGAGCTCCCCTTCCTCACCATGGAGGGAGAAGGTGGAGGGGGAAGAGTCCCCCCAGCACAGAACAGAGCCTCCTGCCCTGCCCTGCCCTGCCCTGCCCTGCCCCATAGGACAACCATCCCAGCATGGCACCATTAAGGTGAAGAGGGCTGGGAGAAGGGTTAGTTCCTCCCTCCATCCCTTTTGGTCTCTTCTGCCCTGCAGCTAGGGTTTGCCAGCTCCAGGAGCCACCACTGCTGCCCCCTCCCGTCTGCTCCCCAGCTGACAGGAAGACCCTGGCTGCGGTGGGGAAGGACAGGAAGGAGAGAAGAATTAATTCCCTCCCTGCCCACTTTGCCTTAATAGAGCCATGATGCCCAGTGTCCCACCATGTTCCATCCCTGCTCTGGCTAGAGAGCAGAGGCGCTGGTCCAGCCCAGCTCTGGAGCAAAGCAGAGCCCCATCCAGAGAGCATACCAGGATGCTGGGGGTCTCTGGTTTATCTTAAACCAGCAAGGGGTCTGGGATAGACATTGCATATACTGGTTGGAGCCAAATCAGTTAAGTTTGATACTACATTTAACCAGGTTTATCTCAAACTGGTTTCAGCCATTTTCAAACTGGTTTATGTGCACTGAACATCTATTATGTTGCAAGTTTAAACCAGTTTCTGATCACTTAAACCAGTTTATGTGTAATGTCTGTCCCTAGCCTAAAAGCCATCTCATTTTACCACTCTTAAAGCCACACAGACTTCAGAAAGGAAGATGTTTGGGTTTTCCTTAAATCAGATGCAGTCTCTCTGCCAAATATTTAGCCCAATTAAGTCCCAATTTTATATTATTTTTCAGCCACATGTTACAACAAACAACAGAATAGAAACTCACATATGGTTCTTGATATAGTAATGAAACTCAAAGAAAGAAAGAAAGAATTGAATTTCCTGTGGTTTCTTTTAAAGATATAAAATGTGTAATATTTTAATGGACTGAAATCAGTACACATGGAACACTGCTTGGTCTCAGCTAAATACAAAATTGTAGATTAATGGAAAAGTTCTGCTGATATAAACAAAGAGTTAGAAGCTGCTATAAACAACTGGAAATTTATTACTCAACCAGTCATATAAAGTGGTGATATAAATGGAGTCCACAGAAAATAGATTGGTGTTAATAAGAGTTGCCAGCTAGCTGCCAGGGTCCAATGGAATTGCAGGGCCTGATTCTAATTCCATATGGTATAAATGAGTAGCACCATTGATATCAGCAAGCTTAGACTAGTGTAAAACTGGTATGAGTGTGAGTCAAATCAGGCCACAGTGCAGATGGTATCATCATTAATATGAAACAATTTGTAAAATATGCAATAATAGTACACTTAAAGGAACTCAATCACCTTTATTTCATTATTTTTAATGACATCTATTTAGAACTTTTGTCCCATAAACAATCTTTCTGGCTGTACTTTTATTTCTTGTTTGTCTGTCTTCCTGCTTTGTGAAAGTGTAAATGTGTACACGGTAAGTAAACAGCAAACTGGTGCCTTGAAGATCCATCTAAACCAAAGCCTGAATGTGTGCAAGTCACTGGTGAGTATGTAGTAGAGGTTACCACTGTGTCCAACACAAGAGGCTACAAGTCTGTTACAGTTCCCAATTCAGCTGCATTGCTTCACACTTTAAGCATTTGAGATCCCTAGTTTAATCCACAGTGTTAGTCAAGATTGAAGTTGTAATATGTATTAGGGCTGTGCAAAATTTTGCAGGCTGTTTCGTTTTGACCGTTTCAACTCATTTTGAGCTCAAAACAACAAAATTGAAAAAAAATGAAAGGCTTCGAAACAGTCTCAAAATGAAATAAGGGCACTCAAAACATTTCAAAATTTTCAGAACATTTTGAGTTTTGAAGCTGGGCTTGCTTGTAGGAAAACTAGGTTCAACAGGGGATGGGGAACCAGTGGTCGACGAGAACCCAGGGTTGGCGAGCCACAAACAAGCCACCGGACCTAACCAGGTAAGCACTAAGGGGCACACTATCCATCCAGGCAAAGAGGCACCAAGATCACCCATAGGGTGGCTAAAATGTCTTTACAAATTCCAGGAGTATGGGGAATAAGCAGGAGGAGCTCACACTCTTACTTGCTAGCACACAGTATGACCTAGTCGGCTTAAATAAAACATGGTGGGATTCTATGCACGACTGGGCAGTAGGCATTGAGGGGTACAGGTTGTATAGGTGGGACAGAGTGGGGAAAAAAGGCAGGGGTGTAGCTCTCTATATTAGGGAGCATTACACATCTTCCATCATCAAGGTGGGGGTAGAGGAGGGGGGTACCAAGGCATTGTGAGTCAGGATCCAGGAGGGGCCAGGGAAAAAGGACTTGGTAGTGAGGATTTACTATAGACCTCCTCATCAGGATGACGAGCTAGACGAGGTATTCTCCAGGCAGCTTTCAGAGGCCATTCAGGCAAGGGAGGTAGTGGTCATGGGGGGATCTAAATTAGCCAGACATCTGCTGGCAGGAGCAGATTGCCAAAACAAACCGCTCATCTAGGTTCTTACACTGCTTGCAGGACCTCCACCTAGCCCAGGTGGTGGCCAGTCCCACCAGGGGCCTTGCTAGACCTGGTCTTAGCAACAGGGGATGATCTTGTGGGGAACTTGCAAGTACACAGTAACCTGGGAGATAGTAACCATCACTTGGTAGAGTTCACTGTCCAGCAAAGGGTGAGAAAAATATCCAGTGAGGCTAAAGTGTTAGACTTCAACTTTAGTAAACTTAGAAGGCTAGTTAGTGAGGTGGCGGAACTCAAGAGTATCGAACAAATGGGGGTCCAGGAGGGTTGGAGGTTTCTCAAGGGAGTGATCCATGGGGCACAAAAGGAGTCTATGCCCTTATGCAGGAAAGGGGGTAAGGCAATAAAAAGCCCCCTTGGCTGAACAGGGAACTCCAGAAAAGACTGGGGGTAAAGAAAGAGATTTATAGGCAGTGGAAGCAGCGGGCAGCCACCAAGGAGGAATACCCCAGTACTGACCTCAGTACTCTTTCCTGCCATGGCAGGGGGTCGGACTTGATGATCTGCTCAGGTCCCTTCCAACCCTACCTACTATGAAACTATGAAATACCTCCCTGGAGTGCTGTTGCAGGGAATCAGTTAGGCAGGCCAAGGCCGGACTGGAGCTTAGGCTGGCTACAACAATTAAGGACAATAAGAAGTCCTTCTACAGATACTTAGAGAGCAAAAGGAAGGTGCACAGTAACATAGGGCCCCTGCAGGACAAATCATGACAGTTGGTGGTTGGGGCAAGGAAAAAGGCGAAGCTCTTCAATGAGTTCTTTGCTTCAGTATCCTTAAGTACAGACCAAGGCAATTCCTTCACCTTGAACACAGATGTCCAAAAGGCACCAGACTGCCAAAGATTAGTGCTGATTTAGTTAAGGAGCACTTGGAAGAGCTGGATGGGTACAAGTCAGCAGGCCCAGATGACCTCCATCCACGGGTGCTGAAGGAATTGGCAAGTGTCATAGCTAAGTGACTGGTACGGCTGTTTGAGCACTCATGGTGCTCTGGCCAGGGCCCTGAGGACTGGAAAAGGGCCAATGTGGTGCCCATTTTTAAGAAGGGGAGAAGGAATGAGCCAAGTAACTTTAGGCCAGTCAATCTTACTTCTATCCTTGGGAAAATACTGGAAAATATCATCAAAGAGCGCATTTGTGAAAGCCCAGCAGGGGAAATGATGCTGAAAGGAAACCAGCACAGGTTCATCACAGGTAGATCCTGCCTGACAAACCTTATAGACTTTTATGACCAGGTCACACACTGCCTTGACACAGGAGCTGAGGCCGATGTCATCTACCTGGATTTTAGGAAGGCCTTTGACACTGTTTTCTATCCTATTCTCATATGGAAGCTAGCAGGTTGTGGAGTGGACACTTACACAGTCAGGTGGGTTGCCAACTGGCTTAGGGACTGCACCCAGAGAGTGGTGTTGGATGGGTCATTCTCAGCCTGGAAAGAGGTGGGGAGTGGGGTCCCACAGGGTTTGGTCGTTGCACCAGTATTATTTAATATCTTCATCAGTGATTTGGACGAGGGTGTGGAGAGCACCTTCTCCAAGTTCGCAGATGATACCAAGTTATGGGGCAAAGTTAACACACCGGAGGGCAGGGAGCAGATACAGGCTGATCTGGACAGGTTGAATCAATGGGCAGAATGAAACAGGATGCAATTCAACAAAGATAAATGTAAGGTACTCCACCTACAGAGGAGGAATCCCCAGCACACCTATAGGTTGGGGGAAGACCTCCTCAGCAGTTCAGTGGCTGCAAGGGATCTTGGAGTCATAGTTGACTCCAAGATGAACTTGAGCCAGCGGTGTAACGAGGCCATCAACAAGGCCAATTGCACCTTGTCATGTATTAGCAGATGCGTGACCAACAGATCAAGGGAGGTGATGCTCCCCCTCCATGCGGCATTGGTCAGGCTGCAATTGGAGTACTGTGTCCAGTTTTGGGCGCTGCACTTCAAGAGGGACACAGAGAATCTGGAGAGGGTTCAGAGGAGGGCCACTTGCATGATTAGTGGCCTCCATGGAAAGTAGATTCAGGTTAGACATTAGGAAGAATTTTTTTACAGTATGGGTGGCCAGAATCTGGAATGGGCTTTCAAGAGAGGTGGTACTATCACCTAACTTGGAGGTCTTCAAGAGGAAGCTTGACAGTCACCTGGCTGGGGTCATCTGACCTTGGTCCTCTTTCCTGCCAACGGCAGGGGGTCGGACACGATAATCCTTTGTGGTCACTTCTGACTCTAGAATCTATGAGTCTATGAATCTATGAAACAGAAACTAAGGAGAGGGAGGGGGAAGAGGGGGGAAGGACTGCTCTCATATTGACTGTGTAGCTGGCCAATGACTGTGATCCTTCCCTGAGGTCCCTTCCAATCCCAGTGCTCTGGGGGAGGGACAGAAAAACAGCTGTGACATAACTCTCACACAGTCTCACATCACAAGTTTTGCTTGTCAGCAGCTTGAGGTGCAGTTTCCCAGAAACACCTGCACCTATCTCCTTGAAACATGGCAGGTCTCATGGCCTCAGCAAAGGCTACCATGCCTGCAGTTTTCACCCCACTGTGCCTTAACAGACACACATGACATGAGTTTTGCTTTCAAGACTGTGAGGTGCATTTTCCCAGAACCTCTGCACCTATTTCCTTGAAACTTGACAGCCTTCATGGCCTTAGAAGGGGCTACCATTGCTGCAAGTTTCATTGGAATCAGACAAGAAATGACAAGTTATAGGCAGTTTTGTGCTTCCCCATTATAGCCTATGGGCAAAACGTTGAAACAATGAAATAGCTTTGATGAAATGAAATGGAACAGTGCTTTTGAAATTAAACAAAACTCAAAATGAAACACTGTCCTGGCAAAACGGAAGTCGAAACAAAATGCTGCTGTTTCGCACAGCCCTAATATGTATATGTAAGACCTGATCCTGTGCCCATGGAAAAACTCCCACTGATTTTAGCGGGGTTCAGATCATACCAACAGCACACAGCCTTCAAGCCTGGGCTCTTTACCACAAGTCATGGAGGAAAAAAAGAAGTTTCAGATATAATGCATTTCTCTATTATGGGGTTTTGGGAGGAAGAACATCAGGAGCAGAACATTCCCCCCACTCTTTAATAATCTTTAATAACTTCTCATAAGTTGTGCTAAGTGGAAGCTCACAATGACATGGAGAACCATCAAAAAAACTGTGTGTGAGATGAGTGTCCAGTACAATTTTCCACTCCTTTACTTTCACCAGCAAATGCTACTTAGAGAGTTCCTTAGAAAATAATGCTTAGATCAGGAAGACTAGACAGAGTCATCAGGATTTAGCCAACTGAAAGGTGAAGACACTTGCTGCTTACAGAACCTGGAAGGAAAACTACTGTAAATCCATGGCTTATGGTGTGAGCATGAAACAACATTAAGAAAGATCTGGGTCTTGGGCAACTACTGGTTGTAATAAGCCATAAGGAAGAAGAGACAGTTTGAAATTAACTGTAAGGTTTTACAGTGGAGAATTAATCTCATACATATTTTTAAGTCAGGTAAGATAGTAGTAGTTATACACTAATTTATATGGAATCACAAAAATAATCTTCTTTCATTAGACAGATGAAGCATTAATGTATTACCCTTTCCATTTTACTCTTCATTGCATAAAGTGCCTTCTAGGAGGTCAAATTAAGAGACCAAATTAACATTTAAAAAAGTCATAGAAAATGTGGCACCATGGTGATTCTAGCCATTCTGTTCTTTATCATCATGGTATCAAGGCTGTTTTAGCCTTGGTGGTAGAAATTAATAGCTGTTATTTCCAGAGGGGCCCATTTTTCTCAGATGTAGAGAATTCAGTAAAGTCAGGAAAAGAAACAAAAACATTATGCATTTCTTACAAAGAAGCAATGAAAACATAAAGAAAGAAAGCAGAACGTTCATGGTGCTAAATGAGTTCCATTTTCTCCCAGAGTGAGCCATATGAAGGAAGCCTCACAAATCTCAGTTTGCATTTATGAGAAAAACCGAGACCATCTTTGGTTTTCACACACTATCCTAAGCCAATACATCATATTTGAAAATTAGTTACACTTTTGGAGGCTTTCCTTTAATTACAAATAATTCAAAATTATGCAACATGACCACTATCCACACACACACATACACACCCAGTTATGCACAATTACACATATGTGCACTATACCAAATCAGAATCCAACCATAATATTGTGTTTTCTCCATTTATTTGCATTTTTCTTAACCGCAGGCCTAACATTGCTAAGGCACTTTCCATTCAGTTGTTTGCTTTTGGTAATTTACATTATCCTCAGCTAATATTTAAGGTTAATCATGCCAATTTTATTAGATCTATTTCTCTGAGGAATTTCTATTTTAATTTCGTAACAGTGTTTACATGTCAAATATGTGTCAAATCTGAGGGCACGGGGAGTTTAATAGCTTGGAGTAGCAGGTAGAATCGCATCTGGAAAACAGTATTTGTTGGAGTCTGCATAATAAACTGATCTTACTATTAGGGCAAACAAGAAAGATTTCTATATAGAAATTCCTAGCTTTTAAAAATAGCCTTTTATTACTATAGTTTTCCAAAATAAAAGTGCCAGGATGCAGTATAGCAGTGCTATTTAAGTAGCAGTGATATAAAAAGAAATACGAACTAGTTCTTTTTATTCCTCTTTATTCACAATGGGCTTTAATTTGGAATGTTTTTATACAATAGTAAAAATAGATTTTCTGCACCACCTGAGAATGGAGGGGAATATGAGAATAAAGAAGAAATTGAAATTCACCCTATCCCCTCCAAAGAGCTAAGATATGCCCTCTTTCCCTAACCCTTTTCTCCTGATCAAGTAATCTCCTTCTTCCATATTTTTTCCTTATGGGTCCCCTAATCATCTGTGCCCCTTTTCACAGGTGCTTTTCCCTTCTCTAGAACCCTTCTTTCCACGTGCAAATATAACAATCCTCCTCCTTCCCCTCCTTTATGTCCTTCTTCCTCAGTTCTCCTCTTTCTTCTTCGAGGAGGTCATCCTTTCTCCTCCTCTCTGGAAACTTCTTATATTCTAACTGAATAGGTGTCCCCATGAAAAAAAAGGAAACAAGCCAACAGGTTTAAAGAGGTTTCTCTTCCCTACTGCAAGTGGGTTTCCCTTCTGTCAGTGCCGTGGCAACGAAGTTTGGCACCCAGCACAAAGCCTGCAGTGGCAGCCTGCCCTCACTCTGCACACAGATCTGGGGGCACATGCCCCCCCATACTTGCCCAGAAGTGCACTCAGGAGCAGGAGCCACCCTTCCTCCACCCCGTGCCCCAACCAAATGAGCCACTCATGGCTCTGTCCCATGTTCTTCCCCGCCTGGGCAACACCTGTTGGCACACCTTTGCTTCAGCTCTGGGAGTGGTTGCCCTACTCACCCCCACCTTTGCTATGGCATTGGCTTCAGTGGGTGATTTTGTTAGGCTGTTGCCTACCTACATACACCAATCCCATAGATGGTTGTATTAAAGAGTACCATGGGAAAAGGATGACAGATACAGTATGGGAAACTGGGGGACAATAGAAGTGTTTCCAGCCAGTTCAAGTTAGTTTAGGGATAGCTCAACTGACCTTCATGATCTGTTATAGTTGATGAATTAAGTCTGAGAGTAGCAACCCTAAACACTGTGTTCCATTTTAATTTTGTTTAAATTTGCAGAACACATTATCTTATTGTATGATTTTACCAATAACTGTAAATTGTATAGTTCTATTATTATATGATTTGTCAATTTTATTGTATTGTTTTAGCAAAAGCTGTAAATAAACTACTACTACTACTATGAAAGTTCTGCTGAATCAACCTACCAGAGAATCCTATTCTGGTTAGTACAAGGGAAATCTCTAATGGAAAACTCATTGCTGCAATAAGTTGCATTTGTGATTCTATAGTTCATATTCTTCTGTCTACATTAATACTGCATCCATGATTTTCAAATGCAATATAAAGAAGATATTCTGAAAGCTCAGAATTAATAGTGCTAGTGCTTTGGCTGATTTGCAACAAGTTATAGTCTGACAACTTTCTGGTGTTAGCTCACTCCAGAGAAGAATGTATTACATTTACTAATAAAGCATCCCTTTATTTATGTTGGATAAAATCACTGCTCCATCAGTTTATAAACTTTTCAAGATTTAGGGATTGCTGATGCTTCATGAAACTCATATGTAACAATTATCTTTTGTGAAATGAGCTTGTAAGGAAAGACAAATGTTATTAGGTTTTTACATTGGAGTAGATAGATAACCCTGTTTCAGAGACAGTCAGTTAGTGAAACAGCATTGCACGTAGAGTTGGGGCAACTTTTGTGAGAGACAGGCCAAAGAATATGTTGTGTGTCACTGCACCATCTCTTCAGCTCTACCAGTGGTTTCACATCACACAAGTACAAAGATATCTGGAAGGGATAATTTGAAGCCATGTTCATTTTATTTAATTTAAAAACCAAAGTCCTAGGTGGGCATTTACAACAGAAGTTCCTTTCTGGGGATTGGGAAAGAATTTGTCCTTCCCATCAAATTGGTCGGCACAGTCTGGGTTCTACCACCTTGATTTCAGCAACCACAGGACCCAGTGGAGAAGCTAGGAGGAAAAATTGTGGTCACTTGGCAGATGTCCAGTTCAGCTCATTGTTCCATGGGTGGTACTGGTCTAGTAAGAACTGGAAAGGGTTTTAAGGTGAATGAGGTTGGAACTCCTAATGTCCAGTTCACCAAGAGATTACCCTTTTTCCTTGGCCCCTTACCCCTACTATGAGGAGGGTGTTGGGAGGGTGTTGGGTCTTAACAACAGGCTGAAACCAGTTGTTGAAGTGTGAGAAGCTGACAGCAGCTTTCCAACAGGTGGAACAGATTACAGAAGAAGGAAGACCCACACTGTATGAGTTATTGCTGGATAGTTCCCAGATGCATTAATAAAGCTACAGCCCAGTTAAACTACATATCCTGTGTCTTGTTTTCCCCTTTTGCCCCCCTTTTTAATTTTTTAAGATTGTTTATTCACTGAGTGACTTACTATGGTGAATTATGTCCCAGGATACAGAGAGTTTTTAATTATCAAAATGATGAATGTATCATGAACTAGAGAAAGTACAGTGATCCACCAAACACCCAGCAGCTTAAGGATAGAGTCTTCATAGAGATCTGCATTCTGAATGTTACCATTTTTCAGTAGGGTTGTAATGTTGTTGTAGTCATGATAGTCCAGGAAATATGCCAATATCTTTTACTGGACCAACTGTATGGTTGAAGACGTGCTAAACATAATTTCTGGCACAAAATGTCCTTCCTCAGATTGCAAATGTTTTTCAGATCTCTTTTTCAGAGAAACAAAATCAAAAGAAACAACGATTTTGAACTAGAACCAATGGGCAAAAGTATGCATATAACTTGTATGCTGAAATCCAAACCATGCAAAAAATACACCCCTTTAAAGTGTAAAAAGTTATTCTACATTGACTCTGCTGACTCTGCTGAACCACAGTCCTCTACAACAGATGTGGCTTCCATTTTCAGGGAAGAATGACTGGACTGCAAGGAAGGATGCTTTTTGTGAAGAGGTTTACCATTCAGTTCAGCAATACTAAAGCAGAAAAGACCACTGCTACTGAGCCCACAACTTCTTTCATGGAACAGTTTTTCTGAGCAGTGAATCAAGACACAAGCATGTGGAAAATCTGCAAACCCCAGATGATCAAGGTCTTCCTGAAGATTTTGCTGTGTTTTCTAAACCTTTGCTTTCATTCTAAAAACAATTACATTTATAACTCTTTCAGATGCTTTCACTATGTCAACCAATTGGGTCTGTAGCCAAACAGACTGAAATAATAGCTTACTTCATTTAATAGGGTGTTACCTTTGAAGTTTAATTATCAGGGATAGGAACTCTCCACATTCAGGGAAACGCAGGCTGAAGCATGGAAGCCAACTGGCTGCATATCATTTTTATTCCATGTCAGAGCCATAAAGAATTTCTGTTGCGTGCCTGGAGAAGTGAAATCAGATCTGTAGATCTTTCTTGTTCCCTCATCGAATCCCAACAACCAATCAGGTCCCTACACCCCTTGTTAATTTCCTTCCAAGTCCTGACAGATTGTACTCCAGTTTCCCCACTGGTGCCTAAGGGAAAAAAGAGCAGGATTTATTTGTTCATTGTTCCTGCTGTCTGTGCTTCCTTTTGTAGCACCTAGGGTTGCTGCTCTGGAACTGACATCCACAGCTATACTAAAAATCCTGAGATTGTGGAAAACATCCTGAGAAAACTCCCAAATAATTGATGGGCCATTCTCCATCTCTTTGCACCTTGTGCAGTTACTTGCCCCAATATCAAGTGGGTATAAAACACTGTTCTTTTAGTGAGGTAACCTATTACTTTGTACTGACATAAAGGATTATACATGGGATAAGGCAACAGCAAATCAGGTCATGAAAAGCAACCAAAAACCTGAAGCAAAGCAGGTTTACTTGGGATGCATCTTGATTTTCAGAATGTGGTGCCTAAAGTATACACGGAAACTTACTAAAAAGGTTACTGCATTTACTCAGTATGACAATTTCAAATGCTCCAAATATTGTGATATTCAAAGAATCATTCATGCTAAGCAAAGGCATTAATACTTATTGATGACTCTGCCCATGCCCAAATATGTTTTAACCATTAACATTGTTTGTGACATCCCAGTTACCAAAATATGCATAGGTGGGGCTTTGGTGGGGGTTGGGGGGTTTTTTGAACAATAAATAAAATATTTAATGTCTCCAATATCTCAAACAAAAAGTCTTCAGGAATGTTGCTCCAATTTTTCAAAGATGTCATCCACAGAATATTAACACGGTTCACTAATGCTCCAAAACTAGCATCTCCCCCTCCTCTCTACAGCACATTTTGAAATCATTTTAAATAGATATGTTTTCAGATCAATTATACATAATTGAATAACCCACTTTACCAAATGCAGGGTAAGGACACACTTATATTTATACAGAGTCATTTTTGATTGGCCTAGAATTTTATGTACCTTAAGCATCATCCTTATTACACGGTTTGAGTACTGTAGTAGTTAAATAAAAAAAACAGATACAGAAGACAGAAATACAAAACTAATGAATCTGATAGCGGCACAGGCTAGCTGGACAGTATAGTACAATGAGTTCATCCCTGATAGAAATTTAATACTGTAAGTAATAAACTGTGCACGTGCTTTCTATATTCTCCCCCTACACTAAAAAGCCATATACCAAAATAAACATTACCTATCAGAAAGCCTCATTTTGACAGATAAATCCCCTTAAGCTAAAAAAAAAAAAAAGCAGATAGAATGTAATAATTAGAATGAGTTATCCAATATGCAAAACAGCTCCCATGGATGCTCTGGAGTTGCTGAAGGTTATTCAGCAGGTTCATCTAGCAACAGTGGATTTCCTCTTTTTTTTTTTTTTTTAAAAAAAACCTAATCCTGCGGAAAAAACACAATGGAATGAATAGAACCTGCCCTTTCAGCGAACATCTAGCTGACATGTAGTTTGCTAAAAAAATGTAAATGATTTAAAGAAAGGCTAAGCAGAAATGTACATCAAGTGCCATTATTTTACCACCAGCTTTAATCACACACTGCAGCTCCGAATGGCTTGGGATGTTGGTTGTTACAGAAGAGATTTCTGTACCATTATTAGTACCTCTGAACAAATGGGGTGAGCAAAAAAAAAAATACAACGTGGGGGGGGAGTAAGAGGAGAGAAAGAGAAGGAAATGTAGCAGTGGTTAAAGCATAGTTTAATAACTCCAATCTCAGTCACTTTTTTCATATGTATTGTATGTGCAAGTCCATAGTACAGCATAATGTGTCATAATTTGGCCTCCAATTCTGACAGCACTGCTTGACTTGGGCATTAAATCATTGCCCCGAGGAATTCACATTCTGGCAATTCCTGATGGTAGGACTGTCATCTCCTCCCACACATTACCTATCATTTTTGACATGATTGAATCAAAATTAGTCAGTACATTTAGATGTAAATTAGAGACATCCAAGAATAATAATGAGCACAAAAATATAGCTCTGTGTAATTGACACGGCAACAGCTTAGTACAGTCTTCCACAGTGTCCTGGAAATTATTAATATCATGATAACAAAAGTATTGTATCAAAAAAGTGAGAAAACTTTTTTTTTGAGGGGCATATTTAACTAAGCCTTAAATCCCAAAGAAGTCTATCAATGTTACTTATCCTGCACTTATATTATCCAAATGGTCCCAAACAGAAATAGATGTAACTGGCCATTTTCAGAGTACATAGGAGCTTTGGCATCTTGTCTGTACACATATATTGTACATACATTGCAGCTTTTCTATTTTTCTTTGATTCATTTATATACAAGATGCCTAACCATGCATCAAGAGAACACTGCTCTGTTGCTGCTGCTAGGGAGTCATTGCCAGATCATCTCTAATATACAGGGCACTGCTGTGATAAAGCCACTGTGAAGCATATGTACACACCAAGGACTTTCCCCCATTTTGGAAAGCAAAAGCAGTGAGAATACAAAATTCTTGATGTACATATGCTTCACAGTGGCTTCATTATAGCAGTGCCCTACGAAAGTCACTTTCATTAAAACATTGTTGTAATTCCCATTATAAAACTCTTTTTGGGAAAGGTTTATATTCAAGGCTTCTCAGTTATTTTCACAGGTGATGAAGACTTCATAGGAATTATAAATGCATAACTTTGCCACCAGAAACAAGCTTGATTTTTTTTCTAAAACCCTGTAATGTACAAATCCCAGCAGCACATGTTTAAAGACTATGAATAGGATTGGAAAAACAGTCACCTGAGGGGAAAACAGGTGGGGGCCCGGATCATGCTGGCCTCCCAGTCTCTCTTAGGTCAACCTTCAACCCTAGGCACTAACCTACAGAAGCACAAGAGGATGGAGACCCAGTACACCAGAAGAAACAGTTCCAGGGAAGGTCCAAGTCCCTTCCTCCAATCATCTGTTTTTTCTCTGCCCCTGATTACTCCTAGTAGTCTCGTCTGAAAGACAAAGTACATATATCAACAGCTTGAAAAAAACGAGACTGTTCAGAAGTGTGTGGGGCAGGAAGGATAGCCAAGAACTTTGGAAAAGCAAGACCCTAAACTCTGAGAAATCTTCTCTATTAATAAAAAGACACCATTTTCTCAGGTGCTGGAAGATAAGAGAAGTTCTTGACTTTTTTTTTCATTTCCCCCATTTCCAAATTCTGTCCTCAGAGCAAGCAAGCTCTGACTACCTTGTCTGCCCTAGAAAATGAAAGACTTTAAAGCTAGGGGTACTGTACATACAGTACTGAGGTAGACAAAAGCAGGTTATAAATTAGGATGCATTCCTGACAACACTGGAGCTTTTGCAATATAAAATAACATGTTATGCCTTCTGTGGTGTTATATTTTGTACCATGTGTGATATCTCAGTTATTACAGCAAAGAAAGTACATGTGATCACCACCTAGGAGCCTTGACACATATTGAGTAGAAGGGAAACTTGATTTTCTGTAATTTGCTCCATAAAAAACAGGTGACTGAAAATAATTGTTTAGGACAAAAACAATTCTGAAAGAAAAGTAGCCCTGTTTTAATATGGTGGGAGGGAGCATTTACATCTGTTACTGTGGCACTCAGTGATCTGGATAACCCAACTCTGTATTACTACCTTGAAGCAAACCTAAAATCTCCTGGGGTCATGCCAACATCTCAATGGTTGCGTACTGAATATCTCCCTAAAGTCTTTGATTACCATGTTGCCGGGGGAAAAAAGAAATTAACTGGAACAATTTCTGTGTCAGTTGTCTGTGATGAAAGAGCTAGTGCCCAAGATGACTATGTCCTCAATGTACTTGCCATACCTTCACTCAACAAAGATGTTAATATGTTGAGTAACCAGGTGAAGCGAATGTCAAAGCTATTTTATTGGAATATGTTTTTCTGGAAGCCACAAATCATAAAACCATTTCTACAACAATATTGCAACACTGCAAAAGTTTGATGTTCCCTACACAAAGCATTTGTGGCCAGCAGTACTGTGTATATGAACCAGAGGGGGTAAAAATTCCTCACATAAATGCAGCTTGATTTTCAGAGGTGTATAGTAATTTGCAGTTCTCATTGAATACAGAGTGATCTTTGGGCACTCAGCCCCACTGTAACCCATGCTAATGTTGCTTGCAAGAAGTAACTCAACAAGCTTACCCACCAAGGCTTTTAAATAAAGAATTTTGGTAGTATTAAAAAAACAGTCACAACTGTCCTTGGAAGGCAAGTTAAATACCAACAATTCCTGCACTCTCAAGGCAAATCCACAGCAGTACATTCTTTGCCATTTGTTAGAAGGTGAAACATTTGATTTCTAGATATTTCCTACTACAAAGAACATTTGTCTAGCTTCCCTCCTTTGACGTTGCCTCAAGACCTGAAGTATACCAAAGCATTGTGTCTGAGATCATTAGCAAACCATACTTGTTAACGGTCTGTTGTTTGAGGTTGAAATGATCCACAATACAATAAGAGAATGCCAAGAAAAAAACCCTTAATCACAATGGTTGGATGAGATTTGTTATGAAGAATTTACATTCAAGTATAAATTAGACCAAATTAACCAAAGGAAAGTAAAGGTAGTAAAATAAATTAGAAGAGCTGGGAACCAGGGGATATGACAAAGATTCCTGGCCATGTTAACATAGATAGGCAAATGCATCCCTACTTTGTCAAAATTAAGTTCCCTACTCAGAATACTGCTGGAGGCAAATACAGAATGCCAGTGGGATAAATGACATTTGGAAATTTAAAAAGTTGCGTAGAGTTTTCAAGTATTTTGATATTAACACAAGATCCACTTTTTGCCCCATAAAAATGGCTGCCATCTTTCATTGTTTTTAATAAACTGAAATTAGAAGATGTTCCCATACCATGAGCCACATCTGAATATCCTAGGCAAGGCAAAGTGAGGCTGTTCTTAGTAAAGATGAGTGTAGGAGGTGGGTCACAAGAAAGTAAACTGAAGAAATCAGGAAATAGAGAGGCTAAAAGAGTGTAGGAAGGAAATTGGGAGGGTGGAAAACATAAGGATCTGAGAAGAAAGGCAAGAAGAACATGGGTAGCGAGTCATAAGAGGACTCACGAAAGAGCAGGATACTCAGGTAGATTCTCAAGACTGAGGAAGTAGGGGGTTGGAGGAATTAGCAGAATGGGAAGTGAAGTGGCAATGGGTTGAGTGAGAAAATAGAGGACAAAAAGTGGTGTCCTGTGCCAAAACACCAAGTGGGAAAGAGACAGAGAGAGAAGGGCCATGGTTTTGTGTGCATAACCAAGGTAGAACTTCATAAATCAAATGTGGGTGGGAGAATCCTGTTAAATAAATCAGGATCGAAATCAAAACCCTGATAACATATTATTTTAATCTCCTAAATTTGAGGAGTGTGAATCATGGTCTTGTAGCTCCTCAGATTGGCAACACTGGAATCCATTAAATCAATAATCTGTGAAATATAAAAGCAAGGGGCAGAATACAATATCTCTAAGCAGTCACAGAAATCTACCAGTAATGTTCTGATGACATGTGCAGACTTTCCAAAAGTGAAGTAAGGCCTGATTAAAAGACATGTACTTTCAGAATTGTGGCTTCTGCTCATGGGGTTACGCATTAAATATCTAAACTGGAGCCCATCAAATTCAGTAAAAAGCAGGGAAATAAAAAATCACCATGGTAGACATCACTATTCATTTCCTCATGCTGGACAGCACTTACACATTAGTAATGTGAATCAAGTCATTAAATAGCCACAATTCTCAGAGTCATTACTGTGCAAGAGCATGTCACTGAATGACTCCTCACATGCATAAAGTTAAACACTTGAGAAGGTGTTGCAGGATCAGGGCCTTAATTATTACCCACAAGACACTCTCTTACAGGCTGACTGCTTAATTGTCAATAGTATACTTAAACTGTTTTCTCCATTATTTTCCTTTTACCCTAATGGTGGCAAGGAAATTAAATGCAAAAACAAAAAACAAAGGTTTTAAATATTGTATTATAAGAGATCATGTAAAGAACCTTGATAAATCTGACAAGTCAGTCTTGTGGGGAAACATTACAAAAATAATCATCTTACAAACTTTACTATGTTCTGGTGAAACAGCTCTTCAGAAATTGAGGCAAATCCCACTTCTGTTTGATATGCAGGGACAAGCATCATATACAAAAATGTTGTCTGATAAACAGATCTACCAAACTACATTAAATTAGGTAATTAGCACTCCTTCCGCTTGTCATACATGTTTAGGATAGCAACCTGATTCATGAATAGGTAATTAAATACAAAGATAACCTCCTCTGACTGTTTCTTTATTTTATAAAGAAAAACAGTATATGGTATGCAAGGGATATAATCTCTAAGATACATTTTGAAGGAGAGGGTAAGGCAAACTATACAGCTGTAGTTAATGATTGCCTGTACATTGTATCAATGACTGGTCTAACTAGGACAAGGTGAAAACCCGCCTCCAGCTCTGTAGCGGCAGAAAGGCAGAGTGTATGTTTATTATCACCCTAGTGAACAGAAATTCACAAGCAAAATAATCATACATTGTTATAAATAGGGCAATTCAAAAATCCATCTACAATGAGGTAGAAGTATTCAGTTTCTTCCACAACTGCCTTGGCAAAATAAACTAGGACCAAATGAAAGTAAATTCCTTGGTGTTTCAACCTTTTACCATATTTAGCAGCTGCAGATAGATTATTTATATTTCCTTTACATTTCCACTACAGCAGATAGGAAATATGTCTAATTGTTTGAAAATTTTGCATATAATGGTCTTCATCATTACAGGAAAAGAATCTAACATTACAGTGAACACCAACATGCCTGAGTTAATTCCAGGATTATGTCCTAAATACCCCAAAGAAGCAGGATTTGGGTGGCAAGAATAATTCATTGGAGAGTGTTTTAATCTACCTTTAAATTCCTTCCTTCCACAGCTTCCCTTTAAAATTGTCTGGCACTTCTTGAGTCACTAAAAGTATTGCAGAGTGTACCATTATGTGACATCAGAGGTCCTTTATAACCCCTGGTATTTCCCATGTCACTGAAATATGTGTTCTAGGATATCTTTGGTAAGGTGAAAAATTGTAGGAGGATTTCACAGAGAACAAAGAACTAAAAATTTAGTCGAAAGATATTTTTGGTTGAATGCCCCAGTGAAAGCACTGGGGAAGCATTTCAACGCTTAAATCCAAGATTAAGTCAGTCTTCCCATTAACATTACACTTCATTTTTACTATAAAGAAAGAATATTTATTGTTTTCATATGGTTTGGCATATCTAATTGCTGCTATACAAAAGTTGCATACAAAGATACACATTTTTACTCATTCCTGGTATGCCGGTTTTACATTGTTATCCATTCTTTCTCCCAAGTGACAGATTTTTTTTGGTACCATGTATGTTCCTGTGTAAATAAAAGTAAATTTGCATGAGGGTTGCTTTTTTTTAAATTACAAATAGGTCTTGTTTAATTGAGAGCAATTGTAAAGGAACAGTAAACAGTTAAGGTCACAGTGCTCCTGATCAGAATATTTTATTTTGAAGAATCTGGTGCAGATTTCTAAACTCCCCCAGATTCGCACATATACAATACCAAAAATGTGTCTGAGTCTCAGCCTGAACTCCCTGAGGCCAGACCAGAACATGTTGTTTTAATTGCCAGATTCTTAAGAGTTTCCTCCGCATCCTTTGCAGACACTGCCTGAACCTAGAATCTTCCTGCACCTGCTCTTAGCCTCATGCTTGGGATATTTGCCATGTAGGCATAAAAACGGATGACTTTTATTTATTGGCCACTGAGGTCTTTCAGATCTTTTTCCTTAAATCACGTTGTGTATGTTTCACCTGTTAAATGAACAAAAATGATAGCTCACCTCAGCCTGTTATACAATTTTTTTGTGCGGAGACTTACAAACTCATTTTGGATTAATGTATATCATATGATATACACATATGTACTGCATATCATATACCTATCACATACACTGATACATATCATATCTAACCCTTTTATCATAAATGTAATAACCTTAAATCCTTATAGGAAACATTGTTTTCACAAGCCTAAAACAGAACGGCTTCCTATATACTTTGAAAGTTTACTCTGGGCTCATCTACATGTTCATTAATGCGCTGGTTACTGCACATTTAATTTAGTCCTTGTATAATCACAGTGCACCAGCAAATGCTTTTTTAGTGAAGCTACTGTGCAGTAGCCTAATAATATTGCACAGTAGCATATTAGCACTATTTTAGCACATATTAGCACTACAGCACAGTATTATCAGGATGTTGCACAGATAGGATCTCATATAGATGCGCCCTCTGAGAGCCAAAAGTTGAGTGATTTTCAGAGTGCTCAACAGGTAATGACATCTGCTACTTATTTTCTTTCTTATTTCTGGCATATTTTAATCAGCAATGAAATTGTTAACCATGTTGACTCTGAAACCTAATAGTAACAATGAGCCCATGAGGGTACAGAACTATTTTAAGTCTTCCAGATAAATTGTTTAATGTTGTCTGCAGAAGCTGGCAGACAACATTGCATTAATTTGCTGTCAGTTCAAATATGGAGTGGGGGGGTTATTATTCTATTTTTTCCCCCAATCTTGTGCTAGAGTCCTTCTTCTTTGATGAAGAATTAGATTTCAAAACACAAGATGGCCATTTCCAAGAATAGAAGGATTGGCTCAGCTACCATGAGTTATGAAAGCTCATCCTCTGTTTATGACCCTGATTCAGCAGAGTAGTTGCCTTCAAGGAGACTGTTCATTTATTCATTCATTCATTCATATTCACTGGGTGCATCTACACATGTGCCTTAATGCACAATAGCCTATTTTATTGTGCTTTAAAGAATCACATTAAAAACTGTGCGATTACGCTAATGCACAATAATATAGGCTACTGCACATTAAACATCACTTAAAAACCTTGCGTGTTCATTACTGCAAATTAAGGCAGCCTCATGTGCCTTTCTTTAGTATCTAACATTGGAAGTACTAAATTTAATGCACATTAGAAAACTCACTTTAATGTATGTGTAGACATACCCAACTATGTCCCCTGTCAAGGACCACAAAATCCCTGTGCTAGGCACTGTACAAGCAAAGACAGAGCAAAAAGATAGATTTGTCTCAAAAATCTTGTAGTCTAAGCTCTTTGTCTTACATTCAGCATATACTCAAGACCACTGTTGGATCTGGGCCTTACAATGTATCTTGTATTCTGAGGTCATCTAATAAAGATAAGGAGCAGTGAACTGTAATGCTATTTGTTTCAAAAACGTCATTATTACAAACACAACTGAAAACATAAAAATGGGATCAGAAAACTCATTGAGGATAGAATGTAGTGTACTGACCCTTTGTCCTGAATCCAGCACTGGTATTATTTATGGCACAGAAATGTAGTGCACTCCTTCTGTGATGCTCTGTTTTAGAAAGTATGCTCTTTTTCCTAACGATTTTGTACTTTAGCTTGCAAAGCCACTAAGTCCTTTACTATATAATGAATTTCCTCCATTAAAACATACTGCAGATTCCTTGGCTGAAAACAACAGCCTTATTGAGAGGGTGATCTGGATTCTCAGCTGCCAACCCTTAAGCTTAGCGGAGTAACAAAATTAAAATGGGCTTAAATTGTCATTTTTGGAACAGCAGTGTTTTCCTTAGCGTTTTGGCTTATCACAACACAGACTGTTGACATGCACAAAAATCTAATGCAACATGGTGAGTCAAATTATTTGGCTAGTGTCACTCTGCAGAAGTCTGTCACTGTGTTAATACCCAGATTTGATAGATTTTGGAAAAATGTCATTGTGTATCCAGTCTTCAAGCTCTTTCCACAGGGAGTGTAATAAAAACTACTATTTGAGCTTTTGCATTACATGGAATATTTGAGGAGGCAATTACCCTAAAGTTATATGGTCAATACTTACCATGCAATTACAGAATATTACGTAGAAATGTATTTACATAAATTAAAATAAACAAATTGCAGTGGTAACTGTAACACAACTTGAACTCACAGTACAATACTGTGGCAAAAAGGGCTAATGCGATTCTTGAATGATTAAACAGGAAAGTGGTAAATAGAGTAGAGAGATGATCTTAGCTCTGCAGATGCCATTGGTGAGACTGAAGGTAGAATACAGTTCTGGTGTCCACATCTATAAAAAGATGTTGAAAAATTGGAGCGCATACAAAAAAAAGTCATCAAAATTATTCAAGAGCTAGAAAAAATGCCTGACAATGAGAGACTTAAGGAGCTCAAACTGTTTGGCTTACCAAAAGGAAGATTGAGAGGTTACAAGATTACACTGTATCAGTACCTTCATGGGGAAAAGCTAGTGGGTGCATC
Organism: Gavialis gangeticus; assembly: GCF_001723915.1. Classification (NCBI taxonomy): domain Eukaryota; kingdom Metazoa; phylum Chordata; order Crocodylia; family Gavialidae; genus Gavialis; species Gavialis gangeticus. The sequence goes on along the minus strand of NW_017729032.1, from coordinate 158,993,289 downwards.
TACACATGAAATTAATGAAATGCAATAAATTCCAGTACATATCACACCAGATTTAATTGCTCCTGGGCGCCACATTTACATGTGCACCTGGGACTGCAACACACTGAGCAGTCGAAGCAGCTCCAGCCAAGGGGTCAGCCTGCCAGCCAAGGGCTACTCCAAACTGGCTCAACATGCTATAGAGGAACTATCTGGGGCATGAGGGTGTTCTAGTGTAGGGTTAGTCAGTAGGCAGCCCCTGCACTAAAGCACACTCATGCAACAGCCAGCCCCGTAAGCATCTACACGTGCATTGCTGCACACTACAGAATGTTGCTGTAGGACAGTACTTGTGTTTACAAGTACCAACCTATAATGGAGTTAATTAATTTACTGCAGTCTAATAGGGCTGCCTGTGCAGATTCTAAGACTTTACTGCGGAGCTAATTAGGCAGCTTCACAGGAAATATCTCATGTAGATGTACCCACTGGGTGTGTCTATACAAGATGCTAACTGTGCAGTAGCCTAATAACACCACACAGTAGCGTGCCAAGCAAAACCTGTGCTAATATGCTACTGTGCAATAGTATTTGGCTACCGCACAGTTAATGTCTGGAAAAATCCATTGATTTAGTTCTTGGTTATCCAAGTATTAAACTTAATGTGCAGTAACTATGGCACATTAATGAATATATAGATGCACCTAGTGGGCACATCTACCCGAGACGCTAGGTCACCATAGCAATGAGCTATAGCAATGTAGCTCATCACTATGGCAACACAGCATCAGCAAGCACAAACCATGACGCTGACACTACTGCATAGTAGCAATGAGATACTGCACAGTAGCTCATTGCTACTACACAGTAGGGTCAAAAACGACCTGTGTGCCACTGGGACGGCACAGTAACAGCTGTTACTGTGCAGTCATTTAGTACTTGCTAAAGCTTTAATAATGCTTAGGAAGTACTAAATGACTGCACAGTAATAGATGCTCAGTCAAGGATGTGTAGATCCACCCAGTGTGTATTAAATGGCTCTTTAATCTAGCATAAAAAGACATAAAAAGAAACAATGGCTGGATACTGAAATCAGACATATCCAGATTGGAAATAAGGCACACACTTTTACCTAAAAAAATCTATTGAGAGAAATGATGCATTCTCCATCTCTTTGGATTGACGTAGGATTCCTTTCTAGAAGATACGCTTTAGCTAAAACAAGAACTATTGGTCTCAGTATCTTGGTGACATTTGATGATTTGTGACATGTTGGAGGTCAGATAAGATGATCTAATAGTCCCTTCTAACCTTAAATTCTATGACAATGAGCACATTGTTGTGCCATTTAGATTTTTATTCTTGGCACCAAAATATCCTAAGCTGCTTCCCAACTCCTGCTCTACAAATGAAGTAAAAAAATCTGTAAAGTCTAAACTTACTTTCTTTTTGGAGTTTTCTGTACTAGCAACAACAATCACAATGATGCTGATGCTGATGACATTTATTATAGTAAATACTAATGACAAACCAACGTAAAGGTTCCACTTAAATGCTTTACAAACAGATAATAGGAAACAGTCTCTGCCCAAAATGTTTACATTCTAAATAGACAAGATTGACACAAGATAGAACAAGAGGTATAACATGAAAGCAGAGCAAACAATGTGATGGCAATGCACATCATGATAATGACAGTTGCATGGCATTTTTGGTGGGGGCATGGTGTAATTTGGGGAAATAAGTTAAGTGGATGGAAAAGTGAAAATAGAAGACACATTGAGAAGATGGAAATAAGAGACACAAGGAGGGGAGACAAGACTAAAAGGAAAAGACATGAAGTGAAATTGAGAAGAGACTCTGAAGAAGGGGAAGAAGGAAGAAAAACAGATGATTAGTACAAGGCAGAAAAGTCCAGCAGTCAAAATTGTACAACCTTGCCTGTATGGCCCAAGGTCCATACATTGGCTGTTTCTGCAGCTGTTCCTACAAGATAGAGGAACTGGCTGGCATTTCTGTGCTGTTTTTCTCTAAAGCTACCTGACTGGAAGATGAAAGAAACCACATGATCCTATTTCCCCTAGGGCAGTGGTTCCCAATCTGTGGTACGGGTACCACCAGTGGTACACAGACAACCTGTCTGTGGTACTCATTAACAGATTTATTATAATTACTTTATATGACAAAGTTTTGCTGTTGATACTTAAGGTTGTATCATTTTAAATTGGTGGTGCGCAATCTGTCAAAGTTTGGGAACCGCTGCCCTAGAGTGAAAGGGGTCTTTCTTATCCTATAATGATTAAATTTCTTTATCAGGCTTTGACTGTTGCTAATGTGCTTTGGTCCAAACTGTTAATCCATTCTCTAGTTCCTCTCTCACTGAATTGGTGGCCTTGGTGACTCGATAGCCCCTTCCTAATATTTTCCTAGCAGTATCAACACTGATTAACCATGGACAAACATTACATTTATAATGCTATATACACCATTGCCCCTCCACTGACTTCAGTGGAGTTACTTTTGATCAACATGAGTACAGCCAAAAGCAGAATTTGAGCTGTTCTTTATACCAATATAAAAAATCCAAGATACCCCATAATGATAACATATATTCATTTGTTTAAATCTTTTGGATTTCTTAAAAAATACACACCTGTTTAATCGTCATACTAGAGAGTTTGTAATGGATTGCAGTAAAAAAGTCAAAAGTCTGTTAAAGACTAACTGTTCATTGGGCTTGTGTAGTTAAGGAACACCAGTTTCTATCGACAGTGACATATCCAGTTGCCTACAGTTTCCCAACATGAATGCCCAGCTTTCTCTTAAAGGTGAGCCAACTGAGGGCAATCTTCACTGGAGGGCGAGGCTCCCACTCAAGCTTCTGAAGCTATGATAAGATACTTTAACTGTTCCACCCTTGTGCTCTCACTTGTAATAGTTACTACCTCAGAATAAGAATCGCAAAACAGTGAGTATCATAAAAGTGTAATTTTATCTGTACCATATTGTCATACAGTTTCTGAATGAATTACAGCTTTCTATGCAAGTGAGACATACCAGTTGTCAACAAGCATCACAAGGAAGAAAATGCACCATGGTAGGATGACCTGTGACTCTAGTTTAAAAGAAAAAATAGAACTACTTAAGATGAAATGTTAGCACCATTAAAATTTATTAAAGCTAATTTTTAAATGTTCTAAAATTACAGTGGACCAATATTTTAGGAGGAAACAGAAGTCTGGAATGGAATTAAAGCCTGCAGCCTTTGGTCTTGAAGTCAATGAGCACAAGGTCAAGTACTTGTTGCAAATGTTGAGTCAAAGTACTGTCACGTTACATGAGTGGTACAACCTCACTGGGACTCCCACCCATGGAAGTCATTCCAGCAGTATTTGGATCAGCTAAAGCCTAAGCAAAACTTATTCTCCACAAGTGCTTTGATTACCATATTCTGGAAGTACACCATCTTATATTTTATTATTAAATAATTGAACTGCTTCTGGCAAATTAACCATCCCTAGGCATTATGGGTTTATTGCCTCTTTGCCACAATAGTTCCTTAAAAGCATTTCAAGGTCTTCAATTTTGTTTGTACAATTTTGAATAGACTAATTTGATTGATTTATCTTTTGCTAAGCAAAACTGTAACCCCCCAAATATACAGATCAATATAAAATATTAAAAAGTCACAAGATATTTCCAAAGAACTAAGTCAACCAATATAGACACCTAAAAACAGGTAGACACAAAGGTACAAGGAAAGGCAGCAACTAGAAGGGGCAGTTCATTTCAAAAGTAGAAAGGAAAACATTTTCACATAGCCCAGGTTTAGCAAAGTGTGACAGGACTGATGTCTTGTAGGTGGGCTGATCAGGAACAGCAGTAATGGATGCTTGAAAAATACCTAAGAAATGCTGATTTCATCATGACACAAGAATACAAAATCCTGCCTCCTAATTGTAATTATACTACACTGCCACCTTGTGGTGTCATGGCAAAGGAGGTATTTGAATAGAGGACTGACTGACCAGAGGCCAAAACCTGCTCACCTGATTCCCACATAGAGGCCTTTGAAGCAAGTGGGCTATTCACATGAGTCAGGGCACCAGGCTTTGTGCCAATATATAACAAACAAATTGAAATCATTGCTGAATTTTTTTATGCTGATCTCTTCCTTATTTAATAATTAAATACCACCGTATATGACCTATCTGCCCATTGACATACATCTTAATTTCTTAACCAGAAAATATCAAATAAATTAACCCAAATATAGCTTTGTATTAGCTAAGTCTAACATTTTCAGAAGTGATTATTGATTTGCACTGCCTCCATTCTGGGGAGTTCAGTATGGCACAACTTAAAGAAGCTAGGTTCTCAAGTCCTCAAAGATGGGTCCTTTTGACGTGTCTCACACTGGGCGTGCAAACACTGTGGCACCTAAAATCACTAATCACTTTTGAAAATCTCAGCATAGAATGTATCTAAATGCAAGAGAATGATTTTGGCTGTTTGACATCAAAACTGAAGAGTTGCCCTTTATTAGGCCAAGAGCAAGGCTTCTTTTCTCTGACAAAGCAGCCTCTGAAAGGAGCATATTGCACCTGATAGAATATTAACACAGGGCAAAGAAGATCACAAAAGACTATAACCTTTCTCCTATATTAATATTTAATCAGGCACTTGACCTCACTGGATTACAAATTAACAGTAATTGGGACCCAAAAGGTTTCCCTTCTTAACATTTTTTTCATGAGCACATGTTATTAAATTGGTTCAACTATTTTTTAATAGAAGAAATTTGTTACTTTAAAAATATTGAGATATGTTAGGAAGTATAATGTAAGCCTGTCATCTCTGGTTTACCTGGGATATGTTTTCCTTCATTCCTGTCTCCTGGAAAGGAAACTGACACATTTATTCTAAGTTTCACAGGAATTGAACACTCTTTTTGTTCTGAAACCCAGATCCTAAAGCAGTAGCCTATGCAGTTTAATCTGGTGACTTCCACATCTGTCCCTTCTAACTCAATAGAATACACAGTATTTTCACTCTCACCTCCCCACCTCTGAAGGCTTGCCTGGGCTGCAATATGTGGATCTGGATGCAAGCTGGGATCTAAAATTCCTCCAGGATCGAGATAGCTCATATCTGGGGATTTAGTTTGTAGCCATCTCCTGCAAACAACATGCACACAGCATCAGAAATGGGATGGATGGGCCCTGTAGGCTGTGGCTTGGGTGGGGCTAAGCCCCCCCACAACTAATTTCACCATGGCCAGCAACAGCAGCAGCACCACAGCACCACTCGGCGTACAGCCAGGTCAGCACCCCATGGGTGCTCAGCTCCACGTGGCTGAGGAAGAAGAAGCTAACCACGCAAGCACAATGGGAGTTGTAGCTCTTATGCTGCACTCAGCCCCCCTAAATAATATTTTCTCCCTCTATGATGGGCCCCACTGCACATGTTGCTCGGGGGCACAACTGGGTCCTTGGCCTTTATTCAGGCAGCAGTCTTTACTCAGGCACTGAACCCATCAGGGGGAGTGTGAGATGGAGAGAGTTTCAATATGTGCCATTATGAGAGTCTCTCTCTTTCTCTCTTTTCATTCTTAGAGATGCTTTTGCTACTGACACTGTGGGGTTTTCTTCAACACCATCATTATGAGTCCATGTTACAAAAGCTTGTAAAACATCAGAAAAAATTATATGAGAGAAGACAGAGTTTGCAGGTTTCTGAAAACATTGGTTTAGTTTGGTTTGGTTTGTTTTTTTAACTAGATATGAAATCATTTGGTTCAGCTGTTTGTAGGAGTGTAAAAAATTATACAGATAGCACCTCTGTGGGTTTGGTGGGGTTTCCTTACTTTACCTCTGTAATTCTAAAGCATCTTTGAATTAGAATGTAGCATTAGGTCAGAGTAGTTGATTATTGAGCATGAAAAGTGTCTTTAGCAATGTCTAAACAAAGGGGTGTATACCCTAGACAGGTTGGCATGCAGTTACAGCCAGATCCTGATAGTAAGTGAGCATTTACATGTCCCTTTTCAAGAGGACTTATGGGTGCTTCCAGGATCAAGCCCTTAGTGACAGACAAGGTAACAGGGACTAACTGCTGTGCCTGATCAAAGCTTGAACTTAATACAAAAAGGGAAGAGATTGCAGTAGCATTAGAACAAGTGGCAGCTACAGGAGATGGCTGTCATTGTGGCACTCTGGATGGACTGGAGGGGAGCGAGGTGGGATGTTATGGCAGTAGAGGTACAGGCAAAAGTAGAAGCCAAGAAAGTGAAGAATAAACCTTTGGGACCAATTTATCTCTTCTTCCAGTTTGAGCTCAGCACAAAGATCAGTGTCAAAGTACAGAGATGCCTTTGCACTCTGCTCTGCTAGAGCTTGCCAGGGGCCTGTTCTTCACTAAATGCAGGTTAGAGCAACCTAGGAAAGCCCCAGTTTGTGCCCTGTAAAAAAAAGGCTGCTCTTTTTTGCAGCTGGGAATATCTGAAGAGTAGGAACACCCATGCCATGCCTCCTCCCTCATACAAATGTCTCAACACATCTTGCATCAGGAACTCCTACAGTTATTGCTTGAAGGCCAGCTTCCTATGGGGAATTCTCCATGTCTACTCTATGGGGAATCTGTGACCTTTCTGTGCCAACATAAAAGTGTAAATGGACTCACTGAACCCAGTGAATCTGGGGTCTTAATCCTTCATAGATGGGGCTAGTTTTAGAAACAAAAGAAAAAAGAGGACAGGTAACAATGGCTAACTGAAAACTCCTGTGCGAGCACAACATGAAGATGATTCCTTTGTGAACTTTTTTCACATTTAGTAGTCCCTGAAAATGAATGAAGTGACCTTTCTTTGTTTATATTGTCTGGGACTGGCTATCTTGCCAAATGCTAACAAAGTCTTTGTGTTTCAATTGTCACAGATGTCTTATGACTCCATTACAGTTCTGTGCCCAGTTCGGCTTCTCTAAGTTTTATGCCAAGATCAGAATTATCAGTCATTCTTTGTTTTAACCTCATATTTGGTAATCAAGCATGCACAGAGAGAGTCTCGTACTGATTTTCCACATTGCAGCAAAACAGCATAGTGTTAAAAATAGATCTTTTCTTGCATCAGTCTTTTGGATGCAAACTCCACATGCTGCAAAGCTGTTTGTTTTTAGGTGTCAAAGTCTCTATGCATTTTACTGAAAAGCATCCATCTGAGCAAAGACTAGAAATCCAGAATTATTGAACTGTGGTGCAATGCCTGCCATTGAGCCCATGAAATTCTATGATATACATACATGGATTCAATATGCCTGATCACAACTGAACCTGTTTCTAGGTCTTAAAAGCTGTTAAAATAGGCTATTTACTAGCTTGCTTGCCCATGTTTTCCCAGGTCAAACAAGCCACTTGTGACTTTGTGCCATGGAATGGCAGATTCACATGGTATTATAGAATCTTTTTGTTTGCAGCAAGTTTCATAGCTGTCCACCGTTTCGTCATGGTTCATCTGAAGCTAGAATGCAACTCCTCTAGCACTGTTTTTGACCAGACATTCACAGGTGTTCTTGAGGTACTTATCCCAGCATTTTCTTTCTCACCAGTGCAATAATTATCCTCTTTGTACATTTAGTGAGCTATTTTATTGAGAAAATTAATATCTGAAGTATTGATTCTTCTACATATTGCTTGCAGCATCGGCGATGCATAGGGAGTGCACACGGGTGCACGTGCACCCCCTGAGCGTGGCGGTGCTCCCCCTGCAAAAAGATGCCGTTGACACTGCCAGCAGTGCCTGCAGGTGGTCACTGCTCACCACCCACCCTCCACCCCCTCCGCTCACTGCCAACACTGCTGGTGGCGTCTGCGGGCAGTCCCCAGTCATTGCTGGCTGCCACTGACACTTCCAGTGGCATCTAAAGGTAGTTGCCAACTGCTGGTCGGTGCTCACTACCCCCACCCCCCCACCGCCAACAGCACTGCAGCTGCCTGCAGGAGCTACCCGCTCACCACCGCCATGCTCCGACCGCCAACAGTGCCGCCACAACCTGCAGGAGCTCACCATGCCCCCCCAGCCTCCAGGGGCAAGTGGCATTCATGGCTTGCAGCTTGCAGAACTGCTTGTAGTGTTTCATCCTTAGAACATTTTTTTCTAGCCTATCCCATAACCATGGTGAAGATAGTGCTAAATGCAGTGGCATAATTAGCAGTGTCATCATCTTTGTGGCCTAGGTTGAATGCCATTGAGCAGGTTAGGAGGGGTGCCTGGTTCTGGTGCCCCACTCACCCCACCCTAGTTACGCTACTGGCTTAATGTTTTCATATTGTTCACATGTTCTGTTACTGCTTGCTCTAGATCCCCTGGCTGAATGTCAGAAAGGGAGAGCTCTTGATATGCTCTTGATAGTATTTCTGTAGTTACTTGGTAATATCCTGGCTGGACCTCCACTGTCATAAAATACTATTATGATTTCAAGAGGAATTGCTATATCCACCATGCCACTTCTCCAAGTCCTTTCTTGTTTTGCAATCAGTGGCCTGGGGTCCATATCAGCTTTTAAGTTATGATTCTAGAGAAAATTATGACATTTCTACAACTACATACTGGCCTACTTAACATCTCTTTTTCAATCTAATGCATACATGTTCCCTGTCACCATCCTAGTCATTATTCTTTTGTGGTAATTTTCTATCATAAAATAAGAGGCAAGTTCTGTTGCTTGCAGTTGATGTTTGGCATTGGTCAGTTTAAGGCTTTTTCTCCTTGCAGTTTCCAGCCTTCTCCACAATAATTCCTGATGCTCAATAATGGTACTGCCTCATTCTGTGGTGTCATTCACATACACTTTCACTGCTGCAAGTTCTTCTAGCATTTGGGTTGCTGTGCTGTGAAATACTTTTGGTGCTGTACAGATTCCAGAAGATAATCTCAAAAAGCAGTATCCACAAAAGGGTGATTTAAAAGTCCAAATCTTGAAGTATTCAGCAAACATTTTGTTCCTTGAAAGTAAATGGAACTGGTCCCTTTTTAAAACAGTTTTGTTCAGCTCTCTGTAGTCAATGCACTACAGAATCTGAGACCAACCCCTTTTTTCCCCTGCAGTTCCTAAAGAGTAAGTCCAGGCTCTTGGCTTGGCTGTTCTATGAATTAAGCCATCTGTTGTCATGTTTTGCAGCTTTTTTATTAGTGCCACATGTATCAGATTCTGCATCCTCCCTTAACAGCATCTTGAATGTCACCAGGTGACACAGCTTTCCTCTGAGCACACTTCATATCACGCAATTAGTACATTCATGTATGGTTTGGGGTTTATTACTGAAATTATTAATCCATCTCACTGTGGAATTCACCCACAGAGTAAGCCAAGCACCTCACATAGTAAAACAGCCATCAATTGTTTACTATGCTTAGAGTATTAAAAAAAACTTTTGTTTTATTCTTTCTGTTGTGGAACATGCATGACAATTCACACATGTCCAAGGCTGGAGTTTGTCCCTCATTTCAGGACACCAGTCTCAGCTTTGACTTTTCAAACTTTCTACTTTTTTTCAATAAGTCTAGGTCAGTTTCTTTTGCTACATTCCCACATACTCCTGGGTCTCATCTGTATGCCACATGGAGGCCATTTGTGCATATTTTTACTAGACACTCTTTGGAGTTTACAAGAGCTCTCTTGATTGTGTTTGTAAAATGCTCGTCCCCTGAACATGAGGAGTCCTTATATTTTAGCTTTTATTCTTGTGATTTCCTGCATAACTGGAATAATTCTGTAGATTGCTGACTTGCTGCATTTCCTCTGTAGTTAGCCACATACCGGACATTTTCCGTATTCATACCTGTCCCTAAATACCTTGATGGACATTGTTTTAAAAAACCTGTTGTCTTGTAAGTTTCTATGAACCAGCTTAACTAGTGTTAACAATCATATTCCCTGGGCATTCATCTAGGGGCCTCTAGTTGCGTATTTATTCTGCATCATACCATATTACTTTTTCAAGATATAGGACTCCAGTGTAGCTTTTCAGAAGCCTTTCACTGATGCAGCAAAAGAACTTTGGATGCCCACATCTTAAAAGACTGGGTTTTTAATTTTGAATCTGTGATCAGTTCCTCTATTGTTACCCCTTTTATTTGGAACATTCATCTTTCATAAATTATCTTTTTATTTCTGGGAGATTCTATGTGGCTCAGTTTTTTCTATATTTCTTCAAAGTCATTCTTCCCTTCGTCTTTTCTCATCCTCGGTGTGAAATGCATAGTACAGATACAAACCTCCAGCACAAACAGCAATACTTTTATGTTCCTCTTCCATTTTACAAATTCCAACAGCTTTTGCAATTCAAGTTGTGCACATCAAGTTGTGCTCTGAACCTTCTCCCGTATTCACCATGATTTTCAATGTTTGTGGAGGATTTGCACTTTGTAAGGACAAGGGTTTAAGCACTGCACAAATAAGCTTCTCCTCTTACTGCCCCCAAAACAGCTGCAGCTAGGATTGACTAGTATGTGCTTTGCTACTGAAATAGATACTATTGGTAACCCACTAATGACCCCTAGGAGCCATTCTAATTTTCTACCTTTGCATATGAAAGCAGCATCCCCCATCTATATATCAGCACCAGCCCCAGAGCCGTTTGTTGAGTGATCACCGCATTTCCACCCTGTACGACTCTTCAAGCAATCACAGAAGATTTGCAGAGCTGCCAGCTCTCCATCAGTTTGTGAAAGTTAGTCCTAATGAGGGCAGAAAAATGTCACACCAGATTACAGTTGCCCATACCTTTTGCCAAATCCACAGCACTCTGATTTGCTTCCTTCTTCTGCTTACCCCTTATTCCATATCTTGGACGTTTAACACCTGGCTTGCAATGCACAGCTCAGGGAGACTTTCCAGTTGGTGTAAGATTGCTGGTAAGATGGACAACTAAATTTGGAGTTGCTGACGGACTGGGGACGTTATATAATAGGCACAATCTGTAATGTTGAATCTTTAGTAATGTATTTTCATGGAAATTTGTTGCGTCATTTTATGAATCTAACAAAAATAACCATTAAAAACTATGAAGTTGTGTGACACAAGACTGAAAGACAGGATGGCAGCTTTGAATCCATGTGGACTGGCAAGGATTTTATACAGTGAAAAAGAAAGCTTGCCCAGCCTAATGTAAGCTGTCTTCTCCTTTCACTGATAGTACCTTTTTCACCTAGCCTTCTTGGCTTCTTTTCAAGGATCTCTTTTTCCAGCAACAGAGGCTCTCCTTCTCTAAATAGTAAGGACAGTCATTTCAGAGGTCTATTTGCCCCCTCACTGATTTGCTTATAGATTGCTCACAAACTTCTTGAAATCCCCGTTAATCTCTCTAATACTCTTAACTATCTGAGCTAGATTTCTTTGTAGTTGTGTATAATTCTCTTTAGTATTGGGTATTGTTGATTGTTTCTTTTGAAAGCCGTAATATAAGTATAGACAAGGAATGTTTTAAGCGGGGGTTGTTTGTTTTTATGGGGGGGGTTATACAGTAGGAAAGGATCTGGTTACAAAAAACTTCAGACTCTTAATAAATTTGCTATGAGATATGTGGAATTGATTGAAGGCCCAATCATCAGCGTGGTAATAACATGATTTACACCAGTTAAGGATCTTCCTTTATAATTTTGAGATTATAACTGTCATTACATTTTTGGAAAAACAAAATGGGTGGTTCTTGGCTGTGTTCTCTAGCCAGTAACAGTATTGTGGGCAGAAGAGTATTTTAAAGAGGTTATTAGCATGGCAGGATGCCATGATGGTAGTAAGCTAAAGTTTGGCCACCTAGGGCTGTGTCAAGTAAAAATGCTATCTCAGTTTGGGATTTGTCTGCAGAAACTTGTTTATTGGATGCTTAAGCCAGGATCTGTTTGTTGTGAGAAACTTCTGCCTTGTTAATTTCAACTCTATTTCTTTAATAGGCTTAGAAAAATGATCCAGAACACTCATTCCAGGGGATTGTAATTACCATGCTTTTTTGTTTGTTGGAAAAGAAAGGAAATGAGCCCCAGAGACACATTATTCTCTTTCATTTTTTATTCTATAATATTTAGGGCATGGTCTCAAACCACCGATAATATTCTCAACCAATTGGATGGCTGGAGCATGAGCATAGAAAGGTCAACAGATAACACTTTAAAAAATGCCTAGATGATTTAGAAGCCTAAGTGCCTTGTTACACAGTAATTTTGAGTGGCTCGTGGAGCTCTTAACCCCTGGATTGTCTGCACATTAACACCTTAAAATGGTTTTACGCATTCATTATGCAGCAAAAAGTTTCGCTTCTCTAGGGCAGGATTATTTCTCATCTGTACTACCCAGCTCCCATTTTGTTAAGGTATGGCCACTTCCCACAGATGTGCCACCCAAATTAAAGTCCTCCAGTATCGCACGATCTCTCGCATCCCTGCCCACAGAACAGAAATAGAAGCCTGTCCTTGTTCACCAGCCCTCCAGTAGCAATTCACAACTACAGCTCCTAATCCTGCCCCTGCTCAACAGGCCTCCAGTGGCAAGTCACAGCTGTGCAGGTGGGGGACAAAGAAGGTTTCTAGAATAAAGGTGTGATTGCTCCAAACTCCAAGCTAGCACTCACACTGATCAACATTTGTGTGACTCTCAGGTGTAACGAGAACCTAAATTCCCTTTGGAAATGGAAAAAGCGTCAGATTTAGCTTATGTCAGAAAGGTCATTTTATACAATCTAATTTTAGTTGTAATAATTCCAAAAAATTGAATATTTTTAGCATTTAACTGAAAAAAAATGCCTTGGTTATTTTAAACACACACTCAGTATCCAAACAATTATGATTAGAACTAAAAAGAGAGTGATGAGAAAATTATTATAAAAAGGCCTGTGTAGCACACATTTTCCAATCCAGTTGAAATGTTACATGTAAAGCAAAAAATGGTATACAAGGTAAAAAGTAACATTTTCATTTTTTGTGTTTCAGTGTCATGAGTAAAGCAGAAAAACTCCAGTGTTTTTAAGACGTCTATATACCATTCTTATCGCTGGCAGTCTTTCCTTAATAAGAACCATATATAATTTTTATTGAATCCATGGATAAGGTCTTTAACACTGAAAAAAATCATGTTCCCTAGCACATGCTTCTCTTCTTTGGAAGAAGTATTCCGGTGACATATTACCTAACCTTTCCCTAAGCATCTTTCACTTGTGCATGCTAGATTCTCTGTAAATAAGAAAAAAATCCATAATCCCTTAGCATACAAACAGTTATTTCTCTTAACAGATAAACCCAAATTAAGGCCTAAAATAGGCAGATATTAAACATGATTGGTAAATACATGCCTAAGGAGAATATTATGCTAATTATATGTATTATCTCCGCCACAGTCCATTGGGTTAAAAGGAAAAGCACATACAGAAAAACAAGCATGGGAAGTGTCATCTTCTATTTGAGAAAAGAAACCAGCCCACGTCTATGAAAATTTAATAGCAATTGACTTTTTTTATTTCTTACTGTGAATCCAGGACAAACTTTTATTTGACAACTGTATGTCCTTTAAAAGAGATCCATAACCCTTCAAATAAACTAGACTGTTCTTTCCTCTACCTCTCTCTCTCTCTCTCTCTCTCTCTCTTCCTTTCTCTCTCTCTCTCTCTCTCTCTCTCTCTCAATCTCTCTCTGTCTCCCTTTTTAATGCCCACATCTCCACTATCAGGAACAAATATGATTTCTGATTGAACATCACTTTATTTGCCAGTTCTGTGGTCTTTTCTTATCTTGTTCCACACTTCTCAGGCTTTGTGGTTAAATTATGTATTAAGGTCAATGTCAAAACACGGAAGATCTGTAATCTACAGGGAGCTCCCTTTTATTCGTTATTACAGTGAAGGCTGAGCGCAACTGTCAGGGAGCTTGGGATGTGCTCAGCATGGAGGCTTGCTACACAGCAGGGCTCTACAAAGCCTCTCTCCTTGTTCTCCCAGGACGAACCCTTGATAGATTTACCCAGATAACCCATCTCACTTTAAAGCTCTCTTGTCTCTGCTTCAATCTGAAAGCTGTCAAGTGCACCTATATAGTAATGTCATAAATCAAACGTAAAATGTGTACACTGGAGACACTGCGAGTGTCATGTATTCACTTGTACTTTGAGATCTTCTAAAGTAAAGTGGTGTCAGAATAAGGAAGGCTGGGAGGAATGTTTTTTTCCTTAAAAACGACAGAATATTTGAACAGGTTGTCTGTAAACTTTTTTTTTTTAACTTTTGTTGTTCTAAAGCCAAATTCTGGTTTATCCTAAATTAATCAGGGACAGCTATTTAGTAAACAAAAAAAGAAGCGGCTAAAAGATAGTTATCCGTAAACAATGTGATTTAATGCAAGGCGGTGTATTGATTTTGTTTCTTTGGTTTTCTTCTTGACAAGCATTTGTCAACATGGATTTGTATTAGTTCCCAGGTTTGTTTATTAAAGACGCATCATTCTTTCCCTGAACTAGAAACAATTCTCTTGCAGCCAGAATACAACATCAAAGAGGGATCCTAAAACAAGATACCAAAAATGACAAGAAAGAAAGAATCCTTCTATGTAAAATGTATCACTGGTGAACTTAATTTTTCCTCACCTTTAAATAAAGAGAACTTTCCCTTGTTATTGTGAGAAAAGAACTATTATTTCTTCATTAGGTGAGTTTAGAGAGAGAGAGAGAGAGAGATACATGTTGCATTTATGGTATCAGAGTTTCTTCACAATCAATAGCTAACAGCAAAGTGGTGGCAATCTTGTAGTGCATGATCTCTTGACTTTTGAAGTTCAGGTTCACAGCACACTCACTCTGGAGCCAGTATGAGCATTATGTTTAATTAAGCCGTGAACTTGCATCATAGTTGGAAATCACTATTGTCTGCATTCTGTATTCATTTCCAAATAAGTGTTAGAGCTTGCAGTGTTAATCAGTACAGGAACAATGGCTGGGTAAGCAAGACATGAGCCCCAAGCGCTGCATAGGAAAGCACATTGAAATGGAGCCAGGAGGGTGTCTCCCCTCACCCGCATGCCCCCCTTATGTCTTGCACCCTGCACTTTCCATGCAGTGTCTCAAGTCCCGGCAGTCAAGAGGGCAAAGCAGTAGTGACAGGGTTGGTGGCACTGGGGAGGCGATAGCACATGGTGCAGGGCCAGAAGCTGGCAGAAACAAAGTGCTACAGGGTGGCCAAGGGAGGCGTCAGAGTGGATAAACCCTCTTGCCTCCTTTTTTGCCTCTGAAAATTGTTTTTTACCTGGAACATGTCAGTGGCAAACAAGGAGACAGACCCCTCCTCTCCCTCCTGCTGCAGTGAACCTCCAGCTGCTGGCAGCATGCATTGCCACCACCCAGGACAGAAAACCGGCTACTTACACCCCTGTCACCAATGCAGGTTTTAAAATATCTCACATTAAGTTCATTAAGGTATTACAAAGTCCCATTTACAAGTAATAGATTCTAAAATGATATAGCTATACATCCTCATTATATACAGTAATCATCTCTGGGATATTTTTACCTACAAAATAACAATGCATTCTATTCTAGCTACTGCAGTTAAACATTTAGAAAGGCTCCTCTCTCTATAGAGACAGGGAGTTAATTTCATGTCCTGTGTATACGGTCGTTAGAGTCACTTATGTTCCATGCACTTTACCTTTGTTTTTTCTCGCCCTATCCTTTTTTCCTACTTTCTTGTCTTAAAATAAAACAAAAGTCATAAAATAAAGAGTGTCTTGTCTGTTGCTATCTGCCTGCTCTTTGAATATGGGAAAACAGGTTCCACAAACTGGAAGAACCCAATCTTGTAAGCTGCTTGGTGAAAGGGACAGGAAGAGAGAGGAGTAATGTGTTTCATTGTATGTGGGTGCATCTACATGTGCAATTAATGTGAAGCAATAAACTCCTGAACAGTTTGAGCTGAAGTAGACTGCTCCCGGGCACAGCATCTACATTTGTGCCCAGGACAGCAGCAATTAGAACCAGGGCAGATGGGGCACACAGGGGCTTAGCCCCAGGCTCCAGGTGGTGGCAGAAAGTGGTGAACAGGCTTGCTGGGGCTTGAGGGTGCCACAAGTGCAGAATCTGCCCCCCTGCTGCTTGGACTGACTGAGCATAAATTGCTCCCATGGTCAGTGGCTACACGTACATTTCAGTGCAGTAAATTACTCTGTCCTAAGATAGTACTGTCCCGACAGTACTTATCTTAAGGCGGAGTTCATTAGTTTACTGCGCCCTAATACCAGCACACGTGTAGATGGTGATGTTTTACTGTAGAGTTAATTAGTCTACTCTATAGTAAAGTGCATGTGTAGATGCACCCAGTTAATATGAATAGTATTCCAAGAGGCCCTGAAAGCTACATGAAAAAAGAAAAGAGCAAATTGCTCTCAGGGACTAAGGACAGACAGTCAAAAAGCCTGAACCTAAATTGATTCAATCTTTGCAGGTTAGTCTAACCTGACTAGGCTAAACTGGTTTGTAACTGTACAGACATCCCCTTTGGACTGAAGAAATGCAGGCACATGCCTGCAGTGGCTCAGGCTAGAAGCAGGGGGGCATTAGAGCAGCCCTCCTTTCCCTTCCACAATGCTAAGCTGAGAGAGGGCATGGCCAGGCCCTAGCAGGATGTTCTGATTAGGGAGGGGTTCCCCTCCCCCACACTGTTAATAGTAGAGCATTGAGGTACACAGCAAGGAGTTACACAGGGAGTTGTTAGCATTTATCAGCCCATCAAACAAAACAAAGCCTCTTATTAGTTCCAGCTCTTCTGAAACAACTTTTTCCAAGGAAGGCATGGAAGGACATTACCAGCTATCTGCTGATTAGCTCAAAAAAGCCCTAAGCTGACACTGTCCTGTCTGCCTTTGTCCTGTCTCCCACAGCATGGACCATAACCAGCATGTTGTATGCTAGCTAAGCAGGGAGAGATGACTGTGTAAGACAGGGGAAAGGGAGATCCCTGCTTGAGCAGGGAGTGGGGTGGGGGGAGGGGAGCAGGAGGAAGCCAGGTAGACACTTGCAGTCTCTGCTAGAGCTCCAGCCAGGGAGCACGGGGGTGGGGCCAGCACTGCTGGGTTACAGCAGACAGCAGAGCCCCACCCAGAGCTGCAAAGCAACTGGGATGCTGGGGGACTCTGGTTTAACTTAAACAAGGAAGGGTTCTGGGACAGACTTTGTATAAACCAGTTTGACCCAAATCAGTTAAGTCTGATACTACATTCAACCACGTTTATCTCAAACTGATTTCAGCCATTTTTAAGTGGCTTATGTGCAGTGAACGTGTGTTCAGTTACAGGTTTAAACCAGTTTCTGATCCCTTAAACTGGTTTACGGGTAATGTCTGTCCCTAACCATGATGAAGGCAAGGCAAGGGGCACCTTAGGGCATCTACATGTGCTGTGGGGCTGGGGGGGGGAGGCATCTCATGTATCAGTGTCCCTGCACTTCAAAATGGCAGTGGGGGTGCTTTAACTGAAGCTCGTTCTACAAGCTCTAGTTAAAGCACCCCCACCACCATTTTTAAGCACACAGATACTGATACACGAAATGTGGAGGCTGCTGGAGCACACTAATTAGCACGCCCCACACTGAAGAAGAAGCCGAATAATCCCACAGTCTTTGCTAATCAGTATAATGTAAAGAAATGGCTTTCAGGCTAAGACAAGGCACTCTGACCACCCCCTAAGCCTGGGAACTATGAATACAGGTTTATTATGTGGCCATCCCTGCCTTCATTGGACTGCTGAGAGGAAACTGCTCCTGAGGCTGATGTCCATCAGAAAAACTATGCCACAATGCTCAGGGGATGATTCCCATTACACACCCCTAGAGCTAGTCAAAATATTTTCATCTAAGCATTTGGATAACTGGACTAGATATAGCTCCATCTTGGTCCACAAGAGAGCAAGTCTAGTGAGAACAGGAGAGCTGGATAGTGGCTCCCCAGTCAAGGGGAAACAGGGAAGGAGCCTATTTGAAAGACTGTTTGAAGAGGCTAATGGAGGAAAATAAGAAGTAGCCCTGGGAAATAATATAACAGAAGAGTGGTTTTGAGCTAGGCCAGACAAGTGGTTACATTGAGGGTCCTAGTACTCTATGCTAGAGCAGTCTCTCTTCCCCCCACCCAATCCCCCCACAGAATACAACGTAGGGAGGTGATGCAGAAACAGCTGCATGAGCAGGGTAGGAGGATTGTTGATCCCAAGGAAGAACAAAGGGTATTTCTTTAAAACACCAAGTCCCATTTTCCAAAGCAAATTAGACATTTAAGACCCCATTGAAAGTGCATAGCATTTAGGAGCCTAAGTGTCTACCCCATGTCTCTGGCTCTCTGAGGGAAAGACATGTTCAAATGCACCCTACTTGCAAGTGCCCAGTCAGAAAAAGGAGAGAGCATGAAGTGAATTAAGGCTGAAGAACACCAGCCATGGTAAGGAAACTGAGCCTGGGAAAGGGTAAAAGACTCATTTTTACTTATCATTTGGATTCCTCTAATTATCCCAGCAGAAAAAGAGCTTAAGTGAGCAAAATCTCATTCAAATCAATTACTGTTACAAGTGAGTAAGGATTTGCTTGTTCAGAATCATGATTTGTGGGAAACAATGAAACATGTAAGGGATAAATCTAATTGTATATTTAAATACACATCAAACCCAATTCTATTCCACCCTGTACAAGTCCCTGAAACACAATTAACGTGAAAGGCAGGCATGTCTTTCTTATACTCAGGACTTTTTGTTAGAGCCTTAGTCTAAGGCCAAGGTGTTGGTGTGTTACAAAAGTAGGTGTCTCATAAGTGGAAGAGGATTTTGTCAATACAGTTTAAAGTATTCCACAGGAAATGTATCATTATCTGGAGCAGTTCTTTTGCATTGGAATAGCTTCCCTTTTTTAATGTGGCATCATAAGAAAGCATTCATTTTTTATTCAGGCCTGCATCAAATGGAAGTTTTTGCAGCTCCTCAAAAGTACTTCTGGGCTCCAACCGTACCCTGGACTTGCCTCTTTAGGGAAGCAGTAAGTAATATAATGCTAAGACATTAATAGGCTGTTATTTGGTTTCTTTGAGTTTCTTTCTTTTTCTAACAGTCAGAAGCTTGTGGTCACATTTTTATGAGCAACAGCTACTCTGGAGAGAAAAGAATGTTAAGAAATTCCGGTCACATTGTCAGCCATCATCCATGCTTTGCACCTTAAGATCTCTTAGAATATCAACATCCTTAAGTGGCAGCAACAGGGAAGAAAAGCCCCTGAAACTACTGCAGATTTTCAAACAGATCATTCCAGACAGTGAGTTTAGGGCTTTCTTTAGGTGCACATTTTTATATTCTCAAGACGATGAGGTGTCAGGCTTACCACTACTCCACTTTGCATATATGCCTTCCACTTCAGAAGCAAAAGCCATGGTGCATCCGAAGCAAACCCTATTTGAAGAGCCACGAAAATAACTTCTGACTACCAGGCCTAATTAATGCCTCCACACTGACCTCTACATCCAGCCCATATCAAAAATGTTACAGCTGAGCTGATTCAACATGAACTCAAGATCAGGCAAGACCTGGTACTAATGAATACTAATGAACAGTAATTACTGGAACTCTGCCACAGAAACCCACTGCAGAGACATATGCTAATAGGCTTTACATGAGAATGCACAAGGCTTCAGACCCACTAAGAAACTTGTACTAGACTATGAGCAGAAAGAATGGTAACTCTAAACTAGCTTACATTCATTTCCTCCCTCACCCCTAAACTGCTGATTCCCAGCTTGCATCCATGGCCTTCAGTAAATAAGTTCCAAAAATTGGCTACAGGCACTGCTGGGCATCACAGGAATTCAACATGGTTCAGGCTTCCTTTTGACCCTTCCTGAAGGCGAACACAGAGAACACTGGGCATTTTTACACATGCAAGTGCTGCAGCACCGGACACTTTGAAAAGCTCCCGCACTGCATCGCTTACAGATCTATGAGCGGTGAAATGTGTGTCAGCACTGAGATAATGGCAGTGGTAAAATTTTGAACTAAAACACATAGAAGGTGTTTTAGTCCAAAGCTCACCGCCATGTTTTTCTGCACACTGAAGTGCATTTCATTGCTTATACAACTGCACGCAGTGCAGTGCAGTGCAGTTCGCATCAGCTCACGTGCAGAGCAGACTGGATTAACTGAGTCTGCTCCAAAGCGACGGATCTCTGATGCATTGCGGGACAAAAGATATGTGTATAAATGCCCATTGAATTTATACTGGGAATAGTTTTAGAAAAACTAGGTGTGCCTAGACATGCACTTTAATATGCATTAGCCTATTTTAATGTGCATTAAGGCATCACAAAAAAATTGTGTGCTTTTGCCAATAGGCATTAAAATAGGCTAATGCACCTTTTTCCAGCACCTCACAATGGACGTACTAAAATTATGTGCATTAATGAACATGTAGACATGCCTAATTGAGCCTTGTTTCAGAATGATCAGGAATAAGTTTAGTCCATTTAATGTAGAATCTTAGATACTGGGATTAGGGGAAGGAGATGGATAATAAAACATGAAATCTGGACCTTTTCTGCTTGCTATATTCACTGGAAAATCACCATGCATGAGGAAAATGTGGCCCTTCTAAAGACATACTTGCTGGCTGAATTAAACCTCCCCCACCTTCTTAAGTATCCTTGTGGTCCACTCAAAGTAAAGCAGGGTACGTCAAGGTAAGCCATTGAAGACGTTGAACTTAACTGGTCTCACATCAGTTTTACATTAGTTGGAGTCTTCTGGCCACATTGGAATTTCTCCTGCTTTATGTTTATCAGAGGAGATCAGGTTCACTCCATCCCTTTTGAGCATTGTTGCCATATAGAGCTGAAGATCCAGTTCTCCATTCTTTATCTGTATATTTAGATGGTAATCTCTTCAAGGCAGGAACCATCCATGACTATATGATCCCAGTCAGGGCATCTAGACACCTTTTCATATAAATGGAGACAGGGGCCTTGGATATTGGGCCCTGCTCCTGCCTCCACTGATGTCTGTTCTTTTTATGCCTATTAATGCAAACTGAGGTCAGGAGCTTGAACTCAGTGCCCCCTTCCTTCTAGGGCAGTGCCCATCTCATTGTGCTACAGAGAAAGGCTTCTTCTGACTTTCTTTTCTTCTGAACCCACAAAGCTACCCTTCTTGGTTGTTGAGTAAGGACACTTCAGTAGGAAAGGTGAAGCACTACTTCATCACTTGGGCTAAGCACAGACAGTCAAAAAGCCCAAGGCTGAATTGGTTCAGTCTTTGCAGGTTAGTCTAAGCTGCAAAGATTGAATCAATAAGCAAGTAAACAGACATTCACTTGTGATTCAAGAAATGCAGGCACATGCCTGCAGTGGCTCAAGCCAGAAGCTGGGGGGCATTACAGCACAGCTCTCTAGCACATAGCCAGCATGGGCTGTGTTTTCACTTCCTTTTCCTGCTGCCCTCAAGATCTCTGGGATTTGCAGTCCACAATCACAGCAGCAGGACACTTCAGGGTTGCTCATCACTTCCTCTTTCTGCTTCCAGGTGCCTCTGGGATTTGTGCCTAACAGTCACAGCCAGCACTAAGTCATCCAGCAGGGAAGGGCAGGTCTGTACTCAGAGAAGGTGAGTTTAACCCCCTTCCCTGGGCCCAGACCCCAGCCAGGGTTTGCCTGCGGGGAGGCACTGAACCAGCCAGTCCTCACTGCTCCAGTTAAGGAGCAGAGAAGTGGAGCCAGCCCTGCTCTCTGGAGCAAACAGCACAGCACATCAAAGCATGCTGGGATGCTGAGGGACTCCGTTTTAACTTGAACCAGGAAGGGGACTGGGACAGAAGTTTCATAAACTGGTTTGATTTAAGTCAGCTAAATCTGATACTATATTCAACCAGGTTCATCTTAAACCAGTTTCCGTCATTTTGAAGGTGGTTAATGTGCACTGAACTTCTGTTCTCTTACAGGTTTAAACCAGTTTCTGATAACTTAAACCAATTTATGTGTATCTTCTGTTCCTAGCCATGCTAGTTAAGGCACTTTCCTGGGAATAGAGGTATAAAGCCTCCCTGCCCGAGAAGGGCCTAGAACCTGAACCTCTCACACCCTAGACTTGTGCCCTAATCACTATGTCATTCAGCTAAAAGATGAGCAGACTTTTCTCTTCTAGTACTAAGCAGCTGCAAGCTGTGGGGGTTTTTTTCAGCCAACATTTTGGAGACTTACACAGGGATGCGTGCCTTCCTGCATGGAACAGGATCACAGCAGAGCATAAGTGGCCAGAAAAGTTCTCTTCTGGGCATGTTAACTTTAGCTGTATAAATGCTACTTACCCACTGAACAGGAAGTTGGATTTTGGCACAAGAGCTAATCCCCTCCATTGTCCTCTCTCCTGTTGTCTTTACTGTGTTTGTGTTTCTCTGACTATAATTAAACTAAATAAGGCATCAAAATGTTGCCACCACAATCAGCAGAATAAGAGATGTATCTGCCAGTTACTGACTAGTTATGAAAAATCTAAAGCTGCCAGCTGAAAAACCTTAACAGGCATGAGTTTCAGTGTAAACCAGATAACAATAGGGTTGGGTTTTTAGTGTGCAAATGGTACTTGAAAATTAATGTCCTTTCACCTCTACAATGACAATGGAACTATCCATTTTCTGAAGGCGAAAGGTCACCCACTCTTTCTTTCCTGCTGGATTATTTTGCTCAGCAATTGTTTGCTTAAAACAATGGGATGATTCTTACTCATTCAAGTATCTACTTAAATTCCACTGGCTGCAGAATTTACACAAAACAGGTGTTCATTTTTCTTCTGTACAGCATTTTAATCAGTTTTTTCCCTTTTCTGTTGTCCAAAAGTAATTAAGCAATCAATTCAATTACAGGGGCCCTAGACCTAACTGGGGCTATTTCTGGAAAACCTCTCCAGTCTCTTTAATCAGCTACAGCAAGTTGAAAGCAGCGAAGTCAGTGATTTTCTTCACTCTGCCCATGTAGCCTCTATTCTTGATTCTTTTGCCAGAACAAAAGCTTTCCTACCACACAACAATCAAGCTATTAAGTCAGAATAAGCAATTCAGAATGTTTTTCATGATCAGGCAAGGATTTTTTGTAACCAATACTCTGAGACAGCATGCGTTCAGAATTTAATGCCTGAGCATCACTGAAGAACAAAGGCATCTCTTAGTCCCGTTCAAACCTTTCCACAAGTTTGAAATAAGAGATTATCAATCATATAGCCATCAAATTAAATGCAGTGGGTTTTTGGCAGGAGGAGCATATTTTGTGATAGAAACTGGGTACTTGTTATCAGTGTAGCAGTTCTATTTGACTCTGTGTTTAGCACTGCATCCCTTGATCAATATTTTTCAGTCACATTCTTTAATTCAGCATAATTATCACAGAATTAGTGATGGGACCAAAGCCAGGTCCTATCTGAGTCAACAGCTAAACTCTTTTTTACTTCAATGCAGCAAGGACTGGGTTTAGTGACAAGGAGTTCAAGTAAATCATCTGGAAACTGCAGCTGGTGCTGAAGGGAATGACCCACTTGCTAAGCACAGCATCTTGCTGTGAGCATATGACCCCAGGGCTCTGTGATCTGCACTGGGAGTTTCTTGGGCTTCAGCTGGAGTTTAAGGAGTTGGTTTGAAACTAAACCTTGTCACAGTGACCCATTTCTTCTAGCGTAGGTGGAGTCATATTGAAAAGGATGTAGCACTAGCTCAGTCAACTCAGAGGCTACTTTAAATCCAGTCTAGCCATCATAAAATGGTA
The DNA here is from genome assembly GCF_001723915.1 of Gavialis gangeticus. Classification (NCBI taxonomy): domain Eukaryota; kingdom Metazoa; phylum Chordata; order Crocodylia; family Gavialidae; genus Gavialis; species Gavialis gangeticus. Next base: position 158,969,514 of record NW_017729032.1, on the reverse strand, counting down.
TTTCTTAACACACTGGAAAAAGCCTGCTCCTGTCATTTCTTAATACATTGCACATACACAGAACTTGTCTCTCCCCTGCATAAATATTTTGGGATTCTTAGGACTCAGGGCAGTGCCCTTCTACTTCTTCATGACATAAAATGGGAAAAAACACACAAATATTTTAGCATTTTTCACACAAGCAATATATCCATAATTTTCTTTAAAAGAAAATGTGTACAGTACTGAGAGGTGCAGCTATCAGAGTGCAGCTTCTTGTATTCTTAGATATCAATGCTACAGTTGCCAGAAACAGGAAGAAAAAAAGACTGAGGTAGGTCTCAGCAATATCTTTGCCAGAAAGATCCCATTGTTAAATTGTTACTTATTACCATAATGTGTAGAAAATGTGCCACTTGGTTAAAGTCATAGGTTCCTTGTGGAGCAGCATGCTAAATCAGGAAGAGACTTGTAAATAAAGCCCCTTTTGAAAAAATCTTATTTGCCCATAAATCGAGGATAAAGTCTATGTTATTTATAAGGTCTTTCTTTTGCATGTGGGAAGATAGTACAAACATTTTTGTGGCAGCACTATAGACCTCAAGCTCTCTCAAAATAGCTGCTACCGCATTTGTAACAAAAAGCTTCTCTAAATAATTAATAATCAATTATGTTCTTTCCATTTTGTCCATAACCTCTATTAGTGGTTTGGGTTTGGGCAAACTCCTTAAACACCTGAAAGTTCCAAAATACAGTTTTTTCTAAACCCAATGAGAGTCTAGCTCCCAACTTCAAAACCTGGACAAAACCAAGAATATTCAGGACCATTTCCATTCTGAGTCAGAGTCTCCTATTTGTATACATTCTTCTAAGAGATGCACATTTTGTATTGAATCCTCAAAGGCCATATACATCATCATCATCATCATCATAATAGTTATTATTGTTGCTGTTGTTGTATAATTGGACATAACTAAGTACCGTTATACCCATTTCACAGATGGTGAAAGTCATAGAGGTTAAACTGCATAAGTCAGAACAGAGAGTTAGTACCAGAGACAGAATTAGAACTATAGCAGCTACCAATCTCATAGGCAGCCCAATGGACTACTGACAGCTGGTAGCATGCAATAAGTTTAAACTATTTAGTGCTTTAGTTTCCAGCAGGACAGGTAATGAAGGCAAATTGGATGTTCCCCAAGGAGATGTTACACAAAGTGTAAGAATCAAGCATTTGAGCAAATGCACTTGACATGAGGAGTGACTCAACATAGTGTGACAATATTTTATATATTTGGACAAAGGGTTTGTCCAAATAATTTGTAAAAAGGGTTTGTCCTGCCTTTATTGCAGGCAGAAGTCAAATGAAAGTGGAAAAAATAAGGGCAGAAGCTGATCTCACTTTACCTACCCAAATAGCATTTTTGGCACTTTAGAACAGTTTGCAATCTACTCCTCATGCAGTTGGCTACTGAGCACATGCAATAGGCTGAGCTCTGTCTGAGAAGGTCCAGGGCTCTATGCACACTCACCCTTGGCAAGCATAGGTCAAAACTCTCACAGGCAAAAACCCATGAATAACAGAAGGAGAAAGGCACCTTTCTATGTTTTAGCCAAGGGCTGTCCAACTGTTGTGACAAGGAATGGATAGAATTGTACGGCTTATCTTAGTGATGTTCTAGACTTGCCTCATTCGTGGCAGGACAGCATAGTTGCTTAAATGTGCTGACACTGCTGATATCACTAAGATCTTCAGACTGTAGCTGAAGCAAAAGAAGTGAGTCCTGCAAATGACTTGTTTCAGACACCATGTAGCTAGCAAAGAAGATTTAGTCTGGATAATTAACTTATAACAAAAATGCCATGTATTCAGCAGAATTAGTGAATGATATAGTTGGTTGTTTATCTTAGTCATTACCTGCAAGGGATCATTACAAACAGTCCATCTCCCAAGTGAGTCTTCAAAATGACTTCAGTGGGGCTTAAGTCAGACAATGAGGGGCTAACACCTAATTTAGTTCAAGACAAATACCTGAGTCCTTGAGTAAACTTTTAAAGAAATGCTTCCCAAGATTCAACTCTCTCGCCTCTTTTTATTCAATCATCATAACATTTGTTTTACTACTTTTCATAGTAAAATTCTGTGGGGAAAAAAAAGTTATTTCCTTCAAGCACCGTTTCAGAGGAAAACTTCTCCAGACAGTTCTCTACCCCATCTTACATAGATTCACAATCTGTAGAACAATTCATTTTCTTTTCTTTTGTATCACAGTATCATAGTACTTAGGGTTGGAAGGGACCTAAACAGATCATCAGGTCCAACCCCCTGCCCTGGGCAGGAATGGGTGCCAGGGTCATATCCCCCCAGCCAAATATCTGTCCAGCCTCCTCTTGAAGACCCCCAAGGTAGGAGAGAGTACCACCTCCCTTGGGAGCCCACTGCAGAGCCTGGCAGCCCTAACTGTAAAGTAATGTAAAGTAATTCTGGCTCCTACCCTGGGGGTCTTTAAGAGGAAGCTTGATTCCTACCGAGCTGGGATCATTTGAGTCCAGTTTTTCTTTTTTCTCCTGCCCAGGCGGGGGGGGTGGTCAAACTTGAAGATCTATAAGGTCCCTTCCGACCCTACTTCTATGATTCTATGAATGTCTGCTGACATTAATATCCCTTCTTCATCTCTCAGCTTTCAACTCATTCCTTGAATGTGCTGCAGTTAAAGCTCACCATGACAGATCAGTTTGTGGTATTTTGTACTCCTGTGGTTCATCCCCACAGGCAGGAACATGCATTTCCCCAGGGACAACTAGCAGCGGCACATATTTGTGCCACTGCTAGTTGTCCCCAGAGAACACCCTTGCACGTACACTCTGGTGCATGGCAAGTTGCCCTAGAGTGGGATAGGAGAAGCTAGGGTCAGCACCTGGGCTGGCCCGAGCAGCCTTACCTGGGATCCTGGGGGCCTCCTGGGGCTGCAAACTGCGCTTACACGCTCATCTAGAGATGCCCCTACAGCCTGGTTTACCTCCTGTTCCAGGATCTTTGATTCCATAGTTTATGTTTCTGAGGCTGTTATGTCCACTGATACACCCCCATTGTTGGAGAACTCTCTCCACAAGTAAAACTTAATAAAAGTTACTACTCTGCCAGTTTTTGGAGATGGTAGCAGGGCAATAGGACATATTTCATTATGGCAGGGGCCTGGGAGGGACAGGAAGGACATGTGGCAAAGAGGGAGTTAGCCAGAGGAGCCATGTATTTGCTAACATTCGTTATGGCCCTCATGCACAACCCTGGACTGGAATGTCAGTGGATTCTAACACACGTGTGGTAAAATCACCTCCCAGTCTGCCTCGCGGCTGTAAGCACACAACCATTTGAGAGGGGGGAACTCGCTTTTGTATTGTCCTGAGCGTCTCACCTCACCTGGTGGCAGCGATATCTTTTAAAACCATTGGTCAGCATCCAGTGGGCCTGCTTCTGGTTGGGACTTAGTGATGAGGTCACAAAAAGTTATAAAAAGGGACCACCCCACTTTGGAGTGGGAGACATCTTACACACACTCTCTCTCTCTGTCTCTGTCTGGGTGTATATGTGAGTAACTTACCTGAAATTTAGCCAAAAACTTAGATTTAAGTGTTTTAGTCATGTATCAAAAGGCTAAGCAGCCTATACTGTTTTGCTCAAGGTAGTTTTCCTTCTATATTATGTAGTTTTGTATTCCCGCCTCACCCTATCCCTCTTTGATCAATAAATTTATGTCTTAGCATGCCTCACTGTGTGTGCTTAAGAGGGAAGGGACCAGCCTTGTTAGCTCACTTTACTAGGCTGACTAAGGTGGACTCAGCTTTTTACTTTCTTCCTGTACTGGAGGCTGCTTGTGAATGCTTCAAGCTAATAGAAGCACCCCAAAATCCCATGGTGGGTTAAGTGACCCCAAGGTCTAAAGGGTCTGTGTACCCCAGGCTGCAAAGAGCCCTAACAAAGACCCAGGCCAGGGTGGTGGTGACAGTTACCCCAGGTTTGCAAGTGGGCTCCAGGAAGGGGGTTGGCTGGACATAGGCACCCCAGGAGAGACACTGGAGGCATGGTTTTTGGTCAGGCACAGTGAGGTGGGTGGCTCAGTGCAGAAGCGCCCCCCTACTGGCCCACTGCACCCCCATGCACAACCCTAGGCTGGAGCATCACAGGGTCTGACACACAGTCCATTTCTTACCTCTCTCAGGACTGGAGGGGTAGCATGCTCCGTAGCAGGCAGTAAACCTCCAAGGGTATCCACATTGCTGTCCTGGATGGGACCATGCTCACTGTGAAATCCCTTTAGCCATTCTTAGTTCCTCTTTGCTCTGACAAAGACACGCAGTTGGTAATGCTGACAGTAGCATGATTTCTTACTCATTTACACACATTTTAAGACAAACGGAGCATCAAAGTTAAGGTAGCATTTGAGTGATTCTGTAAACCAGAGAGCAGCTAAATTGGATGGATGGATAGATGGATGGATACAAAAATATTTTACTTTTAGCTTGTGAAGTATACTGTCCTGATGTAGTGCCACTTTTAACCCCTTAGTTTCTTTATCTTCAACATGAATTCTAACACTCATGGGGGCATTCCACATCTCCCAGCAAATCAAGGAGGCAAAGCTATCAAAGACTCTTGCTTTCATTTTTTTCTATTCTGGCTTGAATATTGGTGAGATGAATCATCAGGTATAGCAAGCATTTGCTCCAAACAACCGAATGTTTCTCATGTAAAGGAGGGCAAGATACTTATTTAGTATCTGGGATACTTTATGTGTGTAACCCGGGTGGCGGCCCAATAGTTGCCACCCTTGCCCAATATCAGGGATGGATGGTGTGGTGAGAGTGGGGCAGGGCTTCTGGCCAGCACCAATTTACTTTCCAGCTGGCCCCTGCTCCCCACAGAGCAGCCCGTGGGCCCAAGAAGGTCTAGCACTTAACTGATTTAACTATTTGCACTTTATTTACAAAACAAGAACAACAGGAAAGGTTATTTACAAGTGAACTTAAATGGCATAACCAGAATCGCAAAACAAACCAGAATGCATTAGTCAACCCTTGACTCAAGAACTACAGGTAGGGTAATTGGCAGCTTTCAGCCACTACTGAGGTGCTACCGCAAGGAAGCAAGGTGCTCGCTCCCAGCAGCTCCAACAGCAGTAAGCAACAGACTGCAACAGGTTAAGCGCTTCTGGTCTGCAGCAATCAAATTGTATCAAACCCCAACCCCCCAAAGAGGCAGAAGGGTGAGCCTCCATGGCAACAAAAAAGAAAAGCAACAAGCAACAGAGTAGGCTCCTGCAGCAATCAGCATGACCCAAGCACAAACCTCAGGGACTCCATCCTGTGCTGCAGAATAAGGGACAGGACCGAGTCCCCTCTGGAGCAGTCAGTGGCAGAGGGCCAGCAGCACAGGCAGCTCCCAGGGGACCTTGCTCTAAACCCCTGCTCCAGATGACTGGCCAGGCAACCCACACACCTCGCGGCTCGCCAATCTTATTCTGAGTGCCTGCCTGTGCCCCGAGCTCCCAGGGACGCTCGTCCTGGTGCTCTGCCACTCCTCAGGATCCCAATGCCTTGCCTGCTGCTGTCCTGCTTCCCCAGGGAAGGTAAAGGGTTTCCTCAACTCACCAGTCCAGCTCTCTGCTCCAGATAAGGATGTGCTCCTGGCCACTGCTTCTTCTCCACAGTGGAGTGGGGGGCTGACTGTCACCCCTAGACTCCGGGATGACCGGCACGTCCAGCACACTGTGATGGGGTCTTAAATCTGTGCCCTGCCCTAGGCCACTGAGCAGTACGGTTGTCAGTCCATGGACACTGTTCCAGTCGATGCCTACAGTAGTCTCCAGAGTTTTAACAAACCTCCACTTAATATAAAGCCCTCTTTCCTTACACCTACCCTTCCTCCCATGTCTCAAGTTGCATTGTGGATCCCAAGTACAGCCTCTCAAATTCCTGCCTATTTAGCACCTGGCATCAGTAGCATAAGGGGAGTGGGGACAAGCAGGGCACTAGCCTGGGGTGCTGACTTGCCCCAGAAGGTCTTTGTCACAGGAGGTGTTTCCCTGTGCTGCCCAACTGTAGCAACCAGGTCATTGCAGCCCTGTGCCCAATAGCCTATCTGGGGGTACAGCGAGTGAACAGGGCACCTGGGAGCCCATGCAGTAGTTCTGTGAAGCTAATATGAAGTGAACCTGTCCCTCAACTGCAGCACCCCCAGCCCATATTGCTACAGCAAGAGCTGTAGTAGTGTGCAGACAGCTGGGGCAGGTAAGACTCTGCTCCCCCTTCACCCTCTCCCACCTGCCCCACTCTCCAGTGGTTAGCATAAATAAGCCATTGCCCTTTCCCCCCACCCCCCAACCTAGGTCATGGAAGGAGCTTGTTAAACCTCTTGCAGAGAGGAACTACACTGGAGTAAAAGGGACCAGAGTTTGTCCCTCAACAGATTTCAAATTACAGTCTTAGAAAATTCAGCTCACAGGAGCTTACTGTTTAGTGCATGTACTTTCTTCTGTCTGGTATTTAGTTTTTTTCCAGCTGTTTGTAACCGGAAAGGGACATATATTTGATCAAAAGATCTGACAACATTAAACATAAATTCCTCATGCCTTCAAAGAACCATGTCTGTCATTAGTTAATCTATCAATTAGTTAATCATCCAACACTCCTGAAGTCAACTGAAAGGCTTCCCATTTGACTTCATTTGAGTTAGATCAGGCCCTGAATGAGGACCTAAAGCATGTGGAAAAGATCAAAGTCCAGAGGAGGTTTTATTTTGACAAATGAAGGACTTCTGTCTTCACAGGTGTCAATTTAGCACTTCTCATATGTATTAAATTCACTTTAAATAAAAAAAAATTAGAAGAGATAGATATAGAGAGCTCAAAATATCTTGTAATACAACATAGCCTATTACAGCAATAAATCAGAGGATTCTCAACCATAATTACTGGATATTATATTGTCCTATCTGCAATGAAAATATAATTCAGATATCCTATTTTGCAACCAGTCTGTCTCTAGTGACTTAGCAGCTTTCTAATGAATATCAACTTAAAATAAACTCTATTTCCTTAGAATCGCCTCTACAAAGGTGATAGTCTCAACAAAAACCAGTTACCAATAAGTAGTCTTTTTGTATAATACTGATATGGCAAAGGTCTCTTCACCTAAGATGCATTTAATATATTTCCTGGTCAAATGCAGCACTGTTTGCTGGTAGGTTTTTTAGAAATATATCTTCTTTTTATGTGGAATATCTCTTCATTTTTTGTATGCAAAAAATTGCATACGGATAATAGAAACCACAAGGAAAGTAAGAGTGCATGTGTCATGATTCTATACGGTAGAAGACAGAGCAATACTTCAACTAATATTTATGAAAGATCATCATAGCTACTTCCTTAGAAGTCTATTAAAATTATAGAAAGCTTTCCAAATTCTGGTGTATGAAAATGAATTAATATTGTTTTTATATATTTGGGGGTTTTAAGCGTCAATATGCATTGGAAGATCATGTTGGTTTTTAGATCCAGGTTTATTTTGTCCAATGGAAGCTGTTAAAAAACTACCACACTGTACCCTATGCTACATCAATCAAACAAAATGAAAATCCATTATTTAACTACACCTTCCTGACAGATATGCCACAGTAATGGGAAACTTTTCCAGCAATCTGCCTGCATCCAGTATAATTACAATTTTTAATCTTTAGTTTTGACATATTTGTTACTTACCTCGTTATCCTCCCATAAACCTAGATCATCACATTTAATGATATTTCAAAAATCCACCATCCATGTTGAAAAGTTTCAAACAACATTCTTTCTTTGGCTCTTTCAGTACCTCTGGATTCTGTTGTTTGATTAAGGGATGCCCTGTCCTCGTTTAAATAAGCTAAAACACTCACCTCTTCTGATTAGCATAGTCTGCCATGCAAAGCCTTTGTGCTGTACTTTCTACTGATTTGTACTGTATTACACTGAGATCCAAGTATATGTCTGCTCTTTTCTATTGAACTCATTTGTCTTTGACGGTCAGCTTTACATGTACATTTGGTGTCAAGTGCTGGAAGGAGAAGCAGCCATAGAAATGCCTCTTCTCCTTATTCTTAATTTTTACACTGAAGGGAATGTGGATTCAATGCCTGGCACTTGCCTTTCAAGTCAGGAGCAGAACCACAGATAATTATCAGAGTTTGGATTTGAAAACACTGTGCCAGACAAAAGGGTTCTTGACAAGGCTGCCTCTAGGGTATGGGAAAACCTAGAAGAAGGAAAATTATAGTGGCCTTGTGTGATAGCTACAGCAGTATACAACCAACTCCTGAGTTGGTTCAAGGTGCCACTGTCTCCAAAGGATTTCCAAATCAGAAGACATGTTGAATAAGTATCAGCACTCATGGGATGGGCCAGCCAATTCTACAAAATGTCAGTGTTCCAAAGAAATTATTGTCCTTATTTATGCTAGTTTTATATGTGTTGACTCCAAGGAGTTATGCATGTAAGTGAAAGACCCCCACTCTAGCAAAGCAACCTAAAATTTGACTTAATAAACCAGTAGAAGATTCACTGGAAAGGCAGAATCCATCTGTGGCTTAGCACGGCTGTGAGGGGATGTTCCTGCAGGAAGAAATTATGGCCAGAGAATCCATAAGAGGGCCTCAGGCTTTGTTATCAGAACAATACCTTAGCTATGAGTAGCAGGCATTATGTAGCTGCCCCACGCTGTGTCAGGGGCCCGATTGGGGAAGCTGCAGTAGCTTCAGAAAAAGCTGGATCCTAGGATCTGGCTCCAAGACCGCAGCCTGTTTGTGTGTAACAAAATCAAAATATGACCCAGTGCAGAATTGTTATCACCCTACCCAATGCAATAGGCCTACAAGCAGTGGAGCTCTTATTTCCACTGATATAAATTATGAGAAACTATTACACTGGTGCAAGCGACTTCAGACTTGGGCCCACAGGCTGATAAAGCACTATTCATATGTACCAATATGTGGACTGTTACCAATCCCAAACAAATTTTGTATACTTGTGATTGCCATGCTTGGCTTGGAGTTCATAACCATAAAATGATAATACTGTCTCTGGAGCCCAAACCTCAAAGTGTCCAGAGGTAGCTCCTACATCACAAAGCCTGTAGTGATAGAAGCTGTACTTTAAAGATGCTCCCTAACTAAGGAGACTAAGAAAGTTTGTGATTGTGAGATGGTCCCTCAGTTAAGTCGCTATCAGATTAATAAATGACAGACCAAGCATCTGCAGAGGTCTTCCTACTGCTCCACAGTAAATTCATTATCGTTATTTCTTTTCATTCATGTATGCCTGTGTTTATTGAACCCAGTGATCACTACAAGGGTGAGGATGATCAGCCTATCTATGGGTTTAATGGCGAATCCAAACCATGTTTGTCATTCCTTTGATGCTTGTAGGTCTCCAGGTATGCACTTATATACACCATTACCCATAATTTGGCTCCAACTCTGTTGAATTTTGCATGTCCTACTATTTCTGATCTCCTCCAGATTCTACATTGCTTCAGCCTTTCTCAAAGCCACTGATCACATTCTCCAGTTCATTAAGACTGGTCTACAAAGCACAAAAGCTAATTTTTTACAATACTATTTTTTACCCTCACATAATGGAATCCTAAGATGATTCAAAGCCTCCATAAAACACCTTATCCCACATCTCTTCTTAGATGCTACAATTGTGGCCAGTATAAATGTGGGGGAGGTGACCAGCTGAAGGACATGGGTGACTATATGAATCAGAGCAGCCCTAAAACTACTCACTTTGTTTTAGGGACTGAACTGGCAGCTAGATGGCCCCCAGATGAGGGGGATACCGAAGATGGCTTAAAACTATCTTTTCACTGTAACAGGGAGCCAGAAGGCCCCTGTTACTTAACGGGAAAATGCAACAGGGTGAGCTAACTCAGGGAAAGCTAGCAGCTAAGGAACTAGCTACCTGCTAGCTGGTTTGCAGCCAAAAGCCAGCAGTAACAGGCACAAAGGACAATCAGGCTGCTCAAGGGCTTAGAGCTGCAGAGGAAAGAGGAACAGGAGGAGCTAGGAGAGCTCCTAGCTGGCACTGGTGATACTTTGGGGAAGGTAATCAGACTGCCGCTGCCTTGCAGAGGACTATGACCCAAGATAAGCCTTGTGATACAGAGAGGTAGCCACTGTTTATATTCAGACCCAGAGTGGGTTAGTAGGTGTTATAGCCAGAGGCCTCCTTTCTTTGTTATAGTTTATACCAGTGGTTTGAGTGGGACTGTGAGAGGTGGTTTTGGAGGTCCCAGTGGTGTCCAAAGGGTTCATGACTGCTTTGAGCCCAGCTAGGGGCCAGGCAGGTGGCACCTGAGAAGGGGTGAAGCCAAAGTTTGAGAAAGCCATGGCAACTAGTAGCTTACCTGGGGCAGGGGCCCAGCACCTGAGAGGGGCATGGATAGGGCAAGGGCCCATTGCTCTTGAGAAGCAGAACAGTGCCCGGGAATGCTCTAAAGATAGGGTGAAACAGGGCCTGAGTAGGCACCAGAGGTGTCATGGCCACCACCCGAGCTGGCTTTTGTTACATTCACAAACATATCCTAAGCTGCAACCATCCAGCCCACAGGTCATCTTTCAAAGAGTTTTTGTTTCCCCTTCTCCCTTCCATCTTTTTTTTTTTCAAATATAATCAGGTAATAGTCTTAATAGGGAGTCTACTAAAGGCAATTAGCAAGGATAAAAAAGTATATTCTGTTCATTCTACTAACTGATTCATTTATGGTGTGTGCACTGTGTGCTGGGAAGTTACCCTCCAAAGATATTATTGAGTTCCCTTGGGGTAAAAAGTGGCCTTTTTGGTGGGAAAATGTTGGCAACCCTATGATCCAAGTATTTCCTCCTTTGATGAAGGTTGTCTTTCTACTGTGCTGAAGTATCATATTTGAATGTGCAAAAACAATGAAAAAAGAGAAGTAGGAAAAGAAAACACTTTTCTCCCATTAAGAAAGTCTGATGAAAACTGCTCTTTCATCTGGCATTTGATACTCAAATGCACTTTTGCATTCACAGTTGGATGGAGATTTTTTCAAGTTCAGCCCTAATTTATTTATCTTAAAGCAGGCAATGTACTGTAATTTTACAATAAAGGACTCCCAATCAAAGCTTACCTTATCCAGAGGTAATTAATACAAAGATTGTTGAATTAAAGATGTGAGTCTTGACACTTTGGCAGGGGGTAAGGGACATGGTCTCAAAGGCCCAAATTATGCCTGAAACAGACCAATTAACACCATGTATCTTCTTTTATGTTAACTTCAATTAAGGTTTCTTAAAATTTTTAAAGTTATTTTCTTCTTTACAATCTCAGAATGTCAGAAATGTACATCAAAGAAAAACGCTTCAGTGCGAACACCATAGGTAACGCTCATTTGCACACAAATCTGCATATTGCAAAGGAGTTCAGAGCCCATTTTGCATGAATTATTGCAGGATATGAGTCAATGAATTAAAAAGCTTAAAAATAACAACCATCCAAATGACGATGGGCTGCACCAACTTCTGTTGACATAACGAATTTAAAAAAAAAGCAAGTCAGAATTAGACTTTGGTTATGGAGATAAATAAGAAAATGATTTAAAGTGTGATGCTACACAGCCCCATGCATTTTAAACTACTTGGATTCACTTTGCTCATTATTTAGAGGTTGTGACTCAACATTCCTCTATTAGAAGAGAATATTCTTTTTCTTCCACTAGAAAGTTGAAACAGAAATGGATGGGTTTACACTCTTGACTCTTCTGGTTTTGACAGTAAATCCATTGACCCTTTTTTTCAGAACTGCATACAGCATGTTGTTGAAGCAAATTTTATTCTAAAGTCATGTGTTTATAATGTAAGTTTGTCCTTGTGTTAGTCATTTCCCAAAATATCATTTCCCAGTTTGCCATTGATTTGCTGTGTCTCAGTACTATGGCTATTTATTTTCCCCATTTTAAGTCAAGAAATACATTTCTTAAAACACCAATGCAAAATGAAGCTCCTGATATGTATCACTAAGCAGACTTGGCAATTAATGTTTTCTGAGATAAATTTAAATAAGTTAATAAAGTGCACCAAAGAGCACATATCCAAAGATTTTGAATTCAAAGCTTTCTGTTTAAGACCCTTTTCCTTTCTGCCCTCAGTTACCTGTGTGTGACTCTTGTTGACTCTTGCTAATTTCCTCTCTCTGCTCATGGATAGCACTATGCTCAGCCTTCTGACTGAGTTCAGACTAACGCAAGTAACAGGCTCTATCTTGCTGACCCCAAGTCACTTCTATTTGGAGCTGGTTTAACTGTTCACTGCAAACCATGTAATCCCCTGCTGTGGCCCATTTTAATTCTTTTGCAAGCTGTCCATAAACAGAGCAAGATTTTGCAGAAGTTCTGTATTATGGAATAGAGTCTATTCCACCTATTAGGTGCATAATTGGATTTAGGTAACTAAGTGCAATTCTGTTCCACCCTGCTTGAGTGCCTGACAAACAGTTAATGCAAAAGGTATGTGGGTCCTCCTCTTTAGTTTCTTGTGACACAGTCTTACAGGTTAGATGACAGCGGCCTTGTATAGACATTCAGTTTCTCCTGGGAGAGTTGCTGCTCTTCCAGGAGAAACCATGAGCATACAGAAGTTTAGGCTCTTTTTCCCTGAGTAGAAATGGCTACTCCAGAAGAAAAGTAATCTGAGTACAACCAGGGTTAAATCACTTCTAGGAGAGTTTCTCCTGGGACAACCAATGTCTGTACCTGCTATACAGCCTGTACAACACAAGTTGACCCCAGGCCACTAGTCAGTCAGGACTGCCTTATGCTTTGCTGTCATCTGTTGCCAGGCAGACAAAAGGAGCTTGCAGACCATACTGAGATTGGGATCTCCCCCCTCCCAGGTTTCCACCCCTCAGTTGCACAGTGCCAGCATGGCAAGCTCTCCACTCTTCCAGGCTTCAGTATTCAAATGTCTGTACATGTGGCTATGTGGCTCTGGGTAAGTTTTTCTGCAATGAGAACTAAGCTGGGAGAATTCTCCCAGATTATTTGAATGTATGTATATGGTCATTGTGTTACAACAGAAGATCCATTAGTGGATTTTCAGGGGCTTGAATGCAGTGGGAAGGAATCAAATTAAGTACCTATGTCTTCTATATACATTATTCAACTGATACTTTTCATTTAATATATTTGGACCAATAGGTCATTCACAAACTCTTCACAGGAAGTGCTTCACAATATATTCATATTTAGAACTATTTATCCAGGTTATGCGATTAGCAGAGATCCTGATTTTCTCTGATAAAAAAATCCCCAATTTTCAGGTTTAAGAAAGTAACACATTTTTCCATGATTAAAATGAAACACCACTATATATGTATATGTATGTATTAGTGGTGTTTCATTTTAATCATGGAAAAATGTGGATTTGGAGTTACTTTTTTTAATCTGGAAATTGGGGATTTTTTTAATGAGAGAAAACCAGGTGATTAGCTGCCTATGTCAACTAGTATGTTTCCTCTTTCCTGACTGGATGACTAACACTTTATAAACAGGACTAGGTCCTGCAGAGGTTAGAGGGCCACTAAACTTTTCAAGAAGAGGGTGAGAGCACTGGAAGCAGAAATGGAGAAGCAGACCTAGAGTAGTTAAAGAACTGTCTTATAGCTTCTGATATGCTTTTGGTCCACCTTCCTCCCTCTTCCTCCAGAACTAATGATACCTTTCCATGCCTTCTTGACAATAGTAGCAGAATTGAAAGACCATTATGCTGGCAACAGCTCTTTAGTGTCCTTTCAGGGGATAACTATTGATTTCTGTGCCTTGGGTGGAGACATCTCCTTAGAGTAGTTGCCCTAAATGCTGATCTCTACTTGTCAGTGTCTGGCCATGTTGCTCTCTGTTCTGGTGCTGCACTGTTGGCAAAACAACTCTAATAAAGGAATATTCACACTTGTCAAATGTTCTCCCCATTCCTTGCTCTTCCCCTCTCTTTGTCCCTGCCCCCTTCATGCCAAAAGAGCACTCTGCTGTTGGGATGTTTATTATTCTCTTCCTGCCTCTGTTACTTACGTGTGTACATCTAGTTCATGTATAGGTACGTACCAAATTCACAGCAGAAGTGGGCTGCGTGGCAGCTCCTTTAATCTTGCAGGTTACCTGCGCACCCTCCCCCCACTGCTGATTGGCTGAGGGGCCCCAGTGGCCCTGCTGCTTGATGCTGACCAGCTGGGAGGTAAAAATAATGCCATATTTAAAATGACGGTTTTTACCTCCCTGCCAATCAAGAGCAAGCATCAGGGCCCCTTAGCCAATAGGCAGGGGGGGCATGTGGGGGAACCTGCAAGATTAAAGATGCTGCTGTGCAGCCTGCTTCCACCATGAATTCGGTAGGTCCCTATTCATGTAGGATGATGAAGCCTTCTGACAGGGATGTACTTGTTTGTATACCCATATATGCATGAATCAAAGCTCCTTGCAAAACATTCCTGTAGGCAACAGATGACCCAAATGTTAGGAGAGTGCAACAAGGAAGCGATTGAACTGGAAATCAGGTGTAGTAAACAGTCACATTTTCCTACTATTCTCCCAGCTCTATTAACCGTTTTACCAGTTGTTATAGTAGTTCAGATTTGTGGCAGCCAGACAGGTATGTCCAGGAACAGAGTTTGGATATTAATGTTTTGAAAAATGATGTGTGGGCAGCAAAGCTCCCATTCACACGTTTCTGAAATTTATTACATTTATTATAGTAATTAGAGCTGCTTCTCCAGGAGAAGTGGAGCATGACCCTTGCTTCCACTACATTAAAATGGCTTAATCATTTTCAACAACTACTGGTACATATTATACTTAAGGTCAAATTCACGTTTTATCTGTACCTCATTTTCTAAAGGCTATCAGGAGTTCGGATGTTATAATACATTTCACACCTATTTTACCTCTAACTTCTTATTATCATGATCACAAAAATCTCAAAACATACAACTGATTGCCAAAAAAGGAGGCGGGAGAGGCAGAAAAAGCAAAGTCAGCTAAAACTGCACGGGCTCAAATTCCATCTGTTTTAGCTCATTTTTTTGAGATGTCAGTCTTTTTCTGCACAACCAACTGTGATAAAACTGATCTTTGATCAACAATTCTGAAAACACTGGACCTTAGCCAGAACTCATCTGTTTCTCAGTTCAGGCCCTGTTCAAAAGTCTATACTCTTCTAAAGAAGTGCAAATGCCAATGGAAGGATACGAGTCTTGTCAGAGTTGCAGGAAAACCTTACTATTCCTTGCAGCTGAACAAAGCAAAGAGCTAAAAACATTGCATGGGCCTCATCCCTCTTTAAAAAACATCCCTCTGGAAAGATAGGTCTCACATGTTTGGCTAATAGAGTCTATTTCACTGAGACAGGATTTTGTCCAGGACGCAGAAGATATCCCAAACTCTTTTTGAAATGTTCTATGAAATATTTGACTGTAATCTAGCCAGCTGCCATCAACAAGCAGAAGAGGGTCTCAGTTTAACATGTCATCTTAAAAGACGGTACATCTCGTAAGGTCTCTCTGCTGCTAACATTGCATTGCAAGAACAGTGGACAGGAGCCCAGCTCTTGATATTAGTCCCATGATCTGACCTAAAGCTATGACTTGGTGAATGAATATATTGACTTTGTGTTGACAGCAGTAGAGATATATAAAAGAGAACATGTTGCATACTGATCACACAGTGATCTAGTGAGTAAACAGTAAGTAGGAATCATACTCCCACATTATGTTTGCGTGGAGGGACAACCACACTCCTGTTGAATTTAAAGAAAAGAGGGTCCTAGGTTCCTTGAACTGAGGAAGAGAAAGTAGAAGAGTCCTAAGCTCAGCAGGTGAAGGGCTTCTAAACAGCTAGCCGTGGACATTCATTTAGGGCCAGCATTTTGGAGGTATTAATGTGCCTTACCGCCATATAAAATTGATCTTTCGACATCTAGAGCAGCACAGACAAGCCTCAGAGAAAACTGAAGGCTTTGGTTTGCAGTCCAGCCCTTGTTAAAGAAGAACTGCACAGCTTAGTTTGCAAATATCATCCTGAACCTGACCCTGCAGAGTTCAAACAGTTCTAGCAATCAGACTGAGTAACAGTCTCTGAAGGGAAGTGATAGAAGCACTATCACTTGAGTTATTTAAACTGCATTGGGCAATGCCCTGGGGAATACTGACAAGGGAAAGACAATTTTAGTAAGACAGAATTAAGAACGTAAAATACTTAGCTATTAACACAGAACTACATCATTGGAATGTAAACATAGGAAATTCATATAGCAGAAACTTAGAAAATTCACACATCCCACAGTAACCTTTGCCATCCCCAGCTAGTCCCATTACATATGACATAATGCTATGAGTGTTTCACTCCACAATACTATAGCACCCAACTTTTCTCCAATCCTGCTGCATCAGAGACAGGGAGATCACATGGCAGTACTGCAAGCTCATGTGTGGTATTGGGGTTTACAGCCCGTACCTATTCCGTAAGAACAATAGAGATTGATGCCCACTGTGTATAGGGTATGGGGTCTGTGGCCAATATTGTATCCATGAATGAAGTTCACTGCAATAATAAAATATAATCTCTGACGTATGCCATGAGGATGAGGTAAGGCTGGGTTGGTAGAATAGTTAAAATTTCAATCTGCAAACCAAAATACAGATTTTTCCCCCTGGATAGTGGTTATCTGCATCACATATTTATTTGCTTTAGTTCTTCTTTAAGGTGTCATCTGCACGTTTTGAATTCAAGGAGAAATCAGTGAAAATTCTGGGAGGCACTTCCTTCCTTGTTGGATTTCTAATTCTGACCTGTAGCATAGTTGCAGGCACCAACACACAGTATACTGTTTGTCATTAAAACAGACCTTTCCTTCAGATGTTTTCTTCAAATGGGGTTTATGTGCCTGTCAACATCAGCAAGAGCAGTATGTGTGTGTGTGCCTCTCAGATCCGTAAGTTTCATTCTAGATTCACTGAGAAAATGGGACATGACACCTAGCACTATGGGATATTCAATCATTTCTGACCCACTTGCACACTTGGCTTGTCAAGACCACGTGACTGTGTGCAACCAGCTTTTAACATTACTGCCAACAGTATTTTGCGTGAGAGGTTTCAGTGCCTCCCCCCCACAACTCAGACTTTAGAGTTCTAAAATAAAACAGATGAACATGTTCTGTGGATGCGTGCAGAGCTGGACAAGTTCAGATCAAAATAAGGATGCTCCCACTCATACACAGACACACTCAGATACATATTCTGAGCACAGCTCATCCCACCCCTCTCCTCCCTCCTTCTGGGGATGTCCATTTCCACCATTCTTATTTTATGCAGGGGTTGGCTGGAAAATTCTCCGGGTATGCACCCCCTACTTTGCTGAAGTATTGAGCAAAATAGCATTCATGTGACAATAAACATAGCACACCCGCTTCTCCAGTGACACTAAAAAGGGGGTAACAAGTGAAACAAGTCAGGCAGCTTGCTGCCTCTTTTCCCTGTTCTTCTACTTTAGGCCCTTCCCACTCAACAACAGCCATTTAATAGTTAAAAAATCTTTGGCCATGAGCTGTCCCAAAATGCAGCCAACCAAACTGAAATCTCAGATCTCACAGGATTTACTTTTTTCTTCTTCAGCCTGAGCCCTGCTATTTCACTGCAAGCCCATAGAGAAGAAAAGCCACATTCTAGGACCAGTTTAGAGAAGACTTTCTGAGACCTAGAGTCTCCCCTTTCTGATGCTGCTGCCACATGCAGATGGCAAGCTTAAAACCTCTTCCCTTCTGCTATGCTCCCTATTCCTTATAAGCCTTTTCAGCACAGAAATCTTCTAAATATCATCCTAGCAACCAAAATTAGAATGATTTAGAGCACAATCTGACGAGTGAATGGCCTCTGTCCCATTTCAGAAGTTTGCAGGTAACTGCAAGCAAAGCTGTCAATGGCATTTCAGCCGCAGACCTGTAACACCTATTGATGCGGTGAAAAAGCAAAAAAATCACCTTCATGGAGGAGAAATTTGGAGCTTTCTTTTCTCCAGTTGTAGGGGAAAAAAACAAACAACTGTTGAAAAAAAGGCAAAGATTTTACTCTCACTCAGCCTCACATCTTGTGGGAGTCCTCAGGAACTAGACTTAAAGTTAAAGAATTCACAAAAACTCTCCCTCCCTTTCTCATGCACACACGTGCACAGTACACCACAAGACATTTTCCAAACCCCTGCTGCTGAACCCTGTTTAAAACAAATACAGAGACAAACAGCAGAACACAGGCCACAGTCACTGTCTGCATTAACAGTTTTCCCACTGGAAGCTGAATTAACAAGGAAGGCACTTGCAAATCAAGAGTGGATGAAGAGTCACTATCTTATCCAAGCTGAAACAGACTCTGAAATGCTGCTGCATGCCTGCTCTAGCCACTTTTATTTCAAATGGCTTTTTTAAAAGTTCTCTAAATTCTGCTTTGTAAAAATCTCTGACAGAAGTCACACTCGGCCCTGCTATAAATCAAAGTAATTCTATTTCAGCCAGTAGACTAGTTCTCCATTTACACCATTGATGAATCCAGTTTTATCTACCTATTTCCCCAGTTCACTCAGTCTTTTGGGTCTTTCTTTGGTAGTTCCTATAGTCTTGATAAATAACTTAATAAATCTGATATTAGGAGGGCTGTGATTATTTTTTTGTTCAGGGCAATTCTTTAGATGGGAAAAAGTACCAAAAGACAGTCATGGGAGAAATATCAGGCAACACAAAAATTGCTTTATACCGAAAGGAGTAATCTTTTTTCCCCTCCTATTTTTAGTGTTTTTGCTGTGCTTGGAATTTCGAACAGAGGATTTGTTATATAGGAGACTACCTTTGAAAATCTAACATTACTCAGCAAGTTAAAATTTTAACCTGAAGCAGGAATTGTCTTAATAACCGTCATTTTAGAGAATTAAATCTTTCTGAAAGTCAACATTCCTGTATATTGCTTACCTTCATTTCCTTTCAGAGAACTGTGTAGTCTACCTTCAACTTTGCTGTTCTCGGTTTTGTTCAACCATTTACCGTAATGTATCCACCCACTCGCTCACGAACCTCAAATTATGAAAACAGAAAAAAACTAGTCTTTAAAAAAAATTATAAAATGAAGAAAACATGTTATTGGTGACTCTTGGGACAACCTTAAACTTTGTAAATTCCAATTAGGCTGAAATTCCCAGCAGTAAAAGCCCTAGAAAAAAAGTTGGCTGCAAACAGAGATTTCCTTATTAAGCTGTGTTATTTATGTAGGAGCCACTGGCCTTTGAAATGCTGAACACACTTTTTGGAAGTCTCTGGTAGTAGATATATCTGCCTTTGCTGAACTAAGCCATAGGTGACAGGCCCAACTGTAGATAGTAAGAGGCCTGATTCAGGAACTTGTCCACCTCACATTCCTGTTTTGTTTAGTGTTACATGGGTGATTCTTCCAATTCATTCAGTTCATTATAAGAAACCTCATCAAAATATGCTTTCATCAAAAACAAATACAAATTCTAAAACTTAAGACAGATTAAATGTGATAAATACCACAAGAAGCCCTCTAACATTATATAGTTTGAAGATAATCTCCATGTGTAGCAAAAAACAAAAGAGGATACAGGGAGGTTAATACAGAGGATGTCATTACTGTTGTAATCCACAACTTCATATTCAAAATGTGTTTTTAAAAACCGTTTTGAAATGAAATAGGGAA
Organism: Gavialis gangeticus; assembly: GCF_001723915.1. Classification (NCBI taxonomy): domain Eukaryota; kingdom Metazoa; phylum Chordata; order Crocodylia; family Gavialidae; genus Gavialis; species Gavialis gangeticus. Next base: position 158,949,739 of record NW_017729032.1, on the reverse strand, counting down.
AATACCTGTGTGACATGGGGTCATTATCATCATTTGTGTTTCAAAGCTGAACCGTTGTTTCAAAATATAGGGCTATAGCCACCCTCTTGTTTAGTTCATATAAGAATGCTGACATTCCATGAAGGTGATTCTTATTTCTAAGCAAGTCAAAGACAAAGGGGGCATGCATCTACTCCATTACGTTTTGTGCAGTCACTTATGCAAATGACTCTAAAATCAGCTGTCAGCCTCATCAGAAGGCAGCAATTTACACTTACTTTACAAAGGTTTAAGTGAGAAACTAGTCGATACAGTATTAGAACATCTAAAGAAATTCTGATTTCACTTACACCCGGGTTAGTTGGACTCTTTGCTTCTAAGAGTCTCGTGTGTCTGACATTCATGCAGAACATGTTGGTAATACGCTCACCCTTGCAAGTAATTCATGACTAGAGCTTTGAGTTATTTTTTTACTTTTCCCTGAAGTCCAGTGGACTCTGATGAAATGAAGGCTACAAACTATGAGTACAGGGAACAAGTATGGTATTTTAATATATTGAAATACTGATTTCAGTACCATATCAGTAGATTACACTGTCATCTAGTGGCAGCTAGATAAACTTGCAGCCCAAAATTCTTAAGTCTCATCTTCAAATTGCACTTAGTGTCAGCATCTACAAAGGTAACGAGATTTTTTTTTTAGTGGATCAACCCTTTAAAACAGCCAAACAATCAAGAACATAAAGTGCAAAAAGTAAAGCTACACTAGGGAAGATGTTTATATGCCTAATGAATGTGATTGATCTGAAACATTTGGAAATAAAATTTTGCATCATATCCCTAAAATGACTGAACAGCTGCAGTATCATGACTCAAAGATGCACAGCCTGCCAAGATCATTCTACTTGCTGAATAATGGAAATGTGAAAGCTGTATGCTTAAACTCACAGAAAATCCAGAACACTTGATTACAGTAGCAAGTTGTATTCAAGGAGTCTTTGAAATGGATCTTGATGATGTTATTTTGACTGGAGGAGCCATACAGCTAAATATGAAGTCAGATATAATATAAATGAAGAAGTAATAGAAACTTACTTCCAAATCTTCAGAGGCTGCATTTCCTACTAATGAGAACAGAAAGCAATTAATTGGAGGAATTAGACTGATGCCTCATCAAAGCAAATAATCACTTGCATGTGGGGAAAAAAGTTTGTGTCTAATTCCACAAAATCAGGTCCTGCCTGAATATCTGTAATAGTACATACAACTCTTATAATTATCAATAGGATATGCAATTACAATATTGCTTAGGTTGATCCCTTACTGACACAAAATCAACTTCATGAAGAGCTAAAATACTGGTCAGTCTGCTTTGGAAAATGCTGGACCCAAACATCAAACTATGAAATCCTGCTATGTGCGGGACACAAACTCCCTCCTTCAGTTAAGATAGTTATAAGAAATATTTAAGCTACTTTATAGAATGAGGTAGTTGGAATAATAGCTTTCACATTAAACGCAGGTGTGTCATCACCCAAAGCATATATCTTCAGGAGGGTTTTGATGGCTCTGGTTTTGGAAAGACTTGCATATTTGTGAAAAAGAACCAGATCAAAGCTTCAGAGAAGCAGAAAGAGCATGAACTACCACTGGAAACATGGAGCTGAAAAAGATTATAGAGAATTTGGGGGCCAAATGTCGATTGGATAAAAGCCTTAGAATTGTGAACACAGAGACCACTTTTGATGCTTGATTCCTCCAGTGTTCAGGGAAACACAACTTTGTGCATTCTTTATAAATAAACAGGATTGCATCAGAGAAGTGAGCACCCGGCTTCAGAGCCATCCTAACTGGAACATCCCACAACAATATAAATTTGACAAACCATTTGGCCCAAAAGGGACCAAATCCTGCAAACATAACTGAAGATTACTTAGGGTGAGAAGAAATGATCACGGGACCCAACTCAGATTTAGATGGCTTAGTTTAAAAGGCCTAAACGTGAACCAGGAGCAATGCATGCAAGTGTTCACTGCTTGCCGGGAGTAAGTGGGGGCAGCCAGAGGCAAATAAATTAGTGGGGAGGGACTGGCAGGTCCAGGGAGGTGCTAATGAGTCTGCAGTGGGGGAAGTGTTGGCAAGTCGATGGTGGGGGCTTGGATGGGGTTGGCAGGCCCAAGAAGGGGTGCTGGTAGCTCTGCAACAGGAATTGAAGGGTTGACAGGCAGCGGGCCACCCAGTCAGGCAGTGGGCCAGTGGAAGGGTTAAAACAGTCTGATCAGTTTTGGGGGGATAAAAACAGCACAACCCCAGGACTGTGAGGAGTGTCTGGGCTTTCCTAACCCTGGGGCAATGCTGTGAACGCATAGAAGTGCCAGGTAACCCTCTTTAGGGTGAGTTAACCCCTACCTGATCTAAAGTTAGTTCACCTCAGATGAAAACTAACTTTAGATCAGGCATAACATTTTAAAGATGAACTAAGTCTTGTGAATGCTTGAGGACTAGGGCATTTAGATTGTCCTAACCTTGGTTACCTGGGTTAGGGCAATCTAAACGTAATGCTTGTACATACCCTTAGACAACATCCAGAGGAACTGGAAAAAGAAAAAAGGTTCTTGCTAATCTGCCACAAATTGGCAGTCTTTTAAAAGGCTGATGATATTTTCTTAGAAGATATTATTTCCTCTGTATTTGTTTTGTATTCCATTCTATAATCACCCCAATAATTGTCTGGTTTTTTTGGACTACCAGTGTGAAATTACAAATATACATATGCTTGCCAGACCAGGCCTTTCATTTGGATTTGTTGCTGCTGTACTAGGTGTGATGGCCTACCTGCTCTGTTATCTGCCTCCTAAACCATACGGTCCCCCCAATTAATTTTATTTTTACAGATATAACTAGCATATTTTCTGCCTTTTGCTACACATGAGTAGAGACAGTGTTCCCTAATTTATTTATACTTATATTTTTGTAATTTGCACAAATGAAATGATCTACAGGAAGGAATTCTCAGTGGTATAAATACATGTTATCACAAAGAATGCATTTGTAACAGCATTAAAGAAACTTCAAAACTAAAAAGCATTTTGATTGCAGCAGTCCATTTAATATGCATACTCTTTGTTAAAATTAAGCTACATTAGCTAATCATTGAAGAAATAAGAGAAGCAATATTTCAGTGTAAATTAACAATACTACTTGTGAAAGATAGCTAATTTAGATCTAAAACAAAGACAATTACAAGAGGCCACAAAATTAGGAGGAGCACATGTTCTGAAGACTGTAGTTCCTTTTATATGAACGTTGCTCTCCTATTCAAAAGACGGCTTAAAAACTAAACACAAGGCAATGAAATATACATCTGCTTTCAGTTAGGTCTCAAATATACTTGAGTATATAAAAATAGAATAGGTGTAAAAGAGGGAAGGACAATTATTTTTTCTTATTGGTTTTAAATCAATGTTATGCCTTAAATATTATACTTATTGGTATTATAACATAGTGTGCTTTGTCTGTGCCAGTGTACTAGACATTGCATAAATATAGAACAAAAAGATAGTCCCTGCCCCAGAAAACAGACAATCTAGAAATAAGATAAAACATATTAAATGAATACAGAGAGACAGATGATGGAATACAATGAAATAATAGACACAGTAGATTGTGGTCTCAGCATCTCAGTAGCCCATCCTCTGTCAATTTATTTTGTAGTCGTCATTTTGCACTTTCAAACCTCTTTTACCTGAGGATCCAAGAATGGGGTAGCCCCCATTTTACAGATGGAAAAACAGCAATTTCAACCAGAGTTTCTCAAAAGTGCCTATCAATTTTAAATAGCTAATTTGAAACCATTGGCCTCGGATTTTCATAGATGCAGCTCCCATAGAAGTAAAAGGTGTTCCTAGCAGCCAACTCAACCTGAGCACCCAGACATAGAGGCCTTCAAAATAAGCAGTCATGTTTATAAAAGTAAGCCTCTGTCACTTGTTCAGGGATACAGTGCAGTGACAGAGTATAGAATAAACTCCAAGGTTCTTGATTCGCTTACTTGAATCAAAAAGCCATACTAGCTCTATGACAAACATGCCACAATCCATCACAGTGCAAAATCTTTATATCTAAACACATTGCTGAATACATTATAATTTGACTAGTAAAGGTAGAATTTACTGTGGTTCCATGATCCTACCTAAGGTACCAGCTACTCAATGAAATAAGCTTGAATTGTCTGTACATTGCTCACTGTATCTTTTATATTTGGTTCTATATATGTTTACATCAGTAATAAAGTAACCTGCTGCTGCTCTAACAAGAAAAAAAGATTGGTTTACAAAAGTCTAACTGTAGAAAAAGGCAGAGCTGGAGTCTGATCTAGGTCTGTCAGGGAGATCCAGGCTTTCATGGATATAGGCTCTCAAACTGTAATTAGGCAAGGTGGAAATCTTAAGGGTGGTACTTCATATTTTTCAGACATGCTAGTAGAGGACAGATCTCTGTCTACCACTAGGACTTGGAAACTAATGGAAAGCAGCTGCTGCACTTCATAGGCATATTATGCTTCCTTCCAAATGCTCTTGCTGAATGCAGAACTGAGATCAATTCCAGCCCTTTTAAGCATCCATTTTTGGCTCACTTTTACAAAATCAAGATGTGTTTGAGTCCCTCACAATTCAGGGAGAAAAAAGCTGCAATTCTTCCACTGTAGCGTTCACATAGAGATCACTGCATCAATAATCTACTATCACAAGATGGGCTAATTGTTTTCAAATAACAGTTAAGTTGGAGGGATAGGTTAGACAGAGATACCCCTAACAGACTCTGATAATAACAAAATAATTTCTCCAGAACCTCATGTTCTGCTGTTTTATGTCTTCCCCATCCCCAAGCCAATTAAATCCAGTTTGTTTCTACAGTTCTTTTAAAGGTGCAGCCATCTTCCACTGCTACCACTCTCTTTGGGCCAGCAATTTTTCTTCACTGCCTTCTGGAAAGGGCACACTTATGGCTAAATCCTATTTCACTTTATGGAATACAGTGTCTAAGGCTAGGGACAGAAATTACACATAAACCAGATTAAATGATCAGAACCCAGTTTAAGCCTGTAACAGAACAGGAGTTCAGTGCACTTAAACTGCTTTCAAAATAGCCAAAACTGGTTTAAGATAACCCTGGTTGGATGTAGTATCAGACTGAACTGAGTTAGGTAATATTGGTTTATGGAAATTCTGTCCCAGATCCCTTCCTGGTTCAAGTTAACTCACAGTCCCTCAGCATCCCAAGATGCATTGCAGCTCTGGGCTCTTCTGTCTGCTCCAGCAGAGCAGGATTGGCCCTGCCCCTCTGCTCCCTAGCTGGAGCGTTATCACTGCTTGAGGCTGACTGAGACAGAGGTGGGGGTGGGAAACCTGGCTCCGACCCCAGCCAGTGTGGCAGTGGTCAGCCTGGTGGGGGCAGAGCAGCCCCTCACAGGATTTGCCCCCACTTGCCACTGAAGCGGGCAGGGGTAGCTAGACTGCAGGCCTAGCTGGCAGGATGAGGCAGGGGGAAGGGGGAGGAGGGGCCTTTAAGCCCCCTCCCCTGCCTGGGACCCCAGCCGGGGTCTTCCTGGCAGGGGCAAAGCAGCCCCTACCTGACTTTTCCCCGCTTGTCACTCGAGCAGAGGGCAAGGGGAGCATGGCCAGATGCTGGGCCCGGTCAGTAGGCTGAGGCAGAGGAGAGGGAGGAAGGTTTAAACCCCCTCCCCCGCCTGCATGGGACCCCAGTCTGGGTCTGCTTGGCAGGGGCACAGCAACTTCTGCCTGGCTTTTCCCCTGCTTGAGCGGCGGGCATGGCCAGATGGCAATCCTGGGCCAGCATGCTGAAACAGAGGAGAGGGAGGGGTTTTAAACCTCCTTCCCCATCCACCCAGGACCCCAGCTGGGGTGTGCTTGGTAGGGAAGGGGGAAGCCAAGCAGGGGCTGCTCCTCTCCTGCCAGGCAGACCCTGTCTAGGGTCCTGTGGGAATGGGGGAGAAGGTTTACACCCTCCTCCTCCCCTCCACCTCAGTGTGTCAACCTGGGCCAGCATCTGACCATGCTTCACTCACCCCTCGCACAAGGAGCAGGGGAAAAGCCAGGCAGGGGCTCCCCCACCCCTGCCAAGCAGACCCTGGCTGGGATCCCATGCAGATGGGGGAAAGGGTTTCATTTCAGTGCGTCAACCCAGGCTGGCACTAAGCAGGATAAAAGCCTGTTAGGAGATGCTCCGCCCCTGCCAGGCAGACCCCTGTTGGGGTCCTATGTGGGTGGAGGAAGGGATTTAAGCTCCCCTTCCCTCCCCTCCACCTCAGTAAGCCAGCACAGGCCTGCATCTTCCCTGCCATATACCCCTACCCACATCTGCCCGTCCTCCCACTCCAGCAAGGAGCAATGAAAAAGTCTGGCTGGGACTGCTTCCTCCCCAGCACACCTTGGCTGGGGGTCTGTGCAGTGGCTGGAGGGAAGCTGGGAGAGAAGCCCTCCAAGGCTTTCCCCTACTCCCTGCTCCAGCTGAGGCGGGGTGTGACCCCCAGACCCAGGAGGCACCAGTCGCCAAGCTGGGAGGCTGCGGGGGGCACTCCCCGTGTGCTCTCCAGCAGACCCAGAAGCGGACCGGAAGTGCTTCTGGTCCACTTCCAGGTCTGCTGCTGAGCACAATGGGGAGCCCCCCATGCTTCGTGGAACGCTCCATGTGACCCAGCATCGCAGCATTCACAAGCTGCCTGCTACCTAAAGGTATGTAGAAAAAACATCTAAACCTGTGTCTGTGTCTGAATTGCTGAATCTGTCCGAATGTTTCCAAATCAGTTTGGAGAGATTAAAGGGTCCTCTGATTTGATTCAGATTCGGAGATTCGGCCACCGAACTAGGCCAAATTTCCACCAAATCAAATTAGGGACCAAAGCTTTGCACAACCTTAATGTGTATATGTGTGTGTGTGTATATGTATATGTATGTTTATGTATTAGTGGCGTTTCATTTTAATCATGCGGAAGTGTGGATTTGGGGTACTTTTTTATCCTGAAAATTGGGGATTTTTTTTAAATCAGAGAAAACCAGGATCCCTGATCATCAAGCACAGTAGAAACCCATATTTGGTGGGAGAGCCCGTTGACAGGAAGGGGTGGAGCTCTGGGGCCCACAAAGTCAGGGCCTGCTAATTGACCCTGCAGAGAGCAGATCACCTGAAGAGGTCTTCAGGAGTTGGACTGGTCAATGCCTAAGTGGTCGCCCCAGAGCTGAAAGCAGAAAGCCAAGGGGAGCTTAGGGCATGCAGTGATGCAAGGAGCCAAAGTGAGGTGACTTTTTAAAAGCAGTTTGCTTGTGTTTGTGGTTTGATGATGCTTAAGACTGGAGGAGCAAGTTGTATCCATAGGGGTAGAGGCGGCCATGGGTGCATTGCCTGAGAAGCACTCTCCACTACTGAGGCTGACACACAAGAGAGATGAGGGATAATTATCCCCGCTCTGCAGATGTGGAATTGAGCACAGAGATGTTGCAGGTCAAATCTAAAAACATGCCTCAGTGCCTAAAAAGCAGTTCAGGCCGAATGTAAGTGCATAAATCTGAGTGTGATCCTTTAAAAACCCAGTATAAGTTCTTACACTTATACATTTTCCCTGATTAAACAATTTAGGCACCTAAAGTTCTTTTTGATATACCCAGCTGCATAACCACCTTGCCTGGGTTGAGTATCTCTGCACCTGTTTCACACTTTTAGGCCCATTTTGGAATCATAAACTAGCCCAGTGGTCTCCAACCTTTTTAAGCAGGAGATCACCTTTAGCATTCAAAAGCAACCCAAGATCTGCTGTGTGCTTCCACCACCTCTTCCCGATTCCTATCTCTGTCTTCTTGTTCACTTTCTCTCCCTCTGTGTTCTCCAGCCTCCGCCCTTCAGCCCCACTCCCAATTTTCCTCTCCCCACGT
>NW_017729032.1:158920457-158936811 GCF_001723915.1 Gavialis gangeticus | reverse complement strand
CCCCCCCTCCCCCCCCCTCCCCCCCCCCCCCTTGTCCCATGCAGCAGGTAAGTCTGTGGGGAAGGAAGGGGGGGCAGATTGAGGCAGAGGGAGAAAAAATTATTTGGAGGCGCACCTCCCCAGCAGGTAAGTCCCATCTGGCCAGGGCCCCACTCAACTTACCCCTGCTCATGCCTCTACAACACTGTCCCTCACTGCAGGGGCCTCAATCTCTTCCCCGCCCCTTCCCTCCCACACAGACTGACCTGCTGGGCTGGGACACACACATGCATGCATGCAAGCACTGAGCCCCCCACCCCAGCCTCAGATCGACTGCAAGAGGCTCCGAGATTCACTGGTGGATCGAGATCTACTGATTGGTGACCACTGAACTAGACCTTCCTCAGCCTAAAACCCCAAAGGGCTCGATCTGGTAGGTATGTATTCTACATATACCTGACACATACTGACATCACTGAGTTAAAGTGCAAAGCTATTGACACTTTCAAAAATAATGTAATGGTGACCTTTGTATAACAGCCTTGTTGTTACCTCCTCAGGATAGGCAGGGTCTAGAACTTCCACTTCCTCAGCAAGTAGTGTAAGCAGTAGACTATTACCTAAAAAATCAACTTTATTAGTACTTTAAGAGTCCTTACAGGCTCCCATGGTGCAGTCTATCTGCACCAGTGGGTGGGGGGAAAGAGGCTGGGAGCCTGGGTGTAGCCACTCCTGCAGCATGGATGGCTGCTTCCACTGCTTCCCTCTGTCAAATCCTGGATCTGCTCCTGCTTAGGTGAGAGATGCTGAGCTGCATGTAAAAAAGCAGAAATTTCAATACCTGGGAAACTTCGCTGGCAAAATGTTAGGCGCCTACAAGGGGATTTTGAAGTTTTAAAGTCTCACTTTAGGCACCCAGGTCTTTCTGTGGATCTGGGCCTATGTGATTGCCAAGACTCACACAGGAAGTCTATGACAGAGTCAGGAATCAAACCCACGTATCTCAGATCTCAGGCTGAGACCTAACTACTTAGCCTTTCTGTCTCTCTTATGCACTGTTGCGCTGTTAATGAAGAATATATTGAAAATGCTTTTTATGTGATGTGACATACTTCAGTTAAACGTCACAAATTGATATGGTCATGAACTACAGTCCTGCCATGGATTCTTATCAAACCGCTGAGTTTTTCAGAAAAGAGAAATCTCCTTCTGTACCAGTCAGCTATAGATCTTAAAAGCAGATGTTCACAGCACACTTAGATCATGTCTTCTAAGGGTTAGTACTCAACAGAAGCTCAGAATTTTTCTCTAGTGGACAGATCCCCTGCAGAGAGCTAAAGTGACTCTCTCTTACTGGAGTTTTGTTCTAATAAGTTTCCAGGTTGTAGATGAGCTTGTATGAAGACTGATGCTGAGCAAGTTTGTAACTAACAAGAGCTGTGAAATCCAAATACAGATCAGCATCTAAAATTTTGCCAGGTTCAGGAGTTCACATTTCAATTTGCAATTGAAGGCTGTTAAGGGAGATAGGCAAATTGCAGGATATGAAGCTTAGTCTGGGTCTAGACCTTTCCTAATGCAGGGAAAGTTTCAGTTCAGGCTCACTGAGTTAAAAAGTGCCTTCTGATTTCCGGGGGCTCACAGGAGAGGCAGTGTTTCCTGCAGGACAGCTGGTCAAACTGTTTGTTCTGAACCAGTTTTGATTTCTTCTCATTTCCTTTTTTCTCACAAGTATTGTGCTAATAGGACAAAAACGTTCGGCCTACATTTTTTAATGACAAATTCACCTTGAATATTATTTTCTGTTTGTAATTTATGGTGTATGTTTGCTCACTCAAGTTATATAGTATTGTTTCTGCTCCCTCATTCTATAAAGTTTATTATACAAAGAAAAAGAGGAATATAAACAGCAAATAATACATTGCAAATACTTGGTTTTGCATGAATACTCTATCTGTACCCATGGAGCATTTCCTAAATACACGCTAACAAAAACATGCGATGTTCACAAATAGTTAATAGTAGATACAAAGGGTCAGAAACCAGATAGCAGTTCTGAATACAACTAAGTATTTCCCAAGATGGTCTTTGAAGTATGTAAGCAGCTCCATCCTAGGTTGAAGTTCTGGTGGTATTTAACATACAATCCTGGAAGAAGGTTATTGGTAGGTGCTAGCAGATACTTTTTTATAGGCTAGTAGGGCCACAGAATACTGAAATAAAGCTGCTTCTTTGTTAGGGTTTCTTTTTCTATCTTTTTGCCACAAATCCATAGAAACTGCTTGAAAGAATATTATACCTTCCATTCATGAAGACTATAGGGCCACGTCCAGACGAGTATGGACATTTGGTTCCCCGGGGACAAGTACCAGTGGCGCACCTTGTGCCGCAGCTGCTTGTCCCCAGGGAATGTCCATGCTACATCTGCTTTGGTGCACAGCAAGTTACCCCAAGAGTGGTAAGGGAGGCTGGGGCCAGCAACTATGCTGACCCCAGCAGCCTTATCTGGGATCCTGGGGACCTCCCAGGGCTGTAGCTGTGGCGATCCTGCAGGGAAGAGCGTAGCTGGCAGCTGCAGTGTGGTTCTGGGTGGCCTGGCTCCGCTTTTCAGCAGCACACGTATGATCAGCGTGCCCCTGCAGCGCGGAGAACACCTGATTGCAGTCTGTGGCACTGCAAACATATTTGTGGCACCACATACTACATGACCGTGTTCATCTGGATGCGCCCTAGGTGTTTTCTTAAATCATGGCCAAAGACTTCAAAAACAAGCAAGTAAGAGTTTATACAACCATAAAAGAACCATGAGTTGTCGGTGCTATCAGAATACAATTTATTATCATTATTGTTGTTCATAATTACAATAGTAATAATAATTGATACAAATATATAGCATCTCATAGTACTAGGTACTTCTCTCTGTATGCTATGTAAATAATCTATTAAAATAATGTCGTTAATAATGGCATAGGACAGCATACATGCCATAATAATATAGCATAACAGGAGATACTGGCTGGTATACATCCTGGAAACTGTTATATGCACATGCACTGTTTCTGTGAAGTCACTGGGATTATGGTCTTTCATAACATTAAATGTATGCAGAGACATTTGCACTGGAAGTGAAGGGTATGACCTGAAGCCCACTGAAAACAATTTCAAGATTTACTTTATAGCTTCTCAACTGGGCCCTAAGTTTGCAACTACGTTCATACTTTAATTAACTACCTCAGACAGCTACAGTATAGCCAGGTCCAAATGTTAAAATTCACAAGATGGGCCTGAGAGAGTAATCTCTAGTTTAAACTGTATGGTTTAAAAATTATAACAAATTTAGGGCTCATGTATTTGCTTTTTCGTTTTTGAGCCTTTAGGATGCACCTGAGTTGTATATTTAAGATTTTTTTCACAACTACGAGAACTGGGAACTTGCCTTTGCTTTTTAACAAAAGTAAACCCACAGTATTGCTTGTCCCAGGTTGCCAGATCTGTAAGTAAATCATCAAATATCACAGTATATCACATCATAGTAAAGCTGCAAGTGTTGGCTATATTGAAATATACCTAAAGAAGTCTCAGCTATAGAACAGGGCTTTTTTTTTCTGGGAATAGAGAATTTACCAAGTTACTAAGTGTTTGATGGACCAACATTTTTTATAAAATCTGGTAAACATTTTCAGTCCAAAAATGGGGAAGGTGGGGATAGAAAAATGTCAAACCGTTTCATTTCAGAAATACCCAAATGTTATGCTTTGATACCATCTAAATTACTATTTTCAGCTGTTTGGTTTGAATTTACATTTGCTTGTTTAAATTGGCCTAAATTTAAAAAAAAAAGAAAGAAAAAAGTTTTAAGTTTATGGTCTGAAACAGAAACAAGATGTTTTAGGTTGATCCAAGGCATTCTTCATGTTTAGCTTTTTTCATTTAATCAAAAATGTTTCAATTCAATCCAAACTGAATTGTTTTACTGTACTAATTTTTTAGTTCATCCAGGAAGCCAAACAATTCAATTTTTCACTATTTCTCCTCAACTATGTGCATACGTGCAAGTAAATTACCTCTGTATTTACTTGCTGAATTGGCAAAGAAACTTGTGCTGCTGATTTGAAAAAAAAATGTTATAGCACAAGTCTGTAGCCTATATCCCTGGGCACTGATTTACCATAATTACTTGAATACAGTAAGAAGACTGTCCTGGTTATAAGACTACCTCGCAATAATTAGATTCTGTATAAGGAAAAGGTATACATTTGTTATAATTTTTCAGGTATAGAGTCTAATTATTGGAGGTTTACCTTGAATTGGTCCCCCTACAGCAGAGAAAATAAATCTTGGGGGTCAAGTAATCCTGTTGCTCTCAGCTTTCCACAGCTTTGATGGAGCTTTTGAATATGATAAAGAAATGTCCTCTTCCTTATGCAGTACAGGATTTTCCTCCTGAGCAGAGAAGGGTTTCCATATGATCTACGCCATCTTCATGGTTTTAGCGCCCCCCACCCAAGAAATAATATGTTACCTCAACTATACATTCTACAGCAAGTGAAGTGCCTGCATTTTCTATATACCAGCACAATCCATTCTCAGCTACACAAAATGATTCACAGTGTGCATTCCCCAGTAGCATGCATGAAGTCTTTGTGTTTATGCCCTGATTTATGCTACACAGCTTTGGACAAGCATGGAAATATCAATTAACCTGACTGGGCAGAGAAATGTATTCACACAGCCCTCTTCCTAAAGTTTTCTCACTGTATTTTTCCCCCTCAAGCCCACTAGGTGGCATCCATTACCATATGCAGTATTAGGTGACATGACATTCCCTTGGTTTTGGACAAACAAATATCTTCTCTCAAAAACATTCACTAGGACGCATCTGTGCACACAATCATTTCTACTGGTTGTAGTTGTAACATAATAGCAAAGTAATACACAGTCTTCTCCAACAGTGAAGAGACTGTAGGTTATCCAGCTTTTCAGCCAAGGATGGGAATTAGAGGTGTTAAGAATTTTCACATTCTACATTTCTTTGGGAAAAAAGGGACACATTTTCCCCCAAAAAATCATTCCACACAAATCAATATGTATGAAACGCAAGTGAACTTATTTCTGGAAATGAACATATTTTAAATAGGTCTTTCCCCCAATATCTGTTTTCTTATCAATGTATTTATCTCTCTGGGCACCTTATAAGATTTATCAGCCTTCAGATCTATAAATCAAACCAATATCTAAATGGCTTTCAGATGTATCCTTATGGCACTCCATTCCCATTACAAGGGCAGTGAACTGAAGCACAAAGAGATGATATGACCTGTCCAAGGTTTCACAGAATATGTGTGAAAGCCAGGCATTCGACTAGATTTCCAAAATTGGCTTGCTCTACAACACCACATAAGAGTGTCAATAGCCTTCCCATTATTTAGACCAACTAAGAAATCACAAAAAAATTATCTTTTTCTGCAAGCTTTCAGACATAAATGCCCTTCCTCAGGCTCAGGAAAAATTATGGATGGTAAAAAGTCCCCATAAGTAGAAAATAAACTTCATTTTTGTGCAGAGGAAGCTGAAGGTGGAAGTCTGTTCCTCTGGGTCCATGAGAGTGTCTTTGTGAGTTGCTCTTTGATGTGGAGATAAGGCGGGATTGCGTCCCTGGTGGTGTCAGAGGAACAGACTACCCCGTTCAGTTTCCTCTGTGCAAAAATGAAGTTTATTTTCTACCGATGGGAACCTTTTACCATCTTTAGTTTTCCCTGAGCCTAAGGAAGGGCATGTGTGCCCAAAAGCTTGCAGAAAAAGATTTTTTTTAATTATTTTTTTAGTTGGTCTAATAAAAGATATAATCTCTGAACCAAGAGTTCTAGAGTTTTGCATTTCTTTTTGTCTCAGACCATCACAGCTACCAAATACAGCCCTGAAACAGTCTTCCCACAAGTTCCCTTAGACCAATGTTTCCCAATCTGTGGTACATGTACCATCAGTGGTACGCAGACAACTTGTCACTGGTACACATTATGAGATTTATTATAATTACTTTATATGGCAAACATTTTCTGGTGGTACTTAAGGTTGAACAGAAACATTTTCTGGTTGTACTTAAGGTTGTATTGTTTGAAATTGGTGGTGCGCAATCTGTCAGAGTTTGGGAGCTGCTGCCTTAGACTAAAAAGGATCACCATATCACTTAATGCCAAAGCACTGAGGGTGAGAACTCAGTGACGCTCTGACAGTTAACACCAGCTGAGGATTCATCCCCAGGCTGTATCCAAAAAAAAACGGAGGAAAAATTCAGATCATCTGTGGAATTTACCCTCTGCCTAAAGAGTGCAGTGGCTACTGGAGATAAGGTTTTACTAGATTTCAGAGTTCAACTGTAGTTGTATTTCACAGTGCTTGAGATCCTGACTGTGTGAAGACAGAGATAATAATATCTCCCAAATGCAAGTATTTTGACATGTAAAGACACACCCTTAATGTCTGCCAGGTTGCTATTTGTTAGATAACATACACCTGTTTTATTCAGCAACACAGAAAGAACGTCAGGAGTGGGGAAATCTGAATTCTCTCAGTGGTATACATGGTGTTCAGCTGTGAGCAGCCTGCCCATTGTTCCAAGCAAACAATTCATTAGTTTTCAGTTTCAGGAAACAGTTTTTGTTGCAGATTTTCTAAAGTTTAACTGAATATAGAGTAGCCTCTATTCTCATATCAATTAAAGTTTCCTTTACTTTACCCCCAGGTCAGCAAAGCACTCCAACAAATTCTTGTTAATCTGTCGTTAATTTTGGGGGGGACTTAAGTATGTTGATAAGGATAAGCAGAGGCTTAGTTGCTTGCATTGTCTTTGAGAAAGAGATCAGGAAAAACAGGTAAGTCCTGCACTCCCAAACTATTTTGCTTTTTCATTCCCTTTATTATTGATACTAGCTTCCAACCTTCTGCTACTAGAACAATCAGGGTCCATTTTCTGTCATGCTATTTTCTTACAGCAATTCAATATTTTTCTAGCTCATAAAAAGTGTTTAGTAGTAATAACTAGAAGTTTAGTTAGTACTTGCTGCCTAATACCATTAGGACTGGCACTTTGATTTACTGGGTATTATTATGAGAGCATGTCCATGTCCTCAAGGATATCGGTAAGGAGATCTGGCCATCTTTTCATCTTTAATCTGTTGTATGATTTTGTATGGTGAGATATACCTGTGGATATAGTCATTAAGCCTTAGCCTTAAAGGTAAGGATCCTGATGCCACTGAAATAAGTGGCAAAATGCCCACCAATTTCTGTGGTGCACAGTCAAAAGCTCCTCACCATGTGTCAGAGTGGTCTACGGTTTTTTTGAAGCATTTAGTTTTGAGAATGTCCTTTCCATGCTTTATTTCTGAGGATTACACAGACGACTGAAGTGTAACCTACCCTGCCACTGCCTTTTTTTCTAATATCCCTGTAGTCATCTGCTGACAATCTAGTTCACCAAACTCAGAAGTTACCAGGGTATGTATTACTGCTGAGTACTGCTCATTACTGTGAGTATGACTGTGATGCTGGTTTTTTTTAACATCAGGAAAACCTTTGATCATACCCAGAGGGGACCAATACATTTTGAGATGAAAATGCAGAATTTTGTATTGTATTCTGCCATGAACTACAGAGTTGGAAGTTTTGCTATTCTGGAGCATGCCGAAATCCTGATATTCAGATAGCTGACTTCCTACCAGTTTGGGTCCATCTGACAAACCCAACTTTTTATGACTGACTGTCAGCAATGCTAGCACCAAAAAGCATATGCACTATGACCCTACAAATACAATACTGGCTATTTAATGTATTTTCCCATGCTGGTGATTACTATATGCAGCAATTTCTCATTTTAATAATCTTAGATTTCTTTGGAGGTGATATTCTGTTCATTAAAGTCAGGCTTGGCTTAGTTTAGCCACAGAGAACCATACAAGAGATACAGATGTCTGTCCATTGGTGGGTGTCAAAATGGTCCTTTCACTTGTGGTTTTGATAGACCATCAGAGTCAGGATTTCAAATGATGTTGTTATGCCACTTCATAAGCAAGAAATAGGAGTGCTAAGAAGAGAGATGCCTTCAAACCTCCTTTCATCCAGTCATTCAGACCTTCTCTGATGCATTCATTTCCTTATTTGCTTTAAGAAGGCATTGTTTCATTGATAGCAATAATAAATAATTGTGACTGCCAGGTATTTAACATGCCTGCACATCTGCAAACCAAGATGAATACAACATTCTTCCATACGGTTTGGGTTTGATCCTATTCCTATTGAAGTTAATAGCAAAACTCCCATTAACTTTAATGGTGCAGCATCAAGCCCTTCCATTTTATTTCCCACTGAGTGTGAAACAGACAAAAAAAAGAGCTAAATACCAAAAGCTTGGATCAAAAAGAAAATGAACACCTTCTATAGGCTTTTTAATAACTTTTTTTTTTCTCCCAGTAAATAGAGCAAAGTTTGTCTGGAGTTATTACCTGTTTGAACAGAAAGCACATTTTGTCCCTAGCAAGACAATTATACCATTCAATCTATGAACACAGAGATGTAATATAAAGTAATAAAGAGGAAACACAACATAAAGTAAGATTCAGACATATTAAATTGCTTAATGAAAACACAAGAGAAGTAGAGAGCAGGAAATATGGTTTGCTTTATTGAGAAAAATCCCTTTTCAAATGTTTAATCAATAATAAACTTCATATTTCCTGACTTGAAATATTTTTTTACATTTTTCTGAGAATATAATTAAATAGCTTTAATGAATATAGATTGTCATTTTTCTGCTGTGTGGACTGACAGCATCCTGGACAGATTATTCTGTTCAGACTGCTCCTCTCTTGCAACTCACTACTCAGCTAGGTGCTACTCTTAATTTTGTTTCAAGATCATTCTTTGAGAGAAAAATGCATAAGAACAATATACTGTATTGAAGGCAAGAGGCCCAGGAGAAGATCATGGAAGATGGAAAGACAGGATGAAGAGGACATAATTCCAAAAGGTGGTTCCTGGGAGGAAATTCCAGCAAAAATATAGTGGGTAGGTACAAAAAATGGATGAAGTATTGACAGACCCAGTGAGAGGCTGGACTCAGCAACTGATGATGATGTTCTGGGAAAAATGAAATCTTGCTATACCACTTGGCTAATAACTTGGAGATGTATCATATTAACATGGGGAATCCATGGCTAGTCTACAAATAATTTTATGTTCATGAACTACAGGAACAATAACTTTATAGCATCAAAATTCAGTTGTCAGTTTGACTATTTAGGCCAAGATTCCCAGACCTTAATCCAATGGAACTGATGCTACCAATCCTAATATTCTTATTCCTTCAGTTCTTTCTGCCATTTAGTTGTGTTATATTCTGAAGGGAATTGCCATATCAGATCAGACCTAAGCTATATAGTCTAGTGCCAGTATTCACATGCTCAGAGCCTATCTGCTGGTAAATGATCCAAAGTCTAGATTCTGTTTAATCATTTATTTCTGGCCAGGATTACACTTGACACAGGTTTTATAGCAACATAGACATTACCATAACAAATCATCCCTATTGGTTTTCATTTGATAGGCGGTCTCCAACAATAGCTAGCAGCAAATGCTTCTGAGGAAGGTGTAAAACATCCTGTTGTAGGCAGCTATAGAATAACTTCTCTATGCAAAAAAAATTTCTTCAAAGCTCCTGTCAATTAGAGGTTGACCTCTGCCCTGAAGCATGATGGGTTTTAGCCAATCTAGAAAGTATTTACTGCTTTTGAATATCAGCTATCATTGACTGCTGAGGCAAGGATGTTGGCTGGTTAGCTGGCTTTGTTTCCTTTTGGAAAAAAATTATAGAGCCCAGGGCAAGTTAAATAACCTTAACTAAGACATGCTGGAAGCCTATGGCAGAACCAAGAACTAAGCTGTATCTTCAAGTCCCAGTCACAATCCTCCATCTGCTGTCACATAGACCATCCTTCCTCCATTCATTCTGCGACACCAGATAATATGTTGCATTTATTCTTTGGTTACTAAGACAAATGGTCCCCAGTAAAACAAGATCTGTGTTACCTAATGTGGCTGATCCATACTGTAGCACCATTGTGCCCCAGACAGCCCCTTGCAGCCCAGTGAGCTGGGTCAGAGGAGCCCTGGGCTGGCAGGCTGAAGCCCCAGGCTCCCTGCCAGCCAGAGCTGTGCCACCCTGACTCAATGTGCTGCACCCGGAAGCAAGAATCTCTAGCACAAACTGTGTATTGCGTCACATTAATATTCATGCGTAGATGCTGTGTTCTTGCTTCTCCAGAGATATCCACTGTGTTCATACTTCTTCAGAGATATCCAGCAGGTTAGTTAAAAAGCAAAATATTAAAATAATGTATTTGTTTTCTATAGGGAGAGGTAGTTAGCCACTTTAGCCTGAAATCAAGCAGAAGGCATGTGTTAGGGTGTTATCTTAGCTACAGCCTACTTCATCAGATGCTATAAATGGACTTGCAGAGAGCAGGAGTACTAAACAGAAAGGAATAAAGTAATTTAAAGACAACAAATAGGGAAAGCGGGGGAAAGGGGAGGATTAGAGAACACCACTGAGAAAGGTGAAGGTGGGTTGAAGGGATGAAAAGGGATAAACAAAGTAGTTAACCCAGCATAACTAGGGCTGGGCAAGAGGGGCACCCCAAGCGCCATGTTAGAGCTGGAATTCCCCCTCATCCCCGCGGAGTCCACATCCTGGCAGCATTCCCATGGCAGGAACTCCAAAACAGTCAGTAACTACTGCTGCAGCTGCTTTAAGAGCAACCACCAGTACAGGCAGAGCATGGGGAGGCAGTAGTAGCAGCTCAGTTAGGGACTGTTTAGAAGTTCCTGGCATGAGTTAGTCTATTGCCCACTCCGCCCTTGTTTTTGGAACTGCTCCCCCTGCTCCCCGAACCTGCATATCCCCACCCCCCCAAACACTTTCCCACCACTCAGTACCTGCACATGCTCTCTCCATCCCCAGAGCCCATGTGCATGCCACCCCCCACCCCCAGGCACCCCTACACATCCCTGTTCTCACAACTGTACACCCCATCCCCTACAGAGTTTGCCCTGGGTGCCAAATCTGCTTGTTTCACTACTGAGTTAACCCAATGGGAGAAAAGAGGGATAGAAAAGCTAGTCTGGGTAATGAGATAAGAATCCAGTCTTGGTTGAGGCTATACTTAGCACGATCTAGTCTGTGGTCTAAGGCAGTGATTCTTAACCATGGTGCTGCAGCTATGTCATGCTGTTATGTTGTGGTGCCTCAGGTCTAAAAAGGCTAAGAATCACTTTTAAGGTGCCACCCTGCCCTCCCTTTGCTTTCCAAGAACTAGGAAGGAATTCTCAGCATAGACCTGCCTGTCCAGAGCTCGCTGTAACCCATACATGGAGCCCATTTGGATAACTGAAGGATCTAGGGAGAATACAATTAGCTTAGAAGAGTATGCCTATTATGCTCTATTGCAGCACCAGGCAATACCATCCTGGAACTTGCCAGAAATTGTGTAGCCATCTTAGTGCAGCACTGAGCAAGTGCCAAGAAGCTTTGCTCTCAATCCCTCACTTCTTGAATACTGCACTGAGCAGATCATGGACCCAATATGTTTGCAAAGGCTGTGTATGGTCTCTTCAGAAAGTAGTTAAAATAATAATGAAGGACCAGTAGACAGAGTGAAAGATGGTAGATTAGAAAGAGTGATTTCCCTTAAAAACTTATCAGTTTCCTGAAAAATCATTATCTCCATATAAGAAACAGCCTTTTTTCTCAACCTACAACATATTTGACAAGTCTGTTAGGATAATCACTGTAGACAGATACAGACACGCATGTTGTTAAGAAGAGAAATGAGAAAATGTTCTTGGTTCCACTCTACCCACCATCTGGAAGGAATGTTTTCATCCTTTACTTGTACTTAAATTAGATCCACAGAAATCCAACTGTTACACATACTCATGACATCAAGGCAAAAATGAATTTACTACATGTATGCATGTGTCATTTGAAACACAATACCCCACTAGACCCTTCAGATGGATTAGAAGCAGAAGCACAAACTGGAAACAAGGCTGTCATAAAAAGATTCTGGCATGTCTAAATAATGCCTATTTTTTGGACTTTTTTCCTGCTCACTGAAAATGCGATACCTGTTTTTCTTAGAGAGAGGAGTCGTCAAGTTTGAAAAATCTGCACTGTGCAACCCTTACTTTCTAATTTTCATTTTTAATTCCACCAGCATGGGGTCAGAATAGTTCAACATTAACACGCATTCCCCTAACTGGAGTGTCATGACAACCAACAGATCCATCAGGTTATCTGCATAGCCAGTCTGCTTATTACATCTGAAAAAATGTACCTACCAATTGCTCAAACTGCTTCTGTAACTGTTTGAGTAAAAAAAAGGCTGCTCAAATAGGTTTTTTAGCTTCATTCTTTTTTAAAAGAAAAACATTTTTACAAGAAATTCTTTCAGAGATTAAAAAATCTGGGACAAATATCCAAGACTTTACGTATCACTAGAATTCGGCAAATAATAATTTTCCTTGAACTGTACAAGGGAAGCTCCTAAAAATGTACTTTTAGAAACCTGGTGTCTCAAAAGTACAGAATTATTTTTCCCATAATGCATAATTTATTTTTTGTTCTCCTCTTTAGAATTCAGTCAGTTACAGTTGTGTAAAATATTGCATTTTATATGGCAATATTTATTGAATAATTGTCTATAGCGGGGCATTGTCATCCATAAAATGAAGCCATCTGAATTTGTAACTACTTACCAATCACACAATCTCTAATACATATATACATATACCAGACTATCACATTCCTAACACATTGTCACCACCAGACCTACCAGTTGTTTCACTATATCCTGTTGTAGCTGAGATAGGTATTCAAAATTTCATGTAGCACTAGTGCCCAATTTGCATTTGATCTTCAAAATCTACCAATATATCTAGCTTTAGTTTTTATCCTTAAAACCATGCCATACATTTCATATGTAATATATCTGATCTTCCTGATATTTTCCACCAAGGAGGACAGTAATTTTGGCAGGTGGTTTTAATAAGAAAAAGTAGGTTTTGAGCTGAAAAATGAAGGGATGTAAATCTAAGATCATGCTCTTATGCTGACTAACAGGTTTTATTTTATAGATCACATTTCTTTATCATGGCAAATTTGAATGCATACTTATTTCAGTGCAGGGAATAACGTGAGGCCCAGCATCTGGACCCTTACAACTTCTGGGTTCTCTGATTCATTTCATTTTTATTCAGCTATTCTGTTCATCCTCTGATCTTCAGTTATGTCTTATCATCCCCATAGCTCTGCCTCCTCCTCTGTAAATCACTGCTTCCATTTTCTCTCCTTACAATACTAAATTCCTAAACATACTCTTATGTGTGTCAGTTTTTCTTCATTTTCTTTAAAGTCCCTCTCCAGCTCCTTTACTGCCCCTTCAGTTTCCCCATAGATCTTGATGGCTTTATTTCCAGTTGTTCATTAAATCTTTTCTGAGATTCAGATCTGCTGTTCAGGTTCACATCTCTTGAATCTTCTTTGGAAACTGAGATTTCACTGTGCCTCAAACATTGGAATGAAAATTATTTGAAACCAGTTAATCTATACTGGCGTGTAAGCCAAACCATCATTTTTTATGCAAAACCACTGTTATGCTCACTTGAAATGACCCCAATATTTTGACAAATGCAGTCCAAGTTTTGAGCCCACCATGCAACCCAAAATAAATTCACTTCATTTTTTGCCAGAAGACAAATACATTTCATTTGGTTTGAGGTTTCATTGGGAATGAATCACATTAGATTCCCCACTGCCTTGCATCTTGCATCACATTAATTCCTTTTTTGAGGACAGGCTGAATTGGAAGTTGTTTCTTCCTTACATATGGCCAAATCCTGCCATCCTTTATTTAGATAGTGACTGACTACTGTGAGGCTGCACAAGGACATGAGGCCAGGATTTGGCCAGTAGAAACTGCTAACATCACTTTTTTGCTGCGTAGGAAATGAGACCAAGTCATACTCACAGAAATACACCATTAAAAATTCTGTAGGAAAATCTAACAAAATTAATTATATTTTTTCACTCAATGGAATGTTTTATAGCCTATTAAACCTTCTCTCCTGTATTTCATGATGGTCCAAGTAACAGAGAAAAAGGCAAGCATTTAAGTAATGTGTGATAATACTTCCCAAGGTCACCCCAATAATTTATTAGTGAGGATCTCTCTCTCTTTTTTTTTTTTTTTTTTGGTTTGCAGCTGTTGCAAGGGAATTCTTCTGCCTGAAGTGTCTCCTGGCTGAACTTTCCAAAAGAAAATCCATTAACTGGCATTGAATATCAGGACTACCAGGTATGCACAGCTGCACTACAGAAACGTGTGGTTCTTGATCATTTCTGGCATGTCATTCCATTTTTTAAACGTGAAAAGGAGTATTTAAGAGCCTGTAGCTGAGAAAAAGAAAATATTATTAAAATACAAGGACCAAATAATGCCCTTTAGAAAGAAAAAGGGGTTCCAAACACAAATGTAAATTGTACCCAACCAACTAATGAAATGAATTAAACTTTGCATTTTGGGTAGCAACCAATAGGTGTTGAAGGAAAGCCCTTTATTCCCAATTTTGGGACAAAGGAAGCTTATTTTGTGGGATAGGGCCTGGAATAAAGAGAAAGCATGCCTCTATCTTCTCAAGAGAATCACTATTGGAAAGCTAAACATAAATGTAACTAGCACTCGCTTCAAATCTGCCGACCAGATCCTATGGCATGAGCGGTCTCCTGCATGCCTGAAGCAAAGATCAGTGACATCACTGAAAGGATTCCTGATCTCATCAAGCCTTCTAACTACTACCCCATGGTCCTTGTCCATGTGGGCACAAATGATGCGGCTGGGAGTAGTCCTGACTGCATCATGAAGGACTTCCATGAGCTGGGGGTTGGGCTCAGGAAGTCGGGGGCACAGGTGATATTTTCCTCCATCCTTCCAGTTGGCAGCAGCTGGAGGCGCCAGGATGCCTGCATCAGGGTAGTCAATTGGCAGCTCCAGAGATGGTGTCTTCAGGAGGGATTTGGATTCTACAACCACAATCAGCACTTCCAGGGAGGAGGCTTCCTGGGAAAGGGTGATATTCATCTCTCTCCTAGAGGTAAGCATCTGTTCTCCCACAGGTTGGCTGATCTCCTCTGAAGAGCTGTAACTAGGTTTGATGGGGGATGGGGAACTGGTGGTCGATGAGAACCCAGAGTTGGCGAGCCACAAACAAGGCATGGGACCTAACCAGGTAAGCACTAAGGGGAACACTAACCATCAAAGCAAAGGGGCACCAAGAGCACCCATTTTGGGGCTAAAATGTCTTTATACAAATGCCAGGAGCATGGGTAATAAGCAGGAGGAGCTCACACTCTTACTTACTAGCACACAGTATGACCTAGTCGGCTTAACTGAAACATGGTGGGATTCTACGCATGACTAGGCAGTAGGCATTGAGGGGTACAGGTTGTATAGGCAGGGCAGAGTGGGGAAAAAAGGCAGGGGTGTAGCTCTCTATGTTAGGGAGCAGTACACATCTTCCATCATCAAGGTGGGGGTAAAGGAGGGGAATACCAAGGCATTGTGGGTCAGGATCCAGGAGGGGCCAGGGAAAAAGGACTTGGTAGTGGGGATCTACTATAGACCTCCTCATCAGGATGACGAGCTAGACAAAGTATTCTCCAGGCAGCTCTGAGAGGCCATTCAGGCAAGGGAGGCAGTGGTCATGGGGGGATTTGAATTACCCAGACATCTGCTGGCAGGAGCAGATTGCCAAAACAAACCACTCATCTAGGTTCTTACACTGCTTGCAGGACCTCCACCTAGCCCAGGTGGTGGCCAGTCCCACCAGGGGCCTTGCTAGACCTGGTCTTAGCAACAGGGGATGATCTTGTGGGGAACTTGCAAGTACACAGTAACCTGGGAGATAGTAACCATCACTTGGTAGAGTTCACTGTCCAGCAAAGGGTGAGAAAAATATCCAGTGAGGCTAAAGTGTTAGACTTCAACTTTAGTAAACTTAGAAGGCTAGTTAGTGAGGTGGCGGAACTCAAGAGTATCGAACAAATGGGGGTCCAGGAGGGTTGGAGGTTTCTCAAGGGAGTGATCCATGGGGCACAAAAGGAGTCTATGCCCTTATGCAGGAAAGGGGGTAAGGCAATAAAAAGCCCCCTTGGCTGAACAGGGAACTCCAGAAAAGACTGGGGGTAAAGAAAGAGATTTATAGGCAGTGGAAGCAGCGGGCAGCCACCAAGGAGGAATACCCCAGTACTGACCTCAGTACTCTT
>NW_017729032.1:158902146-158915457 GCF_001723915.1 Gavialis gangeticus | reverse complement strand
GCGGGCAGCCACAAAGGAGGAATACGCCTCCTTGGCATGCTATTGCAGGGAATCAGTTAGGCAGGCCAAGGCAGGCCTGGAGCTTAGACTAGCTTCAACAATTAAGGACAATACAAAGTCTTTCTACAGATACATAGCGAGCAAAAGGAAGGTCAGAGTAACATTGGGCCCCTGCAGGACAAATTAGGATACCTGGTGGTTGACACAAGGAAAAAGGCGGAGCTCTTCAATGAGTTCTTTGCTTCAGTATTCCTGCGTATTGACTAAGACAATTGCCCCACCTTGAACACAGATGTCCAAAAGGCACCAGACCGCCAAAGATTCATGCTGACTTAGTTAAGGAGCACTTGGAAGGGCTGGATGGGTACAAGTCAGCAGGCCTGGATGACCTCCATCCATGGGTGCTGAAAGAATTGGCAAGTGTCATAGCTGAGCTGCTGGCATGGCGGTTTGAGTACTCATGGTGCTCCGGCGAGGTCCCTGAGGACTGGAAAAGAGCCAATGTGGTGCCCATTTTTAAGAAGGGGAGAAGGGATGAGCTGGGTAACTTTAGGCTAGTCAGTCTTACTTCTGTCCTTGGGAAAATACTGGAAAAAATCATCAAAGGGCACATTTGTGAAGGCCCAGCAGGGGAAATGATGCTGAAAGGAAACCAGCATTGGTTTATCACAGGTAGATCCTGCCTGACAAACCTTATAGCCTTTTATGACCAGGTTACACACTGCCTTGACACAGGAGCTGAGGCTGATGTCATCTACCTGAATTTTAAGAAGACCTTCAACACAGTTTCGCATCCTATTCTCATAAGGAAGCTAGCAGGCTGTGGAGTGGACGCTTACACAGTCAGGTGGGTGGCCAGCTGGCTTAGGGACTGCACCCAGAGAATGATGGTGGATGGGTCTTTCTCGGCCTGGAAGGAAGTGGACAGTGGGATCCCGCAGGGTTTGGTCCTTGGACCGGTGTTATTTAATATCTTCATCAGCGATTTGGATGAGGTTGTGGAGAGCACCCTCTCCAAGTTCACAGATGATACCAAGTTATGGGGCAAAGTTAGCACATCGGAGGGCAGGGAGCAGATACAGGCCAATCTGGACAGCTGGATATGGACGGTTGGATCAATGGGCAGAACAAAATAGGATGCAATTCAACAATGATAAATGTAAGGTACTCCATCTAGAAAGGAGGAATCGCTAGCATACCTATAGGTTGGGGGAAGACCTCCTCAGCAGTTCAGTGTCTGAGAGGGATCTTGGAGTCATAGTTGAGTCCCAGATGAACATGAGCTGGCAGTGTAATGAGGCCATCAACAAGGCCAATTGCACCTTGTCATGCATTAGCAGATGCATGACTGTCACAGGGCACTAAGGTGCCTGCTCCTCTAAAAGCAGAAACTGCCTGGGGAGAGAGCCCAAAGAGCCAGACAGAAGCCCACAGGTGCAGGTTACCATGGCAACAGGCTAGCGAGCAAATTAGCCTGCACCTGCACCTGGTCAGCTGACTGGAAGAGACAGGGCCCTGGGCCCATATAAACCCCAGGGCTGGGATTAGAGAGGCAGCTCCCTGCCAGCAGCCAAAGGGGAAGGAGCCTCCAGGGAAAAATTGCCCAGAGATGCTGCAGCTGCCCGATATGCTGCACTTAGGTCTAATGGGGCTCCAGAAGATCACCAGGGACCCTTGCCTACAAGGCATTTAGTGCCAAGGTAGAAATTTAACTCTTTTAAAGAGGCAGAGTACACCCTGAACTTTTTGTGGTATGTTATAGCCCAGGGGCTTATATTTTGGTTGCTGTCTTATAACACCAGAGGATCGGGCTGAGGCTATTGGGGAAGGAGGAGGCCTCACTGGGGGCCCACTACTGTGTGGGGACCCCAGCACCAGTGTGGGTGCAGTGTTCGTGGTGAACAGACCCCAGCACCGGAGGGCACAGAGACAAGGGGGGACAGCAGACTCCAGCGCCAGAGGGCGCAGCTGCAGAGGCTGGACTTAGCTGAGACCTCAACTCAAGGAGACAACATCAGTATAAGATCTGCGAGACTTGGGACGTGGTAAAGGGTAGTTTTGGAGCCATGCATCTAGCCCATAAGGCTGAGGGTGTCCCAGGGGTGAGCAGGATCCAAAATGGGATCTGAGAACTCACAAGGTTCAGTGGGGTCCAGCAAGACTGTGTCCAGACAATAAGATCAAGGGTAGCCTCCCTATATTATAATTACAAGCAAGACGTGGCAGACAAGAAAGAGGGTGCTTGTTGGGCAGGATTGGCATGGTCAGGGATCCCTAGGGGTATCACAGCCATTCCTGAGGACCCCATCCCATGACAATGACCAAGAGATTGAGGGAGGTGATGCTCCCCCTCTCTGTGGCATTGGTCAGGCCGCAGTTGGAGTATTGTGTCCAGTGTTGGGTGCCGCACTTCAAGAGGGACACAGAGAATCTGGAGAGGGTTCAGAGGAAGGCCACTGGCATGATTAGTGACCTCCATGAAAGACCCTACAAGGGGAGGTTGAGAGATCTGGATCTCTTCAGTCTTCACAAAGACAGCTGAGTGGAGACCTTGTAGCCGCCTATAAGATTATCAAGGGGGGGACAACAGGGAATTGGAGATGCGCTATTTACCAGAGCACCCGTAGGAGTAACTAGGAATAATGGGTACAAACTAGTGGAGAGTAGATTCAGTTAGACATTAGGAAGAAATTTTTTACAGTAAGGGTAGCCAGAATCTGGAATGGGCTTCCAAGAGAGGTGGTACTATCACCTAACTTGGAGGTCTTCAAGAGGAGGCTTGATAGTCACCGGCTGGGGTCATCTGACCTCAGTCCTCTTTCCTGCCAGAGGCAGGGGGTCAAACACAATGATCCTTTGTGGTCCCTTCCAACTCTACAATCTATGAATGTTGTAGTTTGGACCCCAGGTATTGTGACCTCTTGTTAGTTGTTTGGTTCCCCAGTAACTCAGGTCCATTATTCCCCTCTTTTCCCCAGGTTTACAATCAAAGATATACAATAATTAATGACATGCATTTATCTACAGTTTGACTGGGTATGTGTTAATAAAAGGAGTTGATCATGAAGACCATGCCCCCCCCGCCAGTTAAGTGCTGAATTTATGATAAACACTTGACTCCTGTTTAACTAGGATGGCCTTTCAGAGGTTATTCGTTTGGTTTCAACACTTGATGAGTGCTATTCCTTATGGTAATGGGTTTCAGTTACTTTTTGTTACTATGGTCAGACACAGAAATCATTGCTTTCCTGCTTAAATCAGCAAAAATATGGAGTCTGGCCTTGCAAGCCTGTCTCTACACAAAGTTATACAAAGTTTGTTACAAGCTTTATATAATGGACGATGCATATAAGATTTAAGGCCTTGGTATAATTGCCTCCATGTGATCCTTACAGGTGTAGTTTCAGAGAGGACAGGGGTTGTCAGCTGGGGGTACACAGGAAGGCCCTAGTGGGTACATGTGGGCAGTCAGGGATGGAGTGCCACCACCCTGCACTGCCACCTCAGGGGTAGGGCCAGGGGAGGTGAGGGCAGCAGCCCAGATAGCATGGGGGAGGGGCAGAAGCTCACACACAGTGACTGCTGTTGCCATCCACCACCCTGCACTGCTGCTGCTCCATGTCCAGCCACACGCTACCCCTCTCAACTCCACGTCTGGGCTCATGCCACCCTTCCCCCGCCCCCCGCTTCAAGTCTCACCACCGACAGTACACTTATTAGAAAAGGTTGAAAACCCCTGAATTAAGGTGTATGTTGCTTATAAAGAAGAATTAAAAGAATCATGCCAAAATGCTTCATTATTTACATCTCCTGAAAAACCCTTTAAGATTTCCTCTAACCATAGCAATAGGTTCAGATCTCAGGACAACTGGTGTCAGCTACCGGCATCAGCTGAAGCAGGTAAAATATGGAAGAATGAGATCACATGGGTTATATGAAACACAGATTACATTCCCAAATATCAGAAAAGATAATAAACCATAACAACTGAGAGTAATATGAGGTGTACAAATACCAATATGCCTAACAGGATGACATATCAAGTATTATATCTGCTATACAAATGTAAACCTGTCAGATCTGGAATTGTTTTCTTCTCATTGGCTCAGAATATTGTTGCAAGTGAAGTGAATGGTAGCAGAAAAAATACCCAAATTCAGTAAAAATGAATGGCTACATCTGAACCCTGAAAAAACCTTCTCCCAGTTTGTATATTTTCTGTTGTGAGTATAACAGGTTTTTTTGGCATCCTTGATGACAAATGAGTCTTGCATTACACTAATATTCCCTGGTGCATCCTCAGGTACCTACTGTCTCTGAAGGACCACAATCTGGCACCAAAATACTAAAGATACAAATTCTGGATTGCTTTAACTTGCTGCCCACTTTCCCATTGTGTTTAAAGAGGAGCATGATGAGTTTCATTTGGATAATATCTCCTCTTTGGAAAGTGAGGTCCACTTGGAATACATTCCCTGGTTTGTTTGAACAGAAAATAGGCCATGTGCACTATATTATTGTTTCCTCTGCTCCCCAGAGTGATTCAACACATCTTTTCTGATGTAACATATACTTTTTAGATACTTATGTGTAACTTGTACCTTTTGTCAAGCATGTGCCGTATACCAGATTGGATAAACAGGCCTCTGGATCATATTAAATCTCCCATCTGGTGAGTCATTAGAGTTAATCCAACTGAAGTATATCATTTTACAGTCATTCCCTTATATCATCCTATAGTGAGAGAGCCAATTTTGTAGTGCACACAAACACAGGGACCACCTGAAAATATTCAGACAATATACTCCTCACATTCCCTCAGTTAATGTTCAATTTTCAGGGCTAGGCTCTGACACCCTTGTTCACTTTAGATGGTGCTCTTGTCACAAATAATCCACCAGAATCAATAGGACTGCTCATGGAGTAAACAGCTCTTCTGATTAAGTAAAAAGTATACATCTCTGGCTCAGAGGTACTGGCAGATTCCAATACAAACACAATACTCAATAATCTCCACTTCAATGGATGCAACATGCAAGCCCACAATACTCTTAGAGGGTGCTTACATAAGTAACATTTTTCATACAATTGAACCCCGGAAAGTGCCCTACAGCCATGACATCACACACATGCAGGAAATTAACCCTGGTCAAATGAGGTAATAAATTAAAGCATTCTAAAGCAGAGTGCTTTAGGGAACTTGTGTTCCCTCCAGCATTCATTTTTCACGTGGGAGTGGGACTGAGCTGATGCAAACACCTGCGAGCACCAGCCCCCAGGGCTGTCAGTGGTGGAGGAAGAGAGAAGAGGAGGGAGTAGCCAGCATGGAGCTGCTGTCTCCTTTGAATGAACAGAGCTGAGGGAGGCTTCGGGGGGGGGGCGGGGGGTGTTGAGCCTGCTGCACCACATGCCCCCCCCAGCTACCCCGGCTGGGGTATGAGGGGGGGACAGACCAAGCCCATGAGGCAAAGGGGCTCTATTCTACTCCCCCCCAACTCTGCCCATTCAAAGCAGCTCCATGCTACCACTGTCAAGACACCACGGTGGGGGTGGGGCAAGGGAGCCTTCCTCACCTCATGCCCGCCCCCCAGCTACCGTGATTGAGGTACTGGAGCCAGGCCAGGCCTGCAAGGCAAAGGAGGGCTCCCTTCCCCCACCCTCTACCCAGGCCTCTTGACAGCACAGCACAAAGCTATTGGCTGCTTTGAATAACCAGAGCTGAAGTGGGGGCGAGGTGGAATGGAGCCCCTTATCTCGCAGACCCAGCCCAGCTCCCCCCAGTACCCCAGCCAAGGTAGCTGGGGGGCTGCCGTGAGGTGAGGGGGGCTCCCTTCTCCCCTCCCCTCCTCCCCTCAGCTCTGGCCATTCAAAGCAGCTGGAATCTCTGTGCTTCAGCCACCCCTCCTTCTCCCTCCCCTACTTTCAGTCCCAGTGCTGGGGGAGGCAAGGCTGGGGAGAGGGGCAATTCAGCAGCCTCCTCGGATGCTCCTGGAGTGCCCCAACCTGCCGGCCAGCACCAGTACAGGCAGGCTCCAGACCCTGCACCCCAACCCAACAGGCAAACTTCTGTTGGGTTGAGATGGGCTGGGGGAACTCTAACTCATGGTGCTTTATGTAAAATGCCATGAGCTAAAGTGGGGCCCAAAACATCTGTAGGCACCCATAGTTGCTATTGTCTCATGTTAGCATGCTAGATATTGATGCTGGATATAACACTGTCTGATTCAAAAAACACTACACAGGGGATTAGAAACTATGACATATTCTGCTTTATCACAGCAAACCAGTACCATGATTTTTCCTTCAACATAGCTTTTGATGCATCATGCAGGACACAATGAGAAAGTCTCATTAATATATTCTCTTGATATAATAGGATGTGAAGGACAGAAGGCCCAATCCTACATATATCTTTGAAGCTCAGTGGTGCCCAACTTTTCTGGACTGTGGGCTGGATGAGTGTTGCAGGGTCAGTCTGGAGGCCAGATCTGGTGCACAAGATCCAGCCCAGGATCAGCATGCAGGCACAATCTGGCATGTGGCCCCAGTCCCACATACTATATCATGCCTGTTGCCCTGGCTCCAGACCCAAATCTATATGTGACGGGCTAGCTGGCAGTGACTTAGCCCAGGGGTTTTGAAAGGGCAAAAGATGATTGGAGGACTTGGGATTCCCTTTCCTCACCAATCAGGCCCCAGAGACTCACCCTCCATGTCCCCTGATTTGCCCCTTGGGTCACCTGGAGGGGGATAAAAGGGGCAGCGCGGCTGACTCGGGAGACCATCGAGGGACCACAAGGAAGGAGCTTCAAAGAGCTGGGCCAGCGGTGCGGGAGCAGTTGCCCCAGAAGCACCTGAAGGAGTGGGACCTGCAGGCAGCAGTTGGACCCTCAGCAGCGTGGCATGCAGCCAGCAGGAGAGGCTCCCCACTGGGCTCCAGGATCACCTATGAGAGGCTGCAGCCAGCAGGAGAGGCTCCCCAGCTCCAGCAAGGATCTGAACAGCGACCTTAGAGGTTCCCAGCTCTGCTTCCAGCTCCTCCAGTAAGAGGCCAGGTAGGTTGACATTTGGCTGGGGCTCCTGGAAGGTGAAAACCCCTAGCAGCTCAGCACAGTGACTGTGTAGTAGAGTTTCTGGCTACCACATGGGAAATTGGAGATTGTGAGTGAAGTTACAGGGAGAAATTCTTGTTGCAGTGGAAAGGGGTCATTGTGTTTTCCCCCTTTCTCCGCCTCCAGGTACCTAGGCCCTATATTCCTTGTTATTTGACATTTTGTATTTTGTGCCTTTTATACTTCACCAACCAGTATTGTTTGTTTTGCTGTTTGTGTTTTATATTTTGTTAACCCTGTCTTTTGTCAACTGGATGAATATGTCTATGATTGTAAGTGTCTAACCTTTGTTGAATCCTGCCCCCTCGGGGCGTTGTAGTGTCCCCTATACCCCCTGGTTTATACTGGTTATGTTCCCAGTACTGTTCTCTCATTAAAAGGTATATGGTTAAGTCCCCGTTGGTGGTCTGGCTCTGCTCTATAGGGGGAGGAGAGTCCCTACACCTCCCACAGCGCTTGTGCACCTGCTTTGATCGCTTCAGTTGGAGAGGGGGTACCTCTTGGAGTACCACCTGGGTTACATGTATGTGCCAAGTTGAGCCACTGTCCTGGCCCTGGCTTGCACATGCTGGATCAGTCTCACATGCATGGAGCCAGAGCTGACCCAAGCAGGGTATGGAGCCTGGGGCAAATCAGCCCATACAGGGCCTCACCCCTGCTCTGATCCAGGGCCTGCCACCAATGCCGGCATTGGTGGCAGGGGAGGGTAGCAAGTGACTGGACGCGGAGCCGCCACTCTACCCGGCTCTGTACCACCGCTGCTCTGCCCCACTCTGCAGGGCCCCCTCAAAGCATGGGGCCCAGGGCAGTCACCCCATTCCACCCCCTGCAGGACGGCCCTGCATGGAACTATGTCATAGGGCTACAAGACTTGGAAATTTGGTAACAGGGACAGTATTAATTGCCACAGTCCCCCTACTGCCAAATCTCCACATCTGTTTGGAGCCCTACAGGCCAGATGAGACAGCTCTGTGGGCTGGATCTGGCCAACAAGTTAGAGGTTAAGCACTACTAATGTAGCTCTTCCTTCTTCCTCTCTTATATCCTGGTCTTTCCAGTTTTTTTGAGTTTGAGTTGGTGTTTCTGGTGTCTCAGGTTTCAGTGAACTAATCCTCTGTCTTTTTCATTTTCAGCAAATCAGTAAATAGTAAGAAAATTATATATGCTGAGGTGTTACCTTGCAATAACTTGCAAAGAAACAGATATATGATTTATTAGTTTATCATGTACTTTTTCTTCTTTTTTTTGTGCTCTCTATCCTGTCCCCTCAAATCCATGCTTTAGAACTTATGCTAATGCTTCTGGGCAGCTTTAAGCAGCAACTAATAAAATATTTCCACCTTCTTACATAAATATGAAGTATCCACACCAAATTACACTTGTAGAAGGCCTAGAACAAACAAGAATCAATGACAGGTTTAAGCACAAACATTTTGCCACATCAAGATGAAATTCATTTGCAAAAGGGAAATTCCTAGCTGTCTAGTACAACACTGTTCTTTGTCCTAGCCTGGGAAGGGTCCAGGATATTAGACTTTAAAATCGTGGTATTTTTAGATAGTAAAGAATTATTTTGGTTCACCTGTACAGGTGTTAAGGTTGCCTTTTAGCTCTGCACATTTAGAAGCAAGGGGATGGATTGCCTCCTTCTGTGATAGACCACCTGGAATAGGAGAGAAAAATTCCAGAGGATTCCTTTGTGCTGATTCAACTGCACTATTCTTCAAGGAGGTGCTAAAATAATAATAATAATAGTCTTGTCCACTACCTATTACCTCACCTACTTAGTCAAAGTTAACTCTGTGAACCTAATTAAAAAGATTAGGATGGACAGGTTTTTTTGAGCCCACCTGTCTTCAAATTTCACAAATAAGTGTTAACTCCCTGGCAGTGTCATTTTTAAGTTCCTGATTTAATGTAGCACTGGTTTGCTTTTCTGTCTACAGGTTTCCCTCACTTTATGCGGGTTCTGTATGTGCGAATTCACTCTTATGAGATG
The DNA here is from genome assembly GCF_001723915.1 of Gavialis gangeticus. Lineage (NCBI taxonomy): Eukaryota > Metazoa > Chordata > Crocodylia > Gavialidae > Gavialis > Gavialis gangeticus. Next base: position 158,906,346 of record NW_017729032.1, on the reverse strand, counting down.
ACGCTTTTTATACCAAAAAGTCATTATATGCAAGGTAAATTCACTCTTATGCGATCGGTGTGGTAGAAGCCTGCAGGCAACTGCTTTGTGCAGTGCATTTTGGGAGTGATGCGCACCAAAATATAGTCTTCTGTGTGGATCTGTGCTCCTCGCTTGTCTGTGTTTCTGTAGTTTCCATCCCCATTATAAAAGTGTACGATAGCTTGTATGTACTGTCTGCTGTTAGTGAGTATCAAAATTGTCTTGTAAAAGTGGTAGAAATGGGTTTGGGGGTCAGTACAGTTGAGGTCTTGGAACGTATCCTTATTTGTTACGTTGTAAAGTGGGTTCCCTTTATGTGAATTCAAGTTACGTGCCATTTTCCAGGAACACATGTACTCCATAATGCAAGGGAAACCTGTACTTATCCTTCCAAGTTCTCTTCATTAATTTTCTAAACACACATTGACTCCAAGGGATCCTTCTTCCAAAGAAGGATCAGAACTTCCTTTAGATTAACTCGTCAGTGCGTTGAGGACAACAGTGTAATGGTACAAAAGTAGATCCTTATGCTGGCACTAGCAAGCGACAAAAGCATTACAAATAGACAAATGGCTTTATTTTGTGCTGCAGTCTATTGAGTCTATTGTTTTACTGCAGTGGACTACAATTTATGTGTATTACCTTACAAGAGATAGGCACAGTACAAAATATTGTAACATTGCCTTTTACAATAGTATTGTGAAACAGCAAAATGAAAGGAAAAAGAAATGTTTCAGTGGACCACTGGTTCAGTATTATACTTCAGGAGACAAAAAAATAATACAGACCCTTGTCTGAGTTCATCATGTTCAAAGATCTTTTCTCAGCACAATTCTGTTTTTTCATTTTCAATATTCAGAACCAACTGTATGCTACTGCAAGAGACACAGATGCCATTTTTCTAGGAAAAAAGTCTTTTATGAGTGCTTATGCAATATAGCTTTATGTACCCCTGACACGCTGCTTATCTGTTTTACCATAAATGCATTAATTCTGCAGCCACCTTCAAAACAACAGTGAAAACCAAGGATGGAATCAATCACTGATTTACACATAAGCCACAGCTGCATGAGGGGGGTAGAGGGTGAAGCCCATGTAAGTATGAAGAAACAGAGAGAGCAACAGATTAAAAATGAATGTTACAAGGGTAGGGATATCACTTGTTTTATTTCATTTTGTGTGGAGACCTGTATCTTCTTTTGATTTTGTCAGGGCAGATGGGTTCTTCCTGTGTTGAGTATATTACATGTTGATTCCTAATTGGGTTACAAATGTTTCCAGGTAACATGTCTCTTTTTCCTGATGTATTTAACGTGACTCCCAAACTTCAGTACAGAAAGAACAGGTCTAGGACAGGTCTAGGAGGCTGCCAAATGGATAAAGACTGTAAGTGCTGAAGATTTTACCTTATTATGCTAACCATAATATTCAGTCATCCCAGTTGCAGAACCTCAGGAAAAGATCTTATATGGTAGATAGAGGATATGGCAAAGGTCCAGGAAATCTTTCCCTCTTCTCATTTTTTTCTCTCTTTCTTTCTCTCTTATAGTTCCCAAAGGAGACATGAGTGCTTGAAGACCCAGACAGAAGTTACAATTTTTACCTGATCTGGCCCCTGAAAGCACTCTACAGTCATAACCTAACATAAGCGCATGGCTCCCAGCACTGTTTTCAGAATGGGTCGGGGGACAAGAGTGCAAAATGAAATCATTCTGGGGGTTGCACTGGAGGGTGGGGTGAGTGGATTGTAAGACCCTCAAGATGGGAGACTCCAATCCACCCCCTCCCCCCACTCCAGTGCAAGCTGGGAAAACCCCAGAATGGACCTCCCTCCCCTGCCTTCTCTCCCTCCCACCTGAGACAGCACTGGGGACTGGGAGAGGTGGGACAGAGCTAAGGGAAGAGGCTGCAGAGATTCAGCCTTTCTCCCTGGATTGGCTCCAAATTGCCCATCCTCCCAACCCAATAGCTAACATCTGTTAGGTGAGGAGGATCAGTCTAACTCATAGTGCTTTATGTAAAGCACCATGAGTTAGACCGGGGAGCTGCACTTCTGTGTGCATCTTGAGTGATGCTGGATCTACAGTGGTTAAACAAGCTCTTGTGATGCTCCAAAATCAAGATACAGTAAAAGCTTTGTTATCCAGCACCCACGGGGAATGGAGGGTGCTGGATAACAAAATATGCTGGATAACTGAGCGACCCAAACAGGCATCTTTGTCTGTTCATGCTGCCGCCTGTCCCACTGCATCTGTGGTGTTGCTGCCCCTCCCTCCATGTTGCCACCCCCCCATGGGCCCTGTGGACCCCAAGGGACAGGGAGGGGGGGCCCACGCAGCTTGCTATGCCCCCGGGCTGTGGGGGCTTGGCAGCACAGGCTGCTTTCCCCCAGGCTGTGGGGGCTCTGCAAAACTGGAAATGTCACAGTGGGCACTTCCAATTTCACTTTGCCCTTACAAGCCAGCATGTCGGTTAACAGGGCATGCCAACTTGTAAGGTGCTGGTTAACACAGCTTTTGCTGTATAAACTGCAAATTTGCCTTTCCCAGAAACATTCCCTGGGGCAGCCAGTAGGCAGGCTGCAAATCTATACATGCCAACTGCTGCCACTCTGTGGAATTTCCTGCACTCAGTGGAGGTTCTTCTTGGTTGCTGTTCTGGCATGGGTAAAGTACAATTTGCCCAAATTGGTAGTCTCCTATGTATGAGATGTTCACAATTAAACAGACATACACACACACACAGACACACATAACACAGAGTACTATTCTGTGTTGCTACCAAAAATCTAATAAATATTACTTTGTGAGTATACATTTAATTAGAACTGCTTAAAAAGCACAAATGTTGGCCTTTCCCTACTCTTTCCTCACCCAATGACCTCAGTGTAAGTTATGTTCATTGAAATTCCTGACTATTTAAACCAGATCAGTTTAAAATTGATTGTGCATTTCTTGTTTACTGCTGCAATAATGGCTCTGAAGCTGTGAGAATAAAAGTTGTTCACAGCTATAAATAACATACATCTGACTGTGTTCTTTTTAAGATTTTTTTCCACTATTTATTTGCCTACAGGTAAGAATTTTGGAGTTACAAAAAATATGGAATTTATTATTTTTGGCCACTCTGCATTTTTCTTGTATCAAATGACAACACTGTCACACAGTTCAAGTGTTTATCTTTTATTCTGTATTTCACTGACATTTCACTGAGCAAAATAGTCTGTTGCTCTGTTTCTATCTATTAAATCGTAGTAGGTGTTTAGCAACATCACATTCTAATGAAACCAATAAGGCTTGAAGAAACTAAGCACCTCACTAAGGGCCTTACTTGAAAAAAACCTTAAACCATGAAGTCTTTGGGGGCATACTATGCTGTCCCTTACCTATTTCCTGCTTGTCCTCATTTGTTACCTATGCTTTTTTTCTGCTGTGTTCATAAACTGATTGAGGCTTATATAAAGTGATGAGCTGTCCTGTTATACTTTGACACATTTACAATACATCTGTGTAATTCGCTTTGATATCTGCCTCCTCTGCTGCTTTGTCGCCCCTTCACTGCATTCCACCTACACTATAGTGTTCCATGAATTATTTATCCAACAGAAGAGGGCCAATGTGGCTCCCATCTTCCAAAAAGGGAAGAAGGAGGACCCAGGGAACTATAGGCCAATTAGTCTTACCTCGATCCTGGGTAAGCTGTTTGAGAGAATTATTCTGGCACACGTCCACAAGCGGCCAGCAGGGGAGGTGATGCTTAGGGGCAACCAGCATGGGTTCATCAGAGGCAGGTCCTGTCAGACCAACCTGGTGGCCTTCTACAACCAGGTCACCAAATCCTTAGATGCAGGGGTAGCAGTGGACATAGTCTTTCTGGACTTTCAGAGGACCTTCAACACTGTCTCTCACCCCGTTCTCATTAAGAAACTGGGGGACTGTGGTGTTGACACCTACACAGTCAAATGGGTCGCCAACTGGCTGGAGGGCTGCACCCACAGAGTGGTAGTGGATGGATCATTTTTGACCTGGAGGGATGTGGGCAGTGGGGTTCCTCAGGGCTCGGTCCTCGGGCCCGCACTGTTCAACATCTTCATCAGTGACTTGGACAAGCGGGTAAAAAGCACCCTGTTCAAATTTGCTGATGACACTAAGATGTGGGGGGATGTGGGCACGTTAGAAG
>NW_017729032.1:158888296-158897146 GCF_001723915.1 Gavialis gangeticus | reverse complement strand
GCACAGTCCATCCATTCCTTTATGCATCATCCTCTGCACTTTTGAGTCAGAAAAAAATACATAAAGTTCCTCCCCTTTAGCGTTTAGTGATTTACTTCTTTGTGTTCCTTTCTCAAGCCTGAAGATTTAATATTCAAATTTATGGAGAATATCTGCATCATAAAATTCTGCTTTCTAAACATAGTGGCACTGGCCACATACAGGGCTGGGAGAATTGCTGCTCTGCTGTACAAACTATGAGCATACATGCATTCATTTATTTTCTCCCCAGAGGAAATATTCCCCCTCTGGGAGAAAGATCTTCCAGGTGATAACTTGGAAGATCTCCCTTGCCGAGAGAGAGTTTTGCACAAGAATGAATACCTGTGCACTCCCTGCCCAGCTGGGCAGCACATGCAGCAATTTTAAATCAGGCAAGCTGCCTATTGATAGCCTGCCCCCTTATCAGATGGGGAGAGTGCAGGCCATCAATTGATAGGTTCCCCTAAGGGATGAGATGGCCCAGATAGCAGCCCTCTAGTGCAGCTTGGCTAGGGAGCTGGCTTGTGAAACTCTCCAGCTAGGGGACTGGCACACATATATGCTCCAGCTGCTGGGCTATTTTTTTACTTGTAAGAATTTCTTATAGGTAGAAATTAATGCCTGTTTGTGGTCTTAGTTTGCTTTAGAAGGTGAAATACCTTTAGTCTGATATTTTTTGTGGTATTTCTTTTAGGCTGAACAATCACTTGGTTTTATTTTTCTGCACTGTATATTTTTTCTTTGTTCCTATCACAGAAGCAGTTGTTTAATGGTTAGTTGTAAATTTGCATCTGTTTGATCTAAGGTGTCTTTCTGCCTAAAGAATTAATGGTGCTTTTGATAAAATGTACTCCAAAGGTATACTGTTTTGAGGAACTCTTTTGACCTACTTGTTTTGATAATGTTTGAGCTTTCTGTCAGTGTGGTTTCCCTTTATCATTTTTCTTCCCTTCCCTTTACCAGAGGCTGATTTTCTTCTAACAACCATCTTCATTTCTATTCAGTAAAACTCCCTTTATTTTTTAATTTTCTTAGGTTATTGAAGTCCGCAGTTTCCAAAAACATTAATTTTACATTTTGTCAAATAGAAGAAAGTTCAGTAGATTCAAATGGAACTAGACTGAATAATCTTGCCTATGTAATGTCCTTTTTCTTTGCTTTGAAAAATTCAGCAGATGTGGATTAAATTATTGTTCCTATGATAGGCTAAAAAGAAAATTAAAATGAGTTTTATTTTACATCTGGACTAGAAAATTCACTGCAGCTTTTTCAAGAAACAATTTTATTCAAATTTGTGTATCAGAAATAACATAGAGAGTCCTGCTTTGTCTAGCCGAAGTTGGATTTTATAAACAAGGGCCTCCATCCTGCAAACTGATCCATTCAAGAGAACACATCACCCCAGAATATCAAGGAAGCCAGCTGGGGCCACATTTTCAAAGGTATTCAGGCATCTAAATGTTTCAAGAGGGCTTAACTTTGATATAAAATAATTTAATTCCAACTTCATTGATCTGGTCTTTGCAGTATAGTGCAACACTAGTATAAACAAAACATCGATATGGAATAAAATATTTTATTCTGCAAAAAAAATCAAGACTTTAAAAACTTTTTTTTATTTGGGACTATATCAGATACTGAAATTAAAGAATGTTCCATGGATCAGGTGTGATTTTACTTGACCAATACTACTCAGGAGTCACATCTACACAAGACGCTACTGCGCATCATTACTGTGCATTCATTTGGCACTTGTATTAGCAGGTACAAAATAAATGCCTAGTAACTGGAGTTACTGCATGGTAGCACCAGCAAATGTCTTTTAAGTGATATTACTGAGTAGTAGCCTAATAATACTGCGCAGTAGCATATTAGCACTGTCCGTGCTGATATCCCGTGACATGCTACTGAGCAGTATTTTTCAGCTACTGTGCAGTCAACATCTCATGTAGACACACCCAGGAAGTATTAGCAAATATAGCAGAAGACCAGTTTGGCTTAGTGGGGAACTCTTCAGTGAGCTAAAACACAAAAAGGAAGCTTATAAGAAATGGAAACTTGGACAAACAGCTAGGGAGAAGTATAAGAGTATTGCTCAGGCATGCAGGGATAAAATTGGGAAAGCCAAAACACAATTGGAATTGCAGCTGGCAAGGGATATGAAGGGTAACATGAAGGGTTTCTATAAGTATGTCAGCAACAAGAGGAAGATCAGGGAAAGTGTGGGTCATTTACTAAATGGTAGAGGCAACCTAGTGACAGATAATGCAGAAAAGACTGAAGCATTCAATGCCTTTTTCACCTCATTCTTCATAGGCAAGGTCAAATCCCAGATTACTGCACCTGGCAGCACAGTTTAGGGTGGAGATGAGCAGCCAATCGTGGCAAAAGGAACAGGTTAGGGACTTTTTAGAAAAGCTGGATGTCTAAGTTCCATGGGGCTGGATGGAATGCACCCAAGGGCGCTGAGGGAGTTGACTGTCAATTGGGAGAGGTCCTGGTTGATTGGAAAAGGGCAAATATTAAGAGCATCTTTAGGAAGGGAAGAAGGAGGATCCAAGGAACTACAGACCGGTCAACCTCACCTCAGTTCCTGGAAAAATCATGCAGCAGATCCTCAATGAATCCATTTCTAAGCACTTAGAGGAGAAGGTGATTAGGAACAGCCAGCCTGGATTCACCAAGGGCAAGTCATGCCTGACCAATCTGACTGCCTTCTATGATGAGAAGACTGACTCTGTGGACGTGAAGAGACAAGTGGATGTGATATACCTTGACTTTAGCAAGGCTTCTGATATGGTTTCCCACAAAATTCTCACAAGCAAGCTAAGGAAATATGGGTTGGATGAATGCACTGTAAAGTGGACAGAAAACTAGATGGCTCATCAGGCTCAAAGAGTAGTAGTCAATGGTTCAATGTCTAGTTGGCAGCTGGTATCAAGTGGAGTGCTGCAGGGGTTGGGTCTGGGGCAGTTTTGTTCAATATTTGCATCAATGACCTTGTAGATTGGATGGAGTGCACCCTCAGCAAGTTTGCAGATAACACCAAGCTGGGAGGAGCAGTGGATATGCTGGAGGGTAGGACTAGGATCCAGAGATGCCTTGACAAGCTGGAAGACTGAACCAAAAGAAATCTCATGAGGTTCAGTAAGGACAAATGCAAAGTTCTGCACTTAGGACACAACAATCCCATGCACCAATACAGCTTGGGGACCAACTGGCTAAGCAGCAGCTCTGCAGAAAAGGACCTGGGCATTACAGTGGACATTAAGCTGAATACAAGCCAACAATGTGCCCTTGTTGCAAAGAAAGGTAAGGGCATGCTGGGCTGCATTAGTAGGAGTATTGTCAGCAGATCGAGGGAAGTGATTCTTCCCCTTTATTCAGCACTGATGAGGCCACATGTGTTGTATTTTGTCCAGTTTTGGGGACCCTACTAGATAAAGGATGTGGACAAATTGGAGAGAGTCCAGTGGAGAGCAACAAAAATGGTTATGGAGCTGGGGCACAGCAGAGGGCTGGTCTTGATGACCTCCTGAGGTCCCTTCCAACCCTAATTTTCTATGATTCTATACTCCAGTTCTAGTGCATCTCTGTCTGACTGCAATTATTACATAATATTGTAATTTGTCCCTCTCAGAAGTCCCCTAAATAATCAGAAATGAACAAATAACAGTAAAAGGTTGATTTAGAAAAGGTTCAGAGGCTCTGACTGCTGAAAGTCCTGGTTTGGATTTCACTAGAAACAATCCACATGTAGCACAGGATAACTACCTTTCTTCTTGCTGACTTGCAGTTATTCCCTTACACAGAGTGCAGGAGAAGGTGGGAGAAAGCCTACCCTGCCCAAGATTTAAACAAAACACGGATTCCAGTTTTCTATTCCTTTTTTGTAGACTTATTTCACATTCCACCCTTCGAAATGAGGATACAGTATTATAGCTAAGTTAACAAGACCACTTTCAGGTCTAAAGTATTACGATGGCATTAATCTAGGGTTTTGAAAAGCAGGGTTCAGATGGTGTGGCAAATCGTCACCAAAAACACAAAACATATTTTGCTACAGAAACTAGATGCTTTACTAATATGCTGGGGGTCTAGCACCATACGATTCAGTTTAACATCAAAGTAAAAACAAATATAACTTTATTGGAATGTGCATTAATGTACTAGATTATATATTAAGTTTTAAAAAAAGACTAGGCAGAAATAATCAAAATTTATTACTTCTTTAGTCCTCTAGTCCCTGTAGTCAAATGCACATCTTATTCAGATTCTTAAAACAAAATCTTGCCTTCTTGAGCTTCTTGACAGTCCCTCCAGTATTTCACTGTCAGTCATTTCTACACCTGAATTCATATTATCACACCTGAATTAAGGTTTTTAGCCGTGCTGTGAAATAGAATACAGACATTACCAGAATGGTTAACAAACAGCAAAATTGATAGAAAGGACAGTTTGAATAGTAGAATATCAAAACCATTAAAAAGGAGAGAGGGTCATTATTGCCTGTGAAGTGAAAACAGATTAGTAGGAATCGGATTTGATTAGATTAGATTAGGATTAGCCATGAAGTCAACCGACTCCCTCAGTGCTGCCTGAACAGAAATGCCACTACCCCTCTCAGGCAGCTGGTTTTATAGTTTGGGTGGAGCAGGAATCAAAGGCGGGGGGGGGGGGAGCACAACTGCACCACTGGACCCCTCCCTTCCTACTCCCCTTAAATGAATTCCAGATTGTAGGACTGAATTTTGCTTTAGCAGCACCAACATCTTGCAAATGATCTTTAATGTACAATGACAAAAAATTAACTATAGATACCAATGGCTATTGGATCCAATCTAAATCCAAAGGTGAGGTCTGAAATATTTTGATTTGAAGTTCTGGTTTATATATTTTCCTATGCCTGAAGAAGGGTGTTGTTGCCCAAAAGTTTGCAAAGAACATTTTTCCAACTATTTAGTTGATCTAATAAAATATTTCACATTTATCCAAAGAACCTTGTCCATCATTCTTAATATGTATTCTCCTAGATGGACAGACAGAACAGCAAGTCCACACATCACTATGGTCAGCATTAAAATCTCAATGCCAGTCCCAGATTCGTGTCTTTAAATATCACAAGTATTTACCTTTAGAAAAAGGAGAGGTTTAGAGAAAGAATAGAAAATGAAAATTACCAGTTTAGCAAGTGAGTGAGAAATGCTGTGCTATCTAAGATATCACTATATAATAATAATGACAGTGGTTTCCCAAGGTGCTTAAGGTTCCTTGCAACAAATGGGAATACTTGCATGATTACAGTGAAGCAAGTGCTCTTGCTGAATCACAGTGCTATCTATAAATGTAAAGTTTTACTGGTGACCACTGTGGAAAGAATCTGTCTTATTTTGTATCTTTGCAGCTAGAATAAAATGAGAAAAAGGAAACATTCATTTGTTCTTGCACAATGCAAAACCACAGGTACAGGTTTTTTTAAATACTAGCCAATTAAGACTGTTCAAGATCATCTGCTAATACTGAAATTGCAAATTATCCTAAAAGAGCAATATATTATAAAATTACGGAGAATTTGTTCTTACTTAACCACACAGTTTCATGAAGTAAATTGTTAGCCTTTGTTAATAATCAGCCCTGTGTTGATAATTAACAACTTAAGATTGAAATGGTAAAGACTATGTAGTCAGGAGCTCCATGTCCATCTGAACTTTTACTGTCTCTTTACAAATGATTGAGAATGTTTTCTGATTTATATTTTAAAAAGTTTAAACCACTTGACAAATATTTCATTGTCCTCATATGGCTCACTGCTGCCACTTGTTTGGAAAAATGAAAGGTAAGTTGAAAAATGCACCTTTTCCATTTTCATCTCTAATTGAATTCTCTCTTGACCCCCTTATTCCCCATGGCTGTATTTCAGGTTTTGATGATAAGAAAAAGAATTTTGTATTTGGATAATACAATTTTCTCACTTGCCTTCAGCGACCTTCAGCTCAATTTCCTCTCCCTGGAGACACTGTATATTATAGAATTGAATCAAATTCCTTATTCATAGAAAAAAAAAGTTCCAATTTAATCTGAATATTCAGCATTTTACACTGGTCAGGGTGATGGATGGCATATTGAAATGCTTTTGGTTCAGGTAATCAAATGGTAGAATTCAGACTTGTATTGAAAAAAATAATGAAGTCTATTCAATATTCTCATAAGGTGCAAAAAATGCACATTACATGGTAGAACTGGAGCTTTTTCTTATTACCTAACCAATAACATCTCCATTGCAAAAAGTATAGTAAAAAATTAAGAATTTATGTAGGTTAGAATATGTGAAAAGCAGCAGCTGTTGAGAGCAAAAGGAGGCGGCAATTTGAGACTACTCAAATGAAGAAGTGCCAAAACTGGGGGAAAACAGATCTGTTTGTATGATACTGCTGAAGTGTTAAACATTGGTTTACTAAACTGTTTAACATAGCCTTAAGAAGCCTTTTAAAAAGTAAATAGTAGAAAAGTTTCTTTATGAGCAATTCAAGTAATTCGATTTTTGTAAATTATTTTAAAGCATTATTCCTACGCTGGAAAGTTTTGGAAAGTAAGAATATTATTTGTCTGCTCTGAAGTAAACATTCTTCAGGGCAGGAGGTCTCATTTTGGAAATGAGTCTCAAGGTTTTTTGTACTTACTACCAGAAATTAGCTAACACAAAGGTGGCATATTCTAAAAAAATAACTGGTTTGAGACACCTAAGGCTGGAAGCAGCTTTATGAGGTACTGTGGTTGGACAAAATATTGTTAATGGAATACATATTAATGGTTTTGCATCCAGATGATTTTGCTTAAAAGAAATGTGTCTGGGGGTTCTCTGCATTTCTCTTGGAAATCCGGGGAATTACCTTTTTCTCATATTGAATTAATGCAATTTAACTTTTAGTTTGTACAGAGAAAGACAACCAAGATAGTCAGGAAGACAGAACAGCTACCATACCAGAAGAGACTGAAAAAACTAGGTCTTTTCAATTTGTAAAAGAGAATTCTGAGGGGACATATTACAGAGGTCTATAATCATGAAGGGTATGGATAAAGTGAACAGAGAACTGTTATTCACCAAGTCCCAGAATACTAGACTTAGAGGCAGCCACTGAAATTAGCAAGAGACAGGTTTAAAACTAACAGGAGAAAGTACTTTGTTACAGAGCATAGTTAACTTGTGGAACTCATTGCCGACAACGAGGTTTTTGTGGAAGATAGCAGAAGCAGGTTCAAAAAGGAATTAAACAAATTAATGGATGATAAATTCATTAATAGCTATTAAACAGAACAGTTATGGGTGTATGCTCTGGCACCTCTAAACTAATGATGGTGGATGCCTGAGAGGGTATGACAGAGGCTAGATAACTAGATATATCCTGTTCATATGCTCTCCCTCTAAAGCAGGGGTTAGCAACATACAGCCTGTAGGCCAAATCTGGTCTGCAAATGCACTGTATCCACCCCACAGAGCCCCAGGATTTGGCCTATACTGCATCTGTAGCTGCACCTGCACATAGGCTAAGCTGCAAGGAGCTGCACTGGGGCTCAGCAACTTCCAGCTGCACCCTTGCCACAGATGCTTCTTCACTCTGCCTCTTGCTTCTCCCTGGCTGGCACAGGTGTAAGCTTCTGGCTGGTGGAGAGTTGCGCCAGGCAGCTCGAAACTGTGTCCACACTGCTACTGCTTCTCTTTCCCTCTTCCCCACTGCCACCAAGCTGCAACACCAGCAGTGTAGATCCAGCTTCCAGCTGCCCACTAGCTAGAAGCTATGCCCCAACTGAGGAGCAAGGGGCTGGGAGAAGTGGTGGTGGTCGAGGTGACAGTGGCCATGTTGGTTCTGCATCCAACTGCTTGGCTGCAGCATGAACACAAGGAAGCCCCCCCCCGCCCTTCTGATGTGCCACAAAAGCCACCTGGTCTGCATCAGACTATACCAGGTTGTTTCTGCCCATGGCTTGAAAAGGTTACCAGCCGCTGCTCTAAAGCATCCACTACTGCCACTGTTAGAGACAGGATACAGGGCTAGATGTACCATTGGCACTTCTTATGTTCTTGTATTAATTAAACAAAACAATGTGATTGTCTCAAATTCTAGGTGCCTCTAACATTCCATTAATACTATAACAAACTGATATACACACCAAGACACTGGTATTAAAAAATGTAGTGCTAAGAAGTCCACTATAGTGATTTTGCTATATGTTGTACAATGAGGGAAAATTAGCCTTTGTCTATATTTATACTTTTAAATTCAAGGTTGTACATTGCTGGAGCAGATAAGACGAACTTCTCTTTGGTGCCTATCAGTGCAACTCATAAGAGGCAATAACCACATCCTGGAATTCAGATTTTCCCATCAATATCACTAGTAAGCCCAGCATATAATTTTTCAAATGCAGGTCATAGAAATGGAGAGATTGGCTACTGTGCCAGCTATGTTTTGTATCTTAATTTCTATGAACAACCTTAACAGTTTTACATAGCTTTCATCTCTGTAGGTAGGGTTTTCAAACACACTTAAGCGAGTCCAGCACACACAGACATTGAAGGGGTGTGAAGCATCTAACTTCCTTATTTGAAAATCCCATATCCCATGTCTGGCACACTAGAACATTCACAAAACCAGCACAAATGTGTAAACCTTCAAATAGACCTTCAAGATGATAGCACTAGTATTGGCTTTGGCATTACTAAAATTCATTAAAATTAAAATAGGCCTTCTGTACTGGGAAAATATTGTTACAAAACAGAGAACCTTACAGACAGCGCATATATATATATATATATATATATATATATAT
>NW_017729032.1:158887213-158887862 GCF_001723915.1 Gavialis gangeticus | reverse complement strand
TCCCCCCCCCCCCCCGCTCTCTCCTCAAGCAGGAAATCCCTCCCTCACCTCCCATTTCCACACCATGGACCCCAAAACCATGGACCCTAGGCATGTAGTATGCTAGCTAATGCTGAGAGGTGTTTGTGTGTCTCTCCCTCTCCAATTTCACTGGGGCAAGCAGACAGAACAGTGATCACTTGGAGTTAATGAACAGGTCAGCCAGTAAAATGTTTAAGAAGTGTGATGTAATAGAGAGAGGCCATTGTTTTCCTAACCGGGTGATAAAGATTGTTATCACTATCAGCCCCCAGCTGGCTTGCTTGCCTGTCAGTTTGCTGCAGACAGTATTGAAAAGCTCTGTATCATCAACAGATGCATGCACTGCACCTCCCTCCCCCTTGGCCTTGATCAAGGAAGTGGCCCTGTTTGATTCAGGACCAGAGCTTAAAAACATAATTGTATGTGACTCAGGCACGTGTTTAAGGGCCTTCATAGTTTCTAGGGTCGGAAGGGACCTGAGTAGATCATCTAGTCCGACCCCCTGCCATGGCAGGAAAGAGTACTGGGGTCAAATGACCCCAGCAAGGTGTATATCTAGCCTCCTCTTAAAGACCGCCAGGGTAGGAGCCAGCACCACTTCTCTTGGAAGTTGGTTCCAGATCCTAGC
>NW_017729032.1:158868996-158882213 GCF_001723915.1 Gavialis gangeticus | reverse complement strand
TCTGGGTGCGGCCCTCCAGCCAGTTGGCGACCCTATTGACTGTGTGGGTGCCTTCTTGAATAGGGATGGATTTAAGTCCAAACTTAAGTAATTTCCTGAATCAAGACTTATAACTACACTTATAACATTGAAGGCCTGAGAGATGGGACACCAACGCCCTGACCCTGCTGCCACAATGTATGTTCTTAACCCTGTGTATAAGTAGGCTGTCCCAGGGAGGATACAAGGGACAGACCCCGAGGGGTCAAGGGGGATCCCTGGGGGCCAGAATGTCCCAGGGAAGGCAAGGAGAGAGAGAAAAAGATGAAGAATCTCTTACCTGCAGCTGGTGCTGTGGCGAAACCGGAAGCGGCGGTGGGACCTGCACGGCTCATTAGCCGTGTCTTTTTAAAACTGCGGCCAGCTGTGGAGAGGAACAGGAGGAGCCAGCACAGAGGAATGAAAGGTGTCACGGGCGAGGGAGCAGGGGAGAGACCGGGAAGCGTGTCAGAAGGGAAGGTATTCCCGGAACCCCTATTAGGGGTTAGAGAAGGCAGGACCACCTCTCACGGGGCAGAAAGCTGCCTTGAAGCCCATTGTAAGGAAGACGCCAGCAGCGGTCCAGGGAGAGAGGAGGCGGACACACCTCATTCAGACGGAGGATTCAAGGGAGAGAATCCAAGACATCAGAAGGAAGAAGGTGACAACCAGGGTTGTCCCCGAGGAAGAAGAGAGAGTGACAGAACCCTAGGCATCAAGCCAGGTGGGATCGGTGTGGGTTCGGCCAGGCTCCAGGAGTGGCCCCAGGTGGGGAACGAAGAGCCTAAGCAGCAGGAGGGGCTGCAGAAGACAAGCTCCAGCTGCATAGAGCTGCCCAACGGGGGACACAAAGTAGGCGGAACTAGAGGGATCATCAAGGGTCCAGCTAATATGCAGATGATCCACAGAATGGAAGGGAGAGGGTGGTAGCTGCCAGGCATAGGCATACATAGGACAGGGCCAGTTAGAAACTCCCGGGCCAGGCTGGCCCATTTTGGTGTAGTCAGGAAGCCACTGGTATTGATAGCATTCTTTCTTTTGTGTTTTTCTGTTTCCCACCTCTGGAGGGGTTGAGAGGTTTGGTGCGTAGAGCCCTAGTATTGGCTCAATCAGAAGAAGGGTTTTGTTGTAGAGGGAATCGAGATGACCGTGCATACCCATTAAGGTATAACTCTGATTTGGGTAATTGGGTTAGGCCTAATATATATCTACAGGAGAGCCCAGAATACTTAAAGCGGGGGTCAGGCCGAGAGAGACATCAGCAACCCGTGGTGGCTGGGTTTCAGGGCGAGGTATAGGGGAGGTTGGAGCCTCGCAGAAGACTGCTGCCTAGAGGTCCCAGACGTGTGCGAGCCCCAGTAGTCAGACCCCACCACTGAAAGAATAAACGAAGTCGTGGCCGGTGAGATTGGGAAAGAAACTACCCCAGGGAGGGACATCCGTTCAGCAAGACCACAGGGACAGAGCGACGGACAGCCATATACATCCAAAGCCAGGCGGCACGTGACCAGATGATCGAAGCCCGACGGGTGCATAGGCCTATTAATATAAGTGGGATTAGTCAGGAGTATGCTTTCAAATGTCTTTAATTTCAAGGAGATTCATTCATTCTTATTCTCAAAATTCCTTACATTCCAGAGCAAACCGATGCCCCTTCACTTTTACTAATTAAATTTGTTTAACCACAGTTTTGAAAATATAGACCTACATGTTGAAGGAGAATTGTATGGGTAAATTCAATAAATGTAGTATGTGTGTGAAGGTTCTGTGTGCAGCATGGTCCAATAGCAAAATAGAAGAATATTGCAATCCTTGACAGTTCAACTGCAGTCCCATCACCTTGCAGAGTTGCTCAGTACTTTGAGAAAATGAGCCCTAAGACAACAGTAAGATTACATACTAAACAGGAAATGCCAAAATTAAGATTATGCACAATATATTAATGCTATACGATCACATACTAATTCTCAGACTATATAATTTATCATATTTTCCCTAACCCAACATACATATGTGGAGCATCTTAGCACTTCTGCATTCTTCTTAATTACATGGTTTTCATTTCCATAGTATTTCAATATTTCTCTATTGCTTCAGCCTTCTGATTATTATAAAAATTAGAATTGTGTTACTATTTGCAGTCTGCAGTCAAAACTGCTGTTTTCATTACTTTCCTCTCCTTTCAGGTAGTGATTTTAAAGCATTAATTACAGGACTATTTCTTTACACTTCACTCTGGAAGAGAAGATTTAGGAACACATTTGTTCTGACCAAAGCCTGCACAACATGTGCTTTTTCTCAAAGCCATGCCATTTGATTCCTGATATCTGTACATTACAGGTGACCACAAAAATGGAGCCTCTTAAAGGAATGGCTCAACTCAAGGTACTATTTGCCTAATGCATCCCAAATGCCTGTTTCAAAAAGAATCACAAGCAAGCTTGTTGTAATGTACAGGATACTCTGGCATGGAATTTAAGAAGGCTGGGTTTTTCCTTTGTGTGCTTTACTATGATTAAGGTAAATAGTCGTTTCATGAGCACAAGAAAAGAATATAGGCTATCAGATTAGCCGGGACACCGTGAATTAGTTGGTCATATGCTATGTCGTGTTTACTATGAATATAAACCAGCTTGGGTAGCAATTTAATAAAGCAGCTGAAGTTAATGTCATTTGTTGGCACCACATAACAGAGTTTGTTGTTGGGTCTCATATATGCAGTTAAGAGGTCATGTACCAGCAAATTTCAGGAAATGGTAGACATGAACATTATTAGACTGAATTGCCGTCTGGCTCCAATATTTGAAATATGTTGCTCTTAACCCTGAGCCTCAGCCCTCTGATGTACTTAAATCACAAAAACATGCAACTCTTTGTGTCCTTAAGTTATGCTGATAAAATTAGTACATTAAGAATGCATTCCAAAGTCCTGTATTAATAGATCAGTAGCACTGATTTTTGTGACACTACTGACACTGATTCAAAAATCATGAATCAAGCTTTAGAAAAAAAAAGACTATCTTCATTTTAAACAATGATACATTTACTGTTTATCATGTTATTTGCCCTTAGGAGTCCATATTTTTTAGAATTTGTCTGCAACTAAAGGGCAAAAAACTTACTCATTTTTTGAATAGTGACAGCTAACTCTCTTTCATAATCATGACATTCAGACACTGGAGCTTTAAGAACACCAAACATTCTATCAAGTCCCATGATACAATTATTGGCATTGGAAATGGTGCAGACATACGCCAAAAAGTTGTGTAATGTTTTACTACTTTAACCTAACAGTTTTAACTAAAAAAATACTTTAATGAGAGAAAAATGTGGCTTTGCGCGCCCAGAATATTTTGTCATTTTAACTTTTCCCAATGAAAATATTTAAAATGCACTTTTTTACACATTTTATGGGTGTTTGAACTGAATACATTCAAAAGTAAATAAACCCAGTACCCCCATCCTCACCTCATAAGTCACATGCCCCAGCCGCGAACCATTTTCATTGCTGTCTGCTGGACTCTCTCCAATTTGTCCAGAACCTTTCTATAGTGTGGGAGCCAAAACTGGACACAGTACTCCAGATGTGGCCTCACCACTGCAGAATAGAGGGGAATAATTACTTCCCTTGATCTGCCAGCAACGCTCCTACTAATTCAGCTTAATATGTTGTTAGCCTTCTTGGCAACAAGGGCACACTGCTAACTCATATCCATCTTATTGTCTACTGTAACCCCTAGATCCTTTTTTGCAGAGCTGCTGCCTAGCCAGTCAGTCCCTAAGCTGTAGCACTGCATGGGATTCTTCCATCCTAAGTGCAGGACTTTGCACTTGTCCTTGTTGAATCTCATGATATTTCTTTTAGCCCAGTCCAATTTTTCTAGGTCATTGTAAATCCTAGTTCTACCCTCCAGTATATCTATTACACCCCCAATCTTGGTGTCATCCATGAACTTGCTGAGGGTGCACTACATCCCATCTTCTAGATCATTAATAAAGATATTGAACAAAACCAGCCCCAGAACCAACTCCTGGGGCACTCCACTTGATACTGGCTACCAACTAGATGTTGAGCCATTGATTACGACCTATTGAGCTCTACAATCCAGCCAGCTTTCTATCCACCTTGCAATCCATTCATTCATCCAACCCATACTTCCTCAGGTTGCTTGCAAGAATGCTGTGAGATGGTATCAAAAGCCTTGCTGAAGTCAAGGTATGTCACAATCACTGGTCTCCTCACATCCACAGAGTCAGTCATTTCATCATAGAAGGCAGTCAGGTTGGTCGGGCATGACTTGCCCCTGGTGAATCCATGCTGATTGTTCCTAATCACTTTCTTCTTCTCCAAGTGCTTAAAAATTGATTCTTTGAGGACCTGCTCCATGATTCTTCCAAGAACTGAGATGAGGTTGACTGGCCTGTAGTTCCCTGGATCACCCTTATTCCCTTTCTTAAAGATGGGCACTATTTTTGCTCTTTTCCAATTGTCTAGGACCTCCCCTGATTGCCACAAGTTTTCAAAGACAATGGCCTGTGGCTCTGCAATCACTCTAGGCAACTCCCTCAGTACCCTTGGATGCATTTCATCTGGCCCCACAGACTTGTACACATCCAGCTTTTCTAAATAGTCCCTAACCTGTTCTTTCACCACTGTTGGCTGCTCACCTTCTCCCCAAAATGTGCTACTCAGTGCATAGTCTGGGAGATGACCTTGCCTATGAAGACTGAGTTAAAAATGGCATTGAGCACTTCAGCCTTTTTCTCATTATTTGTCACTAGGTTGCCTCCCCAATTCAGTAAAGGATTTACACTTTCCCTGACCTTCCTCTTGCTGCTAACATACTTATAGAAACCCTTCTTGTTACCCTTCATGTCCCTTGCTAGCTGCAACTCCAATTGCACTTTGGCCTTCCTGACTTCATCCCTGCACACCCGAGCAATATTCTTATACTCCTCCCAAGTTGTTTGTCCAAGACTTAATCTCACCAGGTGTAACTTAGGTGAAATGTGAACAAGATTCATGAAGCCAAAGCGAACAAGCAAGAGAAATTGTGACTGTAGCCCAGTGATGACAGCTTTCACCTAAAGCAAGAGACCTGGCTTCAGGTCCCTGCTCCTAGAACTGCTTCATTAAATTGTCCTTGGATAGATGACATGAACAGTGTTAGAAAGCTGAGATCAGAACTTAGGATTCAACCCCTACTCCCCAAGGCAGTTAGTAACATCACAGAGTTTTAGTCATGCCCCCTCCTGCTTATGCTCTTTTTCTAGCCCTGTGCATCTTGCACTGTTGGCCATATAGTGGCATATCTGCAACAGAAGGGGTAGAAAAGGCCTCCTTTTTCCAGCCTTGCCTACAGCCCAATGGTATGGGCATGGTCCTCAGAAGTTGGAGATCTAGATTTAAATTTTCTCAGGGCATTGTATCTGGATCTCCCACTTCCTGGCTTAGTGCTGTAACTATTATATTACTATATAATTTAATGGTGAGCAACCAATCAGCTATACCTGAAGGAACTTAATGTAAGAGAGGTTTTCAGGCAGTACATTCCAGTCTCATGTAAATGCCTCACTCTGATATGCAGTTAGGAACCTAAATCCAGGAAGGAGATGGTATTTCAGACACTCAGCCTTCTTAAGCATTTCATACTGGCTGTTTTTGGCATCCACCCATTTAGAGTTCTGGATATCATGAATCTCGGACCAAGCCACTTAATTCTCTTCATTTACTGTGCAGAGAACTTGGGCACATAATTCAGGTTTGTGAATTCTGCACCTGAACAGAGTACATAAGTCCCTTGATTCATCCGTCTTAGTTTGCTTTGGACAATATCTTAATCCAACCACTGATGATACACTTGTCAATGTAGATTCCAGGCCCATATGCCCAAGAGACTGCTAAGTGGCAAAACTGCACCTGCTGTTCACTTCATTTGTATAATTCAGTCACTGAAAACTTAGAAAATTAGAAGGTAAGGACATTCTAAACAAACATCATGTTTTTAGGAAACAGAAAAAAATGTATATCACATCGCAACCCAACAACATCAATTCCAAATTCCTCTAATCAGGTCCTAACTGTGTGGGTGGAGTAGAAGAGTAAGAGTTGCTGGAGCCCAGAACCCTTGAATGGCATATGGTATGGACCTGGCTGCAGCTGAGGTCAGATTCTCCTCTTGTGTATGGCTGAACCACTATAAGTATAGTCCTCTAAGTCTATGGAGTTTGATTCAATAACACTCAATATGGAGAAGGAATAGAATCCCATTCTCACACCCCATAAACATCCTCATGCACATCTTCTTAAACCACCCCCCTGAGATTGCTCTGTGAGCTGTTTTCCATATCCTTCATGTGACCTGGATATGTTGTTAGATAAAACCTTCAGATAAAACACAGCATTAGAAACCAAGGATTAGAAGATCAGGGTGACTTAATGAGGAACCAACCTTTCACATCTGGACTGCTGTAAACATAGTCCAAGTTGAGGCCCCAATGGAAACCATCACATTTAAATGAATTCAGTAAAATGTACAAGGACTGCTCAGTGCTATCCCTCTACAGCAATAAAGAATTGCACTAATCTAAAACTGCGATGGCATATCACTGCTACACGGTTTTCTTCTGTTTGCTGAGTAGCACACCTGCTTTTGTAGTAATTGTATTTTATATTATGTTCTCTGTTCCCTTTCAAAATGTAAATGCTCCAAGACAGCAATAATTACAAACTTAAAGAGGCAGTTTGTGATGGTGCCTCTGTCAATAAATGCATAAATGTGATAGAGAGAGAGCTAAACACATTCATAGACAAAAAAATGTTTAAATAATGTCTAAGCCCATGATACAGGCTGACAAACTGCAAAGTAATTCATAATTAAACCTAACACTGCACTCAGACTGGTGCTGCTAGACTGGCTGAACTGTAAAGGATTATCCAGATTATATTTTTCTGTCACCAGATGATGGAATAAAGACAAATTTTGAGGCTTAACTCTGAATTTCAGGCTTTCCCCCAGTTTAGAGCTGGCTGCAGAGCATGTGCAGTAAGTCAGCATTGTGGAAAATTTTTGTCTGAATATGATGCTACTTCTGGAGGCCATATGATATGGAGCTTACCATTCTTGCTCTATTTTTGGTAGGCAGCTGCAAGAAAGACTGCAGTGGTATGGTTGGCTGGTGTGGGTGGGTAGCTTAAGGGATTCCCGGCCTATTAACATTTTCTTAGCCTTTTCCAGCACCCTTAAATAAGTGAGGATGCATGAAGCCCAGCAGTCAGGGCTCATGATTGATGATGATTATAGTACTTAATGTCATTCGGCACGACCAGTTCCTTTTTCCATGACAGAAAGTTGGGAATAGACAGGAACCTTTATGTTTTCCTGCAGTACCCTTTCATTGTATAGCACATCCATATTTTAAATGCAACAGCAAGTTCTGAGAGACAAAACAATCAGCAGCTATGGCCAACATGTTTAAATTTAGGTCTCAGACTTAAATAAAAGTGACCTGAGTTTCAGAGGTTCTGAGTATATCCCTCCCCCAGCTGAACCCAGCTGGAGCAACAGGTGGTCAGCAATTTTGAAAATTGTTAAATATAGGTTAGCTGTCTAATTCTAGATGCTTCAGTTTGAAAAGTGTCGTCTGAGGCAGTGACAGCCCTTGTCATGAGCCTGACAGAAGTTGCTATTCTGTTTTGAATCTACATCCTAAGACAGTTTATAGTTCCACTCTTCATGTGGGGCACATTTTGAAAATTTCAGAATAAGGTCACATAAAGATTCTGCATGGTGTGCTCTATGGATAATAGAACTGGAAAGGGACTCTCCTGTTAATGTGTCCAATCCTCTACATTCCCAGGCAAACATTTTAACCAAAGGCTCCTAAAAATTGTCTACTCCAAATCCTCAGACACCACAGCTACAAGGTCCACAGCCATATATGTCACTTTCCAACAGGGAAAAACCAGTGCAGGCAAGTGCACTACAAATGTCCTCCCATTGCAATAGCAAAGCAATTGATTAATATATGTTCGAGGATCTGAAGAAATGGACTGTGCCCCATGTTGCAAAGGCAAGCAAAAACCCCCAAGATCCTTGCCAGTCTGACCCATGGGGAGGGAAGAGGAGGGGTGTGGAAATTTCTTCCTGATTACAACCTTGGCAACTTGTTTAGCCCTGAGCAGAAGAGCAAGACCCTTTAGCCATGAACTTAGAAAATTGCTAAGTATTGGCAGAAGCAGTACCACAGTCTGGTCAACACCCCCCCACCCCATCCTTAGCTGTGGCCAATGTCCAGTACTTCAGAGGAAGGCCAGGAGAGGAAGGGGAAAAACACCAGAAGCTAGTGAAAAATAGTCATGAGAGGACAACAAACCTTCCAGGACTTTGCAGTTGACCAGTAAAACCCTTGAGGCAGGGAATTGCCAGGTACGTACCACACTGCAGGAGAGTTACTTTTATACCCCAATAAGGGGTTACTAGTTCTTGATTCTGTATAGTACGTACACTGATTTTTGAATGAAGAACCTATCACAATCCCTTCCATAAATGTATCTAGTTCAATTTTAAAGTGATTCAAGTTCTTTTCCCCTCGTCCCATGAATGACTGGTACCTCCCGAGACTGGGGGAGCACCATTTGTAAATGGCAGTGTTGCCAGTGAGCAGGGAGTGCCCATAGCTGCCACCAACACCAGCGGAGGTGGTAAGCAGCAGGCGGAGAGCAGGGACCGCCTGCAGCCACCAGTGTTGGTGTTGGTGGTGGCAAGTAGGGACTGCCCACAGCCACTGGCAGCAGTGTTGGCGATGAGGGAGGGGGTTGCAAGTGGCGGGTGGCAAGTGGGGACTGTCCGCAGACGCAAGCAGCCATGTTAGCAGCAAGAGGGAGAGGGCAGTGACCACTCGCAGAAACCAATGGCAGCTTTGGTGGCGGCCAATCTCGGGGGGGGGGGGCACGTGCTCGCCCCCGTGCCTCCCCTACACTGCGCCTATGCCTCCTCCCCTATTACCTTGCCTCAAAAGTCTGAAAAGTTAATATTTTACCAGAGTGCATATACAAATCAATGGTCAAATGACAGGTTTCTCAAGGTTAGGATCTGGAACTTGTATATTCCAGAAAGAAAAACAGGAAATATGACGTAAGAGCTTTCCTCCTTTCAACCAAAATTGTTCTTCTCCTTTCAGTTGGATTTGAACCTCAGACAAGCACATTGGAGTTTTTAGGTCCATATCAATAGAAAACATTCTATTTAACACTGGAATTAAGGACAGTTTGGTGCTGATTCAAAATGGTTCCTTATACCACTTACACCTAAAGTTTAGGTGCCAAGCCTCTTACACATGATTCAAAATGACCACACACCAAAAGCCACAAAAGTCATTAGACACCAAATGTAGCCTAGTGTCTATGGCACTTCTCCCCCAAAGGAGGGAGTCCTGTGTTCTGCTGCTTGACCCCAGTACTATTTATGCATTTCACATTAAGCAAATATTGAGTCCGAATAGAAAATCTGAACTAAAATAAAGGATTGTGCCTCTTAGTGAGGGGCCCTAACAACTAACCTTCAGAGGCAGACACCCTCTTCCTTGTTGTCTTTTCGGCCAATGACTCTTGAACTCTTGGTGGCCCCACTCCAACAAGAAGGCCACTACGCACCTCACAGGCTTGTGGTTAAGTTATTTACCTGACAAGTAGGATGTGTAAATTTAAAACCCCTCAGGCTGAAGAGCTAGAATTCAGCTTTCCCATTTCCTGGGTGAACACTTTAAGCACTGAGAAATAGGGAACAAAGGGGATAGTACCATGATGATGAGATTAGGTATTGTAAACTGCCTATCTTCAAAAACCAATGAACAAGTATATACTTTTTCTGAAAATGCTATCATCCATGGCTGGTAAACTGGAGTCTTCATAGCTTTCTAAAGCAAAAACAAAATGCCACTGACAATGTCACTCTTTTGTCCCCTAGCATGTAAATTGCATGCCACGTGTGAAACTCATGTAAAATATTCTACAATACCATTTACATGGAATTCAACCTGACTCCCCAATGATAGCTCACGCTATCTTTTACATGACTACCACAGCTATCATCTCAAATCTAAGATGAGATGTTTTCCCCCAATCAGAATGGGGGGAAAAGCCCTTTGCCTTAGATTCACATACAAAGTGGGGTGGTGGGGAGCAGGCAGCTGATGTGGCTCTGTCTCTGGCACTCAGCCTAGGTCAGGGCAAGTCAGACCCATGGCAGCCTCCTGCCCCCTCTGCACTTGCCCTCTGCAGCTTTGGATACCCTGCTCTGCACCCTTTGGATTCAATCCCAGAAATGGGTATAAGGAAACTCCGTCCCCTGCCCAGTCAGTCAACAGAGCTGATACTGCTGTATGGCCTGGCAAGGGCTGTGCTTCCACGTGATGTGCTCCAGCGAGGAAGCAGAGCCTGAGCAGTTTCTGATAGAAATGGGGGGAAGGGGAAAAGGCAGAGACTGCAGGGAGCTGGAAGGGAAGGAGCAGAGACTATGGGGAGCAGAGGGGGAAGGGACAGAGACTTCAGGGGGAAGGGACAGAGACTTCAGGGAGCTGGGGGTAGAGGATGCCAGTGGTGGGGGACGGGGGGCAGGAAGGCTGCAGGGGGAAGAAATGGGGCGGGTGCAGAGGGCAAAGGAGGCACATGATTCTCCAGCCACCTGACTCCCCCCCAATCACTGCTTTCCCTGCTGCAGCGATGAGACGTGGACGAATTTAAGACAGTTTTCCAATAATTAGATTCTATACCCGGAAAATTATAACAAATTTATACATTTTCCATATATAGAACCTAATTATGGGGGGGTCATCTTAAATTCATGGTTGACTTAGAATTGAGTAAATGACGTATTTTAACTTTCAGATATTAGATATTCTCTTAGAACAGCCACTATATTGTATTAATTATTGCTATTATTCAAATGTCTATTTTAAGGCATCTCTCAGTGAAGAAGATGGATACATTCTGCATAAACTGGAACAAAATGAAGCACATTTCTGTTAACTGGACATTGACTGAAATAGAAAACACATGCTATGGTACCAGTATCTATTGAGTCAGCTGAGATATAGGAATAGTAATCAGAAGATGAGTTTTGAAAGGGAAGTCCAATGTCAGGTCTAAGTAGAAGTACTTAGGAAGGGTACATTTAAAAGTTTTTTCTAATATTAGCCAGCCAGGTTTGACTTGGACATTTCTAGCAAAGGCAAGTTTCCAGGGGTAGACATACTGTTGAAAGAGACCAGATACAGTGTATACAAGCTTCTTCCTTGGGTCAACCAATGTACCTATTCCTCGTGTTCACAGGTGTCTATCTTAATTGATTATCTTGTCCAAAATGCTATCTGCATCAATGAAGACACTGTGGGACTGATTCCTCTCTCTCTTAAAACTGTGTAAATCTTAGCACATCCTATTCAAGTCAGCAAAGGTATGTTGAACTTGCACTAACATGCATAAGACTGACCCTGTGTACTTTTTACAGATGTTTTATTTTCTTTCTGTGAATCCTGTCTTCTCCCGCTGAGAGATCTCATTGCCAGTTTCAACAAGGGGCATAATTTCTGTGTGGATGATATTCAACTCTGAAACTCTTGTCAACTCACTCTCTGATTCCTCGATTGCACCTGTCTTCATCTATCAATCAACAGATGACTAAACCATCATTAAGGAATGCTTCAAAAGCATTTAAAATATTGTAAAAGTCTTCTTTGTTCTATGTCTCTGACTGTATCTCTCATCTCAGTCTTTTGCAATAATTTTATTATTATCCATGGCAATACACTTTTTTCTTTTCACATCTTAAGTCTGCTTTCCATTACCTCTATGGAGTTCACAGTCCTTACCTCTACCTCAACTTTGTGTATCTAAAATGCCTTAGTTCCCATCTTGCATAATGCAATTCAATTTTTGGAACTGTATTTTGGTCTTTGGAAAATCTTGTCTTTAAACTTCATCATCCACCGAGCAGGAGCCAAAGACTACTTAACTCCAGAAAGTGGGGCTCTTCCCCAGATGCCTATCAGCTTTAAGGTTTACAACTGTCACAGTATAATACTACTTACACCAGTTCAGATATTTTTGGTAGAAGACTATCAGATTATTCATATGGGAATTGCTTTCCTGGTCTTTGTGACTTGTATTGAGCTCTCCCTCAGCCCATCTCTCTCTCTCTCTCTCTCTCTCTCTCTCTCTCTCTCCATCTCTCACCCGCCCCCCCCAAGAACCTTATTACTCCTTTGTTCTTCCAATATTTATTGCCTCTTACCTACTTCTTCCCTCCTCTCCTCAAAGCTAGGGAAGTGAGCCTACTTTCAGTAGCCTACTTTAATTCCATCTGAAACTTCTCCATTCCCTCGTATCACTGAATCATTCTTTTATTTTTATTTTGCTGCTGTTTCATGTGGACAATATAGAGGAAAGAACACCTTCTAGCAGGCCCCTGTTCTGAATTCCTGACATTTCAAAGATTACCATAGCAGTCTACAACTATCACGACTGCTACCAGCACCACAGATGTCAAAGGCAGCCATAGCAATAGGTTTAGCTTAATTCCTTTGGGTTTCTTTCATTGTAAAGCATGAGTAATATGGTTTAAATAAAATGCAATCACATAAGAAAAACTGGTGCTGGGAGTAGGGATCTGAAGTGAAAATATAGAGAGCCTACAGCTATACTGAATGGCCAAAATGTGAGTTTAAATTTGGGGGGGGAGAAGATGAGGATGTGCCCCTAGAATCCCTTCCTAGTGCTAAGCCTACCAAGAAAGATCCAGTAACGTATTGGTGAAATATCTAGGCCTGACACCACAAGTATTTTGAAGCTAAAGGGCACAAGAAAGAGAGATGGGGACTTTAAAGCTAGAGGACCCCCAAAACGTGGATATCCCTGAATTTTGCAAAAAAGATGGTCTTACATAAGTGGTGACCAACCTTTTTGCCCCATAGTGCCAGGTCCCTCCCCAGGCAGGATGCATCCGGTGGGCCTGATCCAGCTGTGGGGGCGTTGCTCAGCATAACTCTGATCCATCCACTTGGGTTGGGGATGGATGGGGACAGGACAGAGGCCCTGATACAGATAGTTGGGGAGGGTCGGGTAAAGCAAGATTGATACAGACACGTGGGGGGGAGCAGGGGTAGTGGAGCAGCCCCGATCCAGACATACAGGTAGGGGG